>NC_141806.1:10759738-11363310 GCF_057944985.1 Cucurbita pepo subsp. pepo | reverse complement strand
TTTAATAAAACCCTACAAAATAGTCTCTACGGTCGAGATTAATTGTGAGGATTTTATAATATTCCAATACTCTATTAATGCAAAGTCACTGATGATCGTATGAAGTCTAACACATGGATCATTGTACAATGTAGAGAACTGAACTTTAAATTGATGTCATGGGTTCACATAGGTGGACTTGGATAAAAAGGACAATATCGAACTTTTATTAAGGATAAAATGGGGACACCAGTCTGAGCTAATCAGGTAAGTTGCTTTACTATCTGCCCGGTTAGAAATTAATGTTGTATGACGACACGTCCCCCATGGTTCTGCACGTGTCATATGTTTGATATGTGTGAAATGTTTATGAAATGATGTGATGCATTTGACGATATGTTTGAGATATGATTTGTAAATGATATGATATATGTTATGGTACCATGTGTTTGACGATATGTTTGAGATATGAAATATATGTTATGATATGAAAAGTGAATGATGTGATATATGTTATAGTATGATATGTTTGACGAAATGATATAACTATGATATGTTATTTGAATGACATGCAATAAGGTATATGGATATGATACACATCCCCGAAATTACATGAAAAGTTATGATAATGATATAATATGAAGAAAAACGCTAGAGGGGTTGTCATACATGATAATGAAAAAGGAAAAATGTAGCGAACTCGTTCATCATTGTGTGTACATGCATCCGGGAATACCCCCTTTTTATGATGGTACGGACGATTACGTTACGAGGCAGAAAATCAATCATTATGGTTATCATAATGCTACGATAGTCAGGAAGGAAAACGATCATTATGTTTATCCTAATGTTGCGATGGTCGCTATTCCTAAACGGGTGTCCGACATCAACAACTAACTAGAGAATGCTTGCCGAACAAGAAAGGGGCCTATGAGGTGTGCGACTTGACTAGTGGGTCCATACTCGCACATGTGGACCGTGTGTAGAATAGTAAATACACATCCAAAGAGCCTGTTTAGGTTAGTTGCCTAAGGAATATAGAATGATAAGATAGGTCACACTCATGATTGTGTGTGTTTGCATCTAACCCTAATAGTGGGGTCACTTATTGAGTATTTCTTAAAATACCAAGACACGTGCTACTTCTGTTTCAGGTAAAAGCAAGACATCCCTATATAGTCAACGACGACATTGCATTTCGAGACTATGACACATGCATAGGGTAGTTGTACTTATTTTTTAGACTTAGGTTAGAATATGGTGTTTTTAAGTTTAACGCTTATTTATTTCATTCAATATTTCATTGTATAGTTTAAAAGATGTTTTCAAACAAGTAAGTCCATGACAGTATTTTAAGATGAAGTTTATGTTTTATGATAAAGTTTAAACGCTTATTCTCGCACAATATGGTTACGTTATGAGGACAGTAGCGACTCTAAGTAAGTAGAAATTCATGGTCATTACAAAAACTTTACTTAGTGTAACTCCCTAGTCCCCATAAACTAGGTGTCCTCCAACATATTTTAAGTAAATGAACAACTAAATGGGAAAAATTTTATCAATTAAAATATAAAATTTTCGGGTTGCTCCATGACTAACTTCTCCACCCTGAACGTCATTCCCCTGCAATAGTCTCGTCTTAAAATCATTTTAAAAACGGGATGAGATGTCTTCTGCAACCAATCATTTAACCTCTAGCTCAAGTCCCAGCACGGACATCAAGTATCCCATTCATCATTATCTTTCATTCTCTCGTTTTTCTCCTACTCAACATGCTTTTCTAACTCTTATTACAGCCCATACAAAACTTAAAACCTATGATGTGGCAGTTGACGACCAATTATGGCAGTAGGCTATGAATGCTGAATTGAAGTTTTGGAATGTAATCATACTTGGTCTCTCGTTCCTTTACCACCTGACCATAAAGCTATTGGTTGTCTTTGGGTGTACAAGATCAAATACAACTATGATGGTTCTTTTGAACGTTATAAAGCTTGGCTGGTAGCAAAGGGATACACTTAGGTTACATTTTCTCCCACACTTTGTTGCTTACTCACTATTTCTGTTGCTTGAAAATGGTTCACTCATCAATTGGATGTTCAAAATGTCTTTCTCCATTGCAATCTAGAAGAAGAAGTCTATATGTCTTTACCACCTGGTCTTTGTTGACAGGGGAGAATACAATATGTCGGCTACATAAGTCTCTTTATGGGTTAAAACAAACTTCTCACAATTGGTTCTCCATATTCTATACCACTATACAAAGATGCATGCTACACTCAATCAATAGTTCATTACTCTTTGTTTACTAAGAATAGAGGTACTTCTTTCCATTCTTATCTATGTTGATGATATTTTGTTGACAGACAATGATCTCAAAGAAATTCAACATCTCAAGACTTGTTTACTCGAGAAATTTCTTATCAAAGACTTAGAGAATTTGAAATATTTCATGGGCATTGATTTTTTCCGATCTAAAAAAGAAATATTTTGTGTTAAAGGAAGTATCTTTAGACATTCTTCAACACATAGGTCTTACAGGAGCACATCCAGAAAAATTTCCTACCGAGCGAAATTTGAAACTTTCTTCAACAGAAGGAGAGAAGTTGAATGATCAAATCAAATACAGACGGTTGATTGATAGATTAATATATTTAAGTGTTACCGAGCTTGACATTGTGTATTCAGTATATATGCTTAGTCAATTTATGCATGAACCAAGAAAACCACATTTGGAGGCAGCTCTTCAAGTTCTACGATACATCAAAGGTACTCCTGGTCAAGGAATTCTACTACCATCTAAAAACAACTTGAGATTACAAGCATATTACGATTCTGAGTGGGGTGGTTGTCGAACTACCAGATGGTCTATTTCTGGGCTCTGCATCTTCCTATGAAATTCAATTATTTCTTGGAACTCTAAAAAGCAAACCAATATGTCCAGATCATCAACAGAAGTCGAGTATCGAACTATGACAAATACTTGTTTAGAGTTAACTTGGCTAACATACATTCCTCAAGACTTGAAAGTTCCGTTGTCCGAATCAGCATTGTTGTATTGTGATAATCAAGCATCATTGCATACAGCAATCAATCGAATTTTTCACGAACGTACAAAGCACATTGAAATAGATTGTCATATAGTTCAAAAAAAGTTACAAGCTGAAATCATCAAACCATGTCATGTTTCAACTAAAATGCAATTGGCAGATGTTTTCACTAAATCTGCGGGAAGACAACAATTTTATTCTCAAAAAGACATTAAAGAGATTATTATTTTTTTTTTTTTTTTGAAATTTTATTTAAGATACAAAGATATTTGTAGAATATATTTTGTTGTATAACTGTAATTAGTCATAAAATATATTTTATATACGGGTAATCAGTTAGTATTTTTTCCCCTTACTTTTAGGAGCTGGTTGATAGTATATTTTCTCTTTATTTTTTAGTTAGTTCGTTATTAGTATATTTTCTCGAACTAGTCAGTAGTTTTTATCCTATTTAAACGTTATGAACATTAATAAAGATTATATTTCAATTCCACTTCGGTTTCTCATTCCCAACACTTCTACTATACAAGTAACAAACCAAGAAGCTACAAATCCCACACTTTTAATTATTACTATTACACACAGTCAAATTTTCATCTTTCTTGAACATTTTCAGAGTCTAAATCTGAGTAAACCTCACAAATTCTTGCCTCATCTTCACAATTATACAAAAGAGGAATGCTTTGTTCATTCCAAAAGAAGTTCAAAGGATCAAATTTGGTCTTCACCTTCACCAATCTCTCAAAATTACCTTTGAAATACTTCAACCCCCACACTTTTGCCTCCTCATAGCTCGTATTTCTACCATAGTTTCTTCCCAAATCAAGATCTCTATAATTCAAATAAGTACCTCTTGGAGCCATTGAAACATAGGGCTCCATATAACAATAAACCTCCCTTATCCATCTTAAATGCCTCTCATTTTCATTACTATCATCCCATGTTGCCAAATATTGGACTCCAAAAATGCTCCCTTTTCTATGTGGAAAAGGGGTTTCTAATTCAGAAATTTGGCTCATTTTTCCCCCATAAGGTGTGAAAATCAACTCAGAATTTTCATTCTCTAGAAGCTTAGCCCAAAGCCCTTCTAACCCACTTTGTGAAATTGGTGAAGTAACATAATCAGATTTTGCTATGAAAGAAGATCTTATTGAAGGTAATCTTTGCATCAAAATTTCAAGTGGGGATTTTGTGGAGAAATCAGCAAAGAAAAGAACTGATTGAATCCAATTCATTTCAGTGCATTGATATCTCTTTAATCCAAGCTCTGGAAAATGGGTATCCATTAATGGGATGAGGCTATCAATTGAACCAAGAAACAAGGATGTGAATGAAAGGCTGAGTGTTTTTGATGTTGTTTTGGTCATTTTTTGGTCTATAACTTTTGTGGTGACATGAAGGAAGAGATCTTGATCAAGTTTGTGACCAATTTCTTGCCACTTTTGGAAAAGGTGAGTAGCTCCTTGGTTTAGGGTTCTTTGAACATTGAAAGTTGTAACAATTGAAGGAAGAGAAACTAGTTTGAGTTTCCATGATAAAATGACTCCAAAGCTTGCTCCTCCACCTCCTCTAATGGCCCAAAAGAGATCTTCTCCCATGGAGTTTCTATCCATAATTCTTCCATTGAAGTCCACAATTTTAGCATCAATTACGTTATCAGCTGCAAGACCATATTTTCTGAAAAGGGTTCCAAAGCCTCCTCCACTTATATGCCCTCCTACCCCCACAGTTGGGCAGCTCCCTGCTGGAAAGCCATGGATGGGGCTTTTCTTTGCAATTCTATAGTATAATTCGCCGAGTGTGGCGCCGGTCTCCACTGACACAGTCTCGGTTCCGATGTTGATATCGATTGAGCGAAGGTTGATGAGATCGATTACAATGAATGGAGCTTGTGATGATGATAGGTATGAGAGACCTGTTTAAGAAATTATAAATATTACGTGTGAGATTCTACGTCGGTTGGAGAGGAGAACGAAATATTCCTTGTAAGGGTGTGGAAAGCTCTCCCTAGTAGACATGTTTTAAAACCATTGAGGGGAACCTCGAAAGGGAAAGCCTAAAGAGGACAATATCTGCTAGTAGTGGGCTTGGGCTGTTACAAATGGTATTAGAGCTATAGACACCGAGAAGTATGCCAGCGAGGACGTTGGGCCCCCAAGGGGATGGATTGTGAGATCCCGATTGGAGAGGAGAACAAAACATTCCTTTTAAGGGTATGGAAACCTCACCCTATCAGATACATATTAAAAACCTTGAGGGGAAGCGGGGAAGCTTGAAAGGAAGAGCCCAAAGAGGACAATATCTGCTAGCGGTGGGCTTGGGCTGTTACAAATGGTATCAGAGTTAGAGACCGAGCAGTGTGCCAGCGAGGACGCTAGCCCCCAAGGGGGTTGGATTGTGAACTCCCACATCGGTTGGAGAGAAGAACGAAACATTCTTTATAAGAGTGTGAAGATCTCTTCCTAGCAGACGCGTTTTAAAACGTTTGAGAAGAAGTTCGAAAAGGGAAAGCCCAAAAAGAACAATATCTGCCAGTAGTGAACTGGGGAAGGAAAGCCTAAAAAGAACCATATCTACTAGGAGTGAACTGGGGAAGGAAAGCCTAAAACGAACAATATCTACTAGGAGTGAACTGCAGCGGCGGTTACATTAAACTTTCAGGTTCACTCATAATTTAATATGGTATCAAAGTAAATATCGATAAAAAATCACTTTTTACCACTATTTATAAAAAAAACCAAACCCTACAAGTTTTAAACACGTATAAATATACCGTAACCTATCAACTTAAGCTTCTATACCTTCGTAGTCATGCCCTCCACTTAGAACTCGAACTTGCAAGTCGTTCTCCTTAGCACAAACAATGGCAGCTTGAACATGGGATTCATGAAAAGGGGTCACCAAGAAAAGAGGTTTAGGGGAAGAAGTGGAGAGAAATCTAAGGTTTCTAATGGAATGCTTTAGCAAAGAGGAGAAAGAAGCACTTTCATTTGAGAAAACCACTTCCGAAACAGGTAATGAATGCTTTGAATAAGTTGTGGAATTAAAGCATTCAATAAAGTTTTCTTGAACAAAATCAGAAGAAGAACAACAAGAACAAGAAGAAGAACATATCCAGAAGAAAAAAAGCAGCTGAATTCTTCTCCAGTGAACCATGTTCGTGTCGTTTGTCGACTAATTTGATACTTCAAAATTTTATAGTGTCTTTTTGAACATGAAAAAGATTCTATGATTGATGTTTTTTTCGAAAATAATAAGGATAAGGGGACCAAAGCTTCAGACATTTACTAGCTTCGTGTTTGGCCTGCAACATATATTTATATATATATAGCTGATTGGCCAGCATATATATATATATATATATATATATATATATGCATACAAACATAAACAAGCATGTTGTTTGGCCTGCAATAAACTATGATCTAATGTAATATTTATTTAAATAGTGTGCTGATTAAGGGGGTTTTGAGGATATTCATGTTTTGGTTTCATGTGTTTGCCTTCTATTGTCTAACCCTATTTTTATAGACATTTGTTTGAAAAATCATTTTAAAATAATACAAATTGATGGGACTTTTTAGAGAGAAAAAAACAACACTAAAATTAATTGGATTTTCTTTTGATATTTTTAAATTTTAATTTTTTTTGTTTTGATTGATGATGTGTACTAATAGATTTTTAATTTCCTAAAGGATATGTCCAACTTTGTCATACTAAAAACTTAGAATTTAGAAACGTCCTTCCATTAGTTTTCCACTAGTTTTATTGTAATGACTCTAATTTTCTTAATCTAATCCGTGACAGTCACTTCGTGCTAGAAGTTCACAATAAATACTTTTTAAATATAAAAATTCAATAAATTTAAAATAAGACAAAAAAAAAAAAAAAAAAAAAGTCAACAACACCAAAATTAAAGTTATAAGGGGATGGAGTTCCAAACATTAGGAACCGAAAATACAAATATAAAAGAATACAAAATATTTCAAAATGTAAAAATGGACTAACGCTCCAAAACGACCCCCTCTGTAACTGAACAACTTTTGAAAAGCTCTTCCACCTTGAGTGGTAGCCTGCGAACGCCTGAAATGGAAAGGGAAAAAGAGGCGAGTATAAAAGTTATACTCAGTAAACCACCTATTTGTAGGCTCTCATCGCGTTCTAGACGTAATAGATTCCAACGAATTTTTCTTTGGCTCTGGGATGTCTGGTTCTAGTCTTATCCCCTTGGGGCTATTCAAGTCTCCGTCCTTTCAATTTAAACCCTGAGAGTTCCTTATGTTGAATTGTAAATGACGGGTAACCTTTGCAAGGCGCTACCTCATGCATATTTCTTATGAGACTATATGGTGTCTTAGCCAGGGGTGAGTTGTCACCTCCCAGGTCCATAAAGTCACCCTCGTGGGGGGTGTACCCCTCACTTCCAGCTAATGGGTTGTATGATGTTGTTTCACGTTTTCCATGTGAAAATTGCCAAGCATTAATTGGATTTTGATCAGAAACCCCTGGGCTCCACAAAGCTGTTGACATCTTTCACACAACACACAACTTAAGGGCAACTCTTAAGGTAGTTTGTAAGTGTGGTGGTCTGTTAGGCTCCATGCACACAATATTTATCTAGAATCATCGTACATAATTCATGCATACAGTCACACATGCTCAACGAGTTGATAACATCCATCAAGCACCCGGAGTGCAGATCACATATTTCCAATCCTCCTTTCGGCATATAATACTCATAATTACAGTGAAAATAAAGCATGATGGCATCAAATATTTGATTCTTGCAATTCATCAAATTATGCATACATATTTTCTAATAACCCATATTATCTAAATTCATTTCATAGAAAAACTATCCATCTAGGGTAATTATCTTAGCATGCATGCAATCCAAGCGATTCCTACAAGTATTTCTTTTCAAATTTCATGTGGTGACTTAAATGTTTGACGTGTGCCCTTTTGTTTCACGTTTCCACATAAATAGGGTGTCCAGAAGAGTGATTTTCTTCAATTAGATCGTAAATTGCATGAAGAATATGGTTTAGGGATAAAAGAGAGCAAACGAAAGTCGAACAGACTGAAAAATACCTTACACGTGCCAGCCACACCCCAAGAACAATTTCACTCGCAAGATTCAAGGGAAAGTGCCACGCACGAAAGGAATCTACAATTGTGGTTTGGGCGTTTCAATTCAAGTTAACGGTACGGTTGGCTCGGTTTGGACTACGGGTCAGCTAGTTTAGCAGGTTGCAGGTTGGATCGGGTGATAAGATAAGGAATCAATACAAGGGGAATAAGATTTGGATTACCTTGTTGATCGAATATCTCAAGACAAGAACATTGTTTGAGATTCGAATCACTCCACAAGCAAGATCGATCATGTCTAGCTTGAATGATTCTTGTTGATCAAATATCTCAAGACAAGAACACTTGATTGAGATTCGAATCACTTCACAAGCAAGATTGATCATGTCCAGCCTGAATGATTCTACATGCAACCTAAACTACATAGAATTGCAAAGAAACTTAGCCATTAGCTAAAGAAGAGCAAAAATGTTTCTTTTACTATATCTTCAAGTCTGCTTACAAATACAACATACAAGGCTCTATATAGCCTAAAAAATGAAACTATTAAAACCATTCCAAGAGTGGTAACATTCATACTTAATGGCCACAATTAGCCATTATGTAATTGTAACCTAAAGTAAATAAAAACTCTTAAACTACATTAATGAAATACAATAACTCTAAATTGTAATCCACCCAAAATTTATCATATGAAACTTCATTCTTCTTCAAGTGGCATGAATTGAAATATCTTTTGATGATTTCAACAATATTTTCTACACATCTTCATTGAAGCATATTGTATGATTGATATCTCTTGGTTCATATCATCGGGCCAGAATTGATGGTGTTAATATAACACATGCGGAAGCAATTTGGATCTTAGGCACTTTTAGAACATCAATTATAGTAAATAACTAGCATGTTCATAAGTATTAAAACTTAATGAGATACTAACCTTTTGTAGTTCAAACTCCTTTTTCCTCACGAACCGGTTTCGAACCACCACTAGTGTCTTCTCCACTATCCTCCGGCCTTAGAACGGGATTGTGGAATCCGATGAGTGACTAAACTTGGGAGGGATTTTGTATATGTGAAGAGAGTGTTTGTGAGAGGTTTTTCTCAAGGTTTTTCACCAAGAAGAAGACCTTCCATGTACCATGATCACTCTATTTAAAAAGTCATGTTTGCATGTTCATGCAAATTTTAGATCACCAAATTTTGACCCTTAAAATTTCACTCAAATGTTTGGGATTATGTGGCAAGCATGCATGTTTTAGTTAACCAAATTTTGACAGTCAAAATTCCACTCAAACTTGTGGGGTTTATTTGGCAAGCATGCAAGTTTGGTTAAACCAAATTTTGACACCTCAAAATTCCACTAACATGGATTTTTTCGGTCTTAACATTTTGACTTTCTTCATTTTAATTCAACAATTAATTTAATAATAAATTTCAAATTAAAGTAACATTAAATGATTAATTAAACTATTTAATTAATATTTAATATTAATTCAAATGCCAATCCCAATCAATTCCGACAGATAATTGATTAAGATATTTAAATCTTATTTAAATATCTCATATTCTCTCCTTTTGTTTAATTCATAAATAAAACAAAAATACGGTTAAATATATCGTATATATGTAGCGCATATTCCCTAATTTGAATTCGAACACTTCGAACTCACTTGTCACAATGTTCTGTGGTTTAGTCCGATATGAGCTAGCAGAGGGACCTAATGAACCTATAGATCATGGGCTCCAACGATCCAATATTAACCGGCTAAACTCATTAACCTTGTTAACCAACATTCGTTAACTACCAGGACACTCTACTATAGCCTAGTAGTTGCACTCCCCTCACTATAGATATATTTCTGTCCATTTGATATAACCATGATTAGTACGTAGATCCTTCACAGGTTGTTCGTAACTAGAGCTGGGTCAATTTACCGTTTTATCCCTAAAGTTACTTCTTGTTCCTTATGTCTTACTATCCTCTAATGAACAATTGGTTTGTGGTCCAACCAGTAAACCGAATCCCTCTCAGGCCAATGAGAGGGTGGGGCCCCTTGTTCAAGACCTGAAGTCAGTGCTTAAGGGAACTACCTTTCTTCTATCCCTAAAAGTGGGTAGGAGTGAATTCCGTCTTGCACCCCACGTCCCCAGCCATTCACCCAGTCTTACCCCTGAAATGGGAGGCCTATTGAGTCGGCGAACTAGAGCCACACTCACCCGTGCAAATCTAAGGATAATTCTGAATAAACAGGAGTTAATGGTTAGCTCAGGATTAAAACCGAGTTACCTAGGTTGTCGAATGAAAAGAAAATCAATCTCAACAGTAAACGACATTATAAAGTGAGAGTGGTTTTCTTCATGGTCCGATCTTATGCAATACTCATTGCATAGGACGCCCCCACTCACATGTCTCCACATGTACAATTTAGTGATCACATTGTTTATATCATATACAAAAGTGGGCCGCATCCATAGTGTCCCCAGAATAAGGTACTCAGCCTTATCCTTATACTATAGATCATTTTGACTATATACTTGAACTTGATTCACTCTTATGTCTCTACATATAGTTCAAGTAATCATACTATAGCCAGAGTGTTCTTAGTTTATTGGATTTAGATTAATGATCATAAAGTTCACTTTATTCAATAATAATCTTTATGAATAAACGACCATAATAACTTTATTGAAAATAGAATATGTTTTTGTTTACAAACTATAAGTTTTAGGACATAAAACCCAACAAGAATGTGGGTCGAAGGTCAAATCGAATTGTAGAATGCCGCATCTCGATTCTACTAGAGCCGCGTTGATCCGCTCCTTGTCTGACGTGTTGCTCTACATAGGCTTTGACACGTATCTCTAGATGAACATATTAAAATTTCAGACCTCGATTCACAAAGAAGATCTCAGATCTGAAGAAAAACGGTGAAAGATTACCTCGCAAATCTTCTCGATTGTTGATGGAAAATGGGACTCTAGTCATCCAATTCTTCTTTTCTTCCTTCCAAGAAGAAGTCTTTGCAAGTAGATCGTGGCTGGAGGCGACTTCCAGTCGTGGTCCAGTGAGTTTCTCCGTGGTTCTTTCTCCCTTATCTCTTCAACTTCTCTCAACTTTCTATCTCACTTTTTCATTCTTTTGCAGGTATTATGTCAAGGCCACCCAAGACCCCCATACTGGGCGGAGGAAAAAAAATGACCAATTTGTCCCTCTGTTGACTTTGACAAAAACTTTTTCTCTTTTTTATTTTATTTCATTTTATTCCGGTGCTACAAACTCTCTACTCCTTAGAAACTTTCGTCCTTGAAAGTTGGCGTCTCTTGGAAGAGTTTGGGATAGGCACTCCTCATGTCTTATTCTCATTCCTAGGTTGCATCCCCATCATGGTGGTTACCCCATGAGACATTTACCAAGAAAATTACTTTATTGCACAATCGCCTAGTGTCACGGGCCGAAATCCTGATAGATTTCTCTTTGTAGTGTTTCATATTCTATCACATGGGTAAGGTCTGATGTGTACTTTCGTAGCATGGATACGTGAAACACACTGTGCATGATGGCGAGGCTCGGTGGTAGTGCAATTTTGTAAGCCACGTACTCAACTCTTTCTAAAATCTCAAAAGGGCCTATGAATATTGGGCTCAACTTGCCCTTCTTTCAAAACCTCAACACTCGTCTCATAGGTGCTAATTTCAGGAAAACATGATCACCCACTTTGAACTTGAGGTTTATTCTACGCGAATCTGCATAGCTCTTTTATCGGCTCTGTGCGTTAAGTATCCTCTACTTAATTTTCTGTACCGCTACGTTGGTGACCTCAACCAACTCTGGTCCCAGTAATTATTGTGTGTCTACCTCTTTCCAAAATATTAATGTCTGACACCTACACCCACACAGTGCCTCGAGTGGAGCAATCTGAATGACCGCTTGATAATTATTATTGTAGGCAAACTACATAAGAGATAGATGTTCGTCCCAGCAACTAGAGAAATCCATGGTACACAACAATCATTTAGATGATACTCTAAACCATTTAGATGATACTCTAAACTAAAGTTTGCTAATTTACCTCGACACTATTCCAAAAGTTACCCAACAATATACAACAATGAAGTTGAAGTTCATTGTTCTAAATATATTTATTATTTGACATGTTATTTTGTGTCAATAGTGATAGAGAATAGTTATTGAATAATCAAAAGATTCTTCAAATTACATTTGTTCCTATCTATTTTCTCTAAATATTGTTTCTTGTTCTTCTTGTTTTATAATAACAATGACTTTTTAACGTAAAAAAATACCTTTATATTTCAAGTGATAACCTTATTATTATAGTATTTAGGATCAGAATCAACACGTCAAATCTAACTTGAATAGAATAATCATACACAAAACTAAAGTATCGACATGAATTACATATTTCTGAGATTAGAGTTTCAAACCCGACTCACTTTATTGCATTAAAATCAAATCATCTTCTATCTTCCAACATATGGAAACCTAGGAATACTTTGTTCATTTCTAAAAAAGTTATGAGGATCAACCTTAGTCTTGATCTTAACCAACCTATCAAAGTTGGCTTCAAAGTATTTGATACCAAAAACCCTCCCTTCATAGTAACTCCTCTTCCCATTATGGTTAACACCAATATCAAGATCTCTATAGTTCAAGAACGCAGTTCTTGGGTTCTTAGCCACAAATGGTGTCATGAACTTGTAGAGTTTCCTTGTCAAGTCTATGAAATGGTTGGCTTGTTGGGTGCCTTGTTCATCCCAATTGGTTGCGTATTGGATCTTCCATAGGTTGCCAGCTCTGTGGGGAAATGGTGTGGCGTTTGAAGGGATCTCCGCCATTCTTCCGCCGTATGGGTTGAATGTCATCGTGGGTTTCTCAAGTTCTATCATTTTCTTCCATATTTGGTTGAGTTTTTCCTTTGGAATTAGGGTTTTCACGTAGTCGGACTTCCGTTTCAGATGGGTCAGGACTTGTGGCGTTCGGGAAAGTAGTTCATCCACCGATGTTCCTGTGATGACATGTCGGCAATTTAAATTAGGGTTTGTCCTTTTTAAGGTTTTTTTTTTTTTAAATGATAATTTTATAACATTGATGTTTTGTTTTTTTAGAGAAAAAACGGCCTTTTTTTAAGCTTAAAAACCCAAAATAATAATAATAATAATAATAAATATATATATATATATATATATATATATATATATATATATATATATATATATATATATATATATATATATATATATATATATATATATATATTTTCTTATTTTTCATATAAAAAATGATATTTTCCAACAAAAAAAAAAATGATAACAATTTATTAGGAACAAAAATAATTTATTTCTTATTTTTTGCACCTCCTTATTTAAATTTTAAAAAAATAAGAACATAATTTCATCCTCAAAAAAATAAGAACATAATTTCATCCTCGAATTTTAAGGGTGTTTTTGGGTTTGGTTGGGTCGGGTTTAGACATTTTTTTTAAAAAAATTCAATATAGTTCTCGAGTTGAAAAATTTTCAATTCAAACAATTTTTATTGAATAATGAACCAAATCTAACCGAACCATAAATTTTTTAGGTTGTCTTGATTCGAGTTGTTCGGGTCATTAAAAATTTTATTTTAATAAAAGTAAAATGTTACTTTGTAAAACGTATATTTATTTATTTTCAAACATTAGATTAAGATTGGTAACTCAATTTCAATATAAATAATAAAAAATTACCAAATTAAATAGAAATAAAATAAATACATGTATATATAATTATATATAGTAAGTAAAAAGTATATTTTTTAAAAAAATTAACAATAAATTCGGATAGGTTTGGGTAAGTTAAGCCGGATAGGTTTGGGTAAGTTAAGCCAGCTTCACGAAATCCATGAACTAACCCTATTTCTAAAATTTTCATTTATTTCAACTCAGTTCAACCCGATTCAAATAAACTCATAAATCCAACACAAATCATATGGATTGGATTAAGTTGATCGAGTTTATTAGATGGTCGAATTTTATGAACCCTCCCTCCTCCCCCAATAAATTATAATTTTTCTTTTAAAGTTTTGTTGGTTAAACCTTAAAATTTGCAAATAATTTTGACAAATCTTATGAGTAAAAAGAAACATTACCTTGAGGGAAATTTGTCCAAAACAGCACTGATTGAAGCCAACTCATTTCAAGACAATCTGATTTCTTCAAACCCAATTTAGGGAAGCTCTTGTTCATGACAGACAAAAGCCTTTCGGAGTCTCCAAGGAACAACGCAATGAACGTAGCTCTCAATGTCTTCTTCCCACTCTTACTTCCATTCACAACATCGAACGTGACCCTTATGAACAAATCTTTGTCGATCACATGCGCTACCCGTTGCCATTGATCGACAATCTCGGTCACATCATTGTCTTCCAATGTTCTTCCGACTCTGAACACCGTTACCGTCTCCGGTACACGAACTGTTCGGATTTTGTACGCTACCACCACACCAAAGCTCGATCCTCCTCCGCCTATGATGGCCCAAAATAGATCCTCCCCCATTGCTTTTCGGTCGAGGAGGTTACCGTTGACGTCGACTATCTTGGCATCGATGATTTGATCGACCGAGAGACCGTATTTTCTCATCATGTTACCATACCCGCCACCACCGAAATGGCCACCGACACCCACCGTCGGGCACACTCCGGCAGGGAAGCCATGGAATTTGATTTTCTCTGCAATTCTATAGTACACTTCTCCTAAGGTGGCTCCTGTTTGAACCTAGTAAAGGATATATTACAACCAATCAAATTATTAAAACATAACTTTAATATTCATAATTATTTTTTCCTAACATTTTACTTTTACTAAAAACAAAATTAGGAATAAATGACTCAAATAACTCAAACCAACCCGACTCAAAATATTTATGATTGGGTTAGGTTCGTTATTTAACAGCTCAAGACCATCACTGTAACGGCCCAAACTCACTGTTAGCTGATATTATCCTCTTTGAACTTTCTCTTTCGGGCTTTTTCTCAAGATTTTTAAAACACATCTGCCTGCCAGAGTTTTCCACACCCTTTTAGAAGGTGTTTTGTTCTCCTCCCCCACCGATGTAGGATATCAGAAATAAAGTTCGTTTGGGTTGAAAAAAATGTTTTTGAATCCGACTCAACTAAGCCCACAAACATTTTTAACGAACATAGCGTAATGGTACTGTTCAAATTCTCATATTTTACATTTGTTGAACTAAAAAACAAACAAAGATAAAACATACCCAAGCTGTTTTGGTTTTGACATCGACACTGATATCTCGAAGGTTGAACATATCGAGAACAAAGAACGGGACGACATCGGAGACGTAAGAAACCCCTTCGTAATCATGGCCACCGCTACGAATCTTCATTTGAAGATCATGAATTCGAGCACATAGAATTGCAACTTTAACGTGAGATTCATGGAGAGCCGTGAGAATAAGGAATGGTTTCGGAGTCGTAGAAGTATTGAATCTCAAGTTTCGAATGTAAGTCTCGAGAACAGAAGAATAAGAAGCATTGTTAGACGTAAAGATCGCCGGAGCAATCGGGTACGACGGCGGAGAGTGGCGGAGAAGACATTGAAGGAAATTTTCAGGAGCTGTTGTTGCAGAAGCAAAGAACAGAAGAGCTGAAAATGATAAGAGAAAGCTTGAAAACCTTGAAATCTCCATTTTCATGGCGGATTTTGTTGTTTGGGAAGATGGGTTTGGAGTTGTCGAGGGAACTATTTATAAAGTTTTGAACTTTTTTGGTGACAAACAAGATTACTACTAAATGTTGTGACATTTTGACCAACAGAAATTTCAACGTTTCCGGTGGTTATTTTCCGACCAAAATATAAATATATATTATTGAATTAAATGGTCAATGATGCTACAATGATTACCACGTCAGATATAAGTCACCCATAACATCAATTTGATTGTTTTTGTTATATTTAATATTAGAAAATGTTTATTTTATTTAAATTTTATTACCGATGTGAGATCTCACAATTTACTCTTATTTGGGCCTAGTATTTTGACTGACACACAGTTCGGTGTCTGACTTTTATAAAAAAATGTTTTGTTCATCTCTCCAGTCGATGTGGGATCTCACAGTCCATCTCCCTTGGAGGCCAGCGTCATCGCAGTAAGGAATGCTTCGTTCCCCTCTCCAGTTGATGTGGGATCTCATAGTTCATCTCTCTTGGAGGAAGCATCGTCGCTGGCACACCACTCGATGTCTGACTCATTGATGTGGGATCTCACAGTCCATCTCCCTTGGAGGCCAGCGTCATCGCGGTAAGGAATGTTTCGTTCCCCTCTCCAGTCGATGTGGGATCTCATAGTCCATCTCTTTTGAAGGCCATCGTCGTCGCTGACACACCGCTTGATGTCTGACTCGTCAATGTGGGATCTCACAGTCCATCTCCCTTGAAAGCCACCGTGTCACTGACACATGGCGCAGTGTCTGGCTCTGATACCATTTGTAATAGTCTAAGTCCACTACTAGCAATATATTGTCAACTTCGGTCTGTTATAAATTTCACTTTCAGCCTCACGTTTTTAGAACGCGTATGTTAGGGAGAGGTTTTCACACTCTTTCCGAGAATAGAATTTTGAAATTAATTAGTTCTCGTTTTTTTTTTTCATTAATTCAACCAATTTTGAAATATACAAAAAATTAATGATAATTATAATAAAAATGAAGGCTTGAAATAGAGTTTTGAAATTAATAATACAATTTTGCTACATTAGGTCAATTTTATTATATATTTTAGTGTTTATATTTGAACATATTAATGATTTTTTTTGTTCACACGTAATATAAATATAAAGATAAAGATAAGGTTAGGTAAAAGGAAAATGAATTATATTATTTTTTATTTATAATATTGTCTATCTTAATTTCGATAATGACTTTTATTGTAAAAATGTCCTTTTTGGTATACAAATATCACTTTCATAACATGACGTGTAATATTTTGCTTCAAAAAGCTATTTGATAACATAGACTAATGTATGCCTATTTTATTTAAGGGTTAACAATAAAAGTACGACGAGTCATTGGTTTATTTCTCCACGAATTAAATTAGCTAAAGGTGCGTGTTCGTGAGTCCAAATATGAATCTCTAGTTTAAATAATAATAATAATAATAAAAGTAGATATGCTTGTATTCAGAATATGGATAGAATATACCATTGGTTCCTAGAATTTGAATTTAATCTCTATTTGATCCCATTTGTTTTAAAAAAAAATTAACACGTATTGTGATATCTTACATTGGTTGGGGAGGAGAACGAAACACCCTTTATAGGGTGTGGAAATCTTTCCCTAGCAGACGCGTTTAAAGCCTTGAGGGGAACCCCGAAAGGAAAATTCCAAAGAGAACAATATCTGCTAGCGGTGGGCTTGGGCTGTTACAAATGGTATTAGAGCGATGAGGCTGTTCCCTGAAGGGAGTAGACATGAGACGGTGTGCCAGTAAAGACACTGGGCCCCGAAGGGAGGTGGATTTGGTGGGGATCCCACATCGATTGGAGAAAGGAACGAGTGCCAGCAAGGACGCCGGGCCTTGAAAGGGGCTTGATTGTGATATCCCACATTGGTTGGGGAGGAGAAGCCTTGAGGGAAGCGGGTGAATTGTGATATCCCCCATTGGTTGGGGAGGGGAAAACCAAAGACGACAATATCGGCTAGTGGTGGGCAAAAACTAATTTTAAATTTAAAACGAAAAAACCAAAAATAAAATTCAAATACTCAAAATATTGACTTTTTTTATTTAAAAAATTCAGATTTGAACTATCATTTGCGTCCATCTCTAAACAACATTACATTGACAAAGATATTTAATCTAAAATATTGACTTTTTCTTTGATCCTTTGTCAAATACTAAAATTTTTGCTAAAGATTAAATAATAGCAATAATAAATAATATTATTATTATTGGACACAAATATTAAATATTAGGTGTGTTTGAATTCAATGACAAATTATCCAACGAATTAAAACTCTATATTATTTTCGTCACCTATACTTATCTATATTATTAGGTGTATTTTTTTTTTCTTTTTCTATTTTAATGAATGATAAAATTAATTATTCAATATATATATATATATATATATATATATATATATTAAAATTTTACGTACTTAGAGTTGTTACTATGTTCATCTCTAATGCGGAAATATAACTCTTAAATGAAAACATCATTTTCAATATAAATGTCGAAAACATTTAAAACATCATCTTCTCTGAAAAATACACTTATGGTCTTACGTGTTTAAATATGAAATACTGAAATTCAGAGAACAAATACAAAATAATTTAAAAGAATGGAATGTCAAACAACCTATTCTAACATAAGACTAGGAATTTAAATATGAGTGCCAATGTCGCCGTCTTCTGTACAAATGTGTCTTGCCTTTATTTGAAAAATAATGTGGCACACAGCTTGAGTATTTCAAATAATACTCAGTACGTGACCCCACTACGGGGGTCATGCAAATGCAAACACATGCCATCATGATTTAGGGATCTATCTTTAACTCATTTAGGTGTGGCCTCCCGTCTCGGACAAATTAGATGCGTAGTACTTCCCTACACATGTCCACACGTGAAAGTGTAAATCTCTAAGGCGCTCGCACACCCCAATATTATTTCTTTTTATTTTATTATTAGTTATGACTTGTCTACTTACATATATGTGACATGGGGCAAGGGTTTCAATGGTTTATTTTAAGTATAAACTTGATTACATTGTAAGCATTAAGTGACACATGGTCAAGCAACGAACACATTGTCATCACCCAATATGAATAGATTTGTGGTTTGATGTTTGAAATGTTTGTTGATGTTATGTTTAATTGCGGGTAATGTAAGTGAAAGTGCTTAAAAGGAAGTTTCTTTTTTCTAGCATAGCTTAAATTGGAAACGAAAGTAGGTAGTTTAGAACGGAAAAGACCGAGAGATGTGAAAGACTAAAATTTTTTCAACCGTCACCGGTTAACAATGATGTCTCTTTCGTAAAACTTTTGAGGGAATAAGGTGCTGGAATTACTCTCGAGAAATTTTATGTAATACGAACCTGAATTTCTACTTAACATAAAGTCGCTATATGTGGAAATAATCATTTGAAACTTCTTCATAAAATACTGTCATGGACTTACGTGTTCGAAGAATATTTTAAAACATAACGAAATACTAAATAAAATAAATAAACATCAAAAGTAAAGAGTTTGTTAATACAATGTTACATGCGATTTGAGTGCTCTTGCAATGCTGTCGTCACTAGTATAAAGTTGTCTTATCTTTACCTGAAATAAAAGTCACATCCGGCTTGAATATTTTAAAAAAATACTTCGTGAGTGACCTCATTAGTGGGTTAAATACAAACATATACAATCATGAATTTTACCCATCATTTAATTCCGCATTCTCTTAGGCGACTATCCTAAGCGGGTGATTGGATGTGTATTTACTATTCTACACACAGCTACGAGTATGAACCCATCAGTCGGTTCGTACACCTCCTAGGCCTCTTTCCTGGTCGGGCCAGCATTCTCTTGTGCTGTTGTCGAACACCCGGTAGGAATAGTGACCATTGCAACAGTATGATAAACATAACGATTGTTTTCCTGCCGCATAATATACGCACCCGTTCCATCATAAAAGGAGAGATTCCCCAATGCATATACAATAATGCATGAGGTCCCAACATTTTCATTCATTAAATCATGTAAAGCAGTATCATTTATATCATACACCGTCTTATGTCATATCATGCATATAACATGTCCTTCAACATATCATATTATATCATGCATGTATAATTTCATAAGCATGTCATAACATGTATTATATCACAAAACGTGTTACACCATATTATATATCATTTCATCAACATATCACATCATAATACGTGTCACAACATTAACATATCATATCATCATCATATCATATCACATATATATCATAATCATATCATTTTATAAAATATCATAGTCATATCATTTTATAAACTGAAATTTAATTCTGCCTAAGGAGTCCAATAATCATAAATTAAAATTCTACCATACGAATTGACTCACCTACAAAACAATATCCTCATTGAACCCTAAATTCATATTAGAGTTTGTTTTAATTGACAAGGAGTGGTAATTTGTTGTAGGTGTTTAAACGGTTGGATGTGACCTTAATCGAAATATATCGAAATAAGTAAAAGAAGCAAAGGAACAAATTGAGGGGAGTGATCTTTTAGAGCAAAGAAATCTTAAGCACTTATCTCCGACATTCATGAGATGTAAATGCTAGTTTTGTCGTGGTGGATCCTCCTACTCATTTTCTATGTGAGCGTTAATGGAGTTGACTTAATGGACTAAATTAGGTACAAGTCAAGCTTATTGACCCACAAACTCCCCAATAAATTTGACTTCGTTCAAGATTCTTTAGTCTGAGAGACTCCGACATCTTTGCAAATTTAACCCTTGTTAGGGCTTTAGTGAGAATATTCACACATTGCTCTCCCGTGCAAATGAACTCCACAATGATCTGTCATTTCTCGACACACTCATAGATGAAGTGGGAGCGAGTTTTCATCTATGCAGTCAGAGGTTTGTTGTCGACATAGAGAGTTATTGCCTTTAACTTCTTTTAATCACTTTTCTCAACAAGTTTCTGAACCATAATACTCAACACGACATCACAGTTATCATGAACTCGGTCTCACAAGAAGATAGTGTCACAAATTGCTGCTTTTCAAATGGTCAAATGATCAAATTTTATTATTCGATGTTTTTTTTTTTTATTGCATTGCCTCCCGCTAAAAAATAATATTATTATTGGGACAAATATTAAATCTTTGGGGGCAAGCATATATATTTGAAGAGACGTATTTGAATTCAATAAGAAAAAAAACCCGGTTCGATAACGGTCGTGTGTTGGCCAACTAATTAAAACTCCATTTTATTTTAGTCGGCTATATTTTATCCATTCCATATTCAATCATTGAAAACTTTTAATTTTTTTTTTCTATTTTAATGAATTATAAAATTAATTATTGACTTTTAAAATACATAAATAATTAATTTACATTTGATTTTTATGGTTTCGGCTAAATATATCAGTTGTTTATTTTTTTAAGATTATATTTTATTATTAGTTATGACTTGCCTGATTCAATTTAACTATAGCTTGTTTACTCACAAAAATAAATCAAAATAAATTATAGTTTGATTACTAATTTGTTTACGTTATCTCTTAGTTTTCAATTAGTCCATATTTTTATAATGTGATAATTATATATTTTATATATATATATATATATATATTTTTAAATGTCTAAGTTGAGAACCGAAGATTTTATTAGGGTTGTTCGTTAGTTGGATTGGGTTGGGTCGAGACATTTTTTTTTAGACCTAACCCAATTGTTAGTATTATAAAAAAATTAAAAAAAAAAATAATAATCCAAGCTACTCTTAATTTAACTCAACCCAACCCAAACTACTTTTAGTTGAACTCAACCCAACCTAAAAAAAAATCTGTCGTGGAAAAAGACGCAAAAATTTTGGCAAGCTAGAATTTTCGTGCCTTTAACTAATCCACGAGACCACGCTCCCCCTACGCCCTTGGTACTCTAACTCTGGTTTGTTGAAGATTGTTGGGAGTGAGTCCCGTTGACTGATTTAGGGAATGATCATTGGTTTATAAGTAAAGGAATACATCTCCATTGATACGAGGTCTTTTGGGAAAGCTCAAAGTAAAGTCATGAGAGCTTATGCTCAAAGTGAACGAGATTCCTAACACTTACCTCCATGAACATTTACATTTTTCAAGATTTCGAGAATAAAACTCAACTCTGGTCATGCGTATTTTGGCCTTGTCTCCCTTGGAGTTCTTTTACAAATTTGTAGATCTCTTCAACACGAATCTATTGAGACAAAAATCGTGTGTTTTCATTAAGAACTAAAAGAAGTTAATAGACTATCAATATGGTATACACTGTTTTCTAAACTACGAACTTGAAAACTTACTAAATTCACAAATAGGGGCTCCAAAAGCTATGGGTACCGAAATGCAATCTATTATAGGTCCATTCAAATCTTGACCAAAACCAGCCACGCCTTATTAGAAATGGGACCAGGCTAACATGGTTGGTGAAAAGTTAAAACCATCACCATCGCTCGGGTCGAGGCTAAGTATCACAAGCTAGAATCGATGAAAAAAATACGAGCTCATTGGATCTCTTTGTTTGCTAAAATTCACGAAGGAGATCCGCTCATGTTGGCGCTTGTTGGTGTGTCATTGAGAAGTAGGTGCTTCGCTGAAAGGGTCTCGTCCCTTTGCTATTGCTGGAGATTGTGTGCTGGAGATGATAAACGGGGTGGCCGTGATTGTGGTGGTAGAGGAGGTCATGAAAATACCTCACAAATCCATGACCATGCCAACTCCGGGAAGGATAAGAGTGTGACTCTTGTGAAAAATACGGGCACTACGGAGTAGGAGCCACGATAAGAAGTGCGTTGAGGAGGCAAACCTCACATTCACGCATGACCAAGAGCCCACACTGATGTTGGGCCGAGAAAAGGGCCAACCTATTAAAGCTCAACGAAGAGAAGGTTACGATGAACCTTCTCACAAAAGGAGAAGACTGAATGGAGACCAACATATAGTACTTAAACAATGGAGCAAACAACCACATGACTTGAGATCGAGTAAAGTTCAAGGAGTTTAATGAGAAGCTCAATGGAAACATGAAAATTGACGACGAAACAATTGTACCAATCCAAGAAAAAAGATCCATCTTGTTCTAGTGCAAGAACAACAGCGACCAATGTATACTAAACAAGGTGTATTATATCTCAAGCTTGAAGCGTAATATTATCAGTGATATGAACCAAGAGACATCCATCATACAATATACTTCAACGAAGATATGAAGAAAATATTGTTCAAATTATCAAAAGATATTTCAAACCATGCCACATTGAAGAAGAATAAAGTTTCATGTTATAAATTTTGGGTGGATTTCAATTTAGAGTTATTGTATTTCATTAATGTATTTTAAGACTTTTTATTTAATTTAGGTTATAATTACATAATAGTTAATTATGGCCTGAAGGTTACAATTTTTGGAATGTCTTTAATAGTTTGAGGAGTTTAATGCTATATAAAGCCATATATGTTGTATTTGTAGGAAGACTTGGAAAATATAGTAAAAGAAGCATTTGTGCTCTTTTTTAGCCAATGACTAAGTTTCTTTGCAATTCTATGTAGTTTAGGTTGCATGTAGAATCATTCAAGCTCGACATGATCAATCTTGCTTGTGGAGTGATTCGAATCTCAAACAAGTGTTCTTGCGTTGAGATATTTGATCAACAACAGCTAGACATGATCGATCTTGCTTGTGGAGTGATTCGAATCTCAAACAAGTGTTCTTGCCTTGAGATATTCGATCAACAAGGTAATCCGAATCTTACTCCCCTTGTAGTGTTCCAAGAGTTGTAACATTCTTACTTAATGGCCATAATTAACCTTTATGTAATTGAAACCTAAAGTAAATTAAGAGTCTTAAAATACATTAATGAAATACAATAAATCTAAATTGTAATCCACCCAAAATTTATAACATGAAACTTCATTCTTCTTCAATATGAATTGAAATATCTTTTGATAATTTCAACAATATTTTCTTCACATCTTCATTGTAATATATTGTATGATTAATGTCTCTTGGTTCATAACAATTGATGTCTCTTGGTTCATATCATTCTCCACTTCTTCAAGAGGATTCGTCCTCGAATCTATTTGTGAAACTTTGCTGCAAAAAATAAGTTATGAAAATACGGAGGACCTCACAACACTCTCTCACAAGTATACACTCAAGGAATTTTTTGCCACTCTTTTTACACTCATTTACACAAATGAAGCTCTCATTCTCACCTCTCAAAATTTTAAACAGCGCAAAGATTGAATTTTGTACTCTGGGTCGATTAAAAACTAAAAAGATAAAGATAAATAAAAATCAAATTGAGAAGAAACGCAAAGGAAACATATATCCGATCTTGAGCCTGAAGCTCTAATACCAAATGATATGTGCAAATCACTACAAGGGGAGTAAGATTCGGATTACCTTGTTGATCGAATATCTCAAGGTAAGAACATTGTTTGAGATTCAAGTCACTCCACAAGTAAAATCGATCATGTCTAGCTTGAATGATTCTTGTTGATCAAATATCTCAAGGCAAGAACACTTGCTTGAGATTCGAATCACTCCACAAGCAAAATTGATCATGTCGAGCTTGAATAATTCTACATGCAACCTAAACTATATAGAATTGCAAAGAAACTTAGTCATTGGCTAAAGAAAAGCACAAATGCTTCTTTTACTATATTTTCCAAGTCTTCTTACCAATACAACATACATGGTTTTATATAGCCTCAAAATGAAACTATTAAAGACATTCCAAGAATTGTAACCTTCATACTTTATTGCCATAATTAACTATTATGTAATTGTAACCTAAAGTGAATAAAAAGTCTTAAAATACATTAATGAAATACAATAATTCTAAATTGAAATCCACCCAAAATTTATAACATGAAACTTCATTCTTCTTCAATGTGGCATGAATTGAAATATCTTTTGATAATTTCAACCATATTTTCTTCACATCTTCATTGAAGTATATTGTATGATGGATGTCTCTTGGTTCATATCAATCAGCCTTGATAAGATGACGAAAGAAGGCAATAAAGTGGAGTTAATTGGCTCATTCCTCAAGATGTTCAAAAGAAATGGAGCTTTGCTGAAGAAGGTAAAACGATCGCATAACTGCCTGTATAAGATATTATTGGAGACCAATCGACTCATCTCTCTATTGATGGCACTCATAGACCCAACTTGGCTATAACATGCAAGACTTGGGCACGTGAACTTTCAGACGCTCAAAATGATGGGAGAGAAGAAGATGACTATAGGGCTACCAAAATCGTACACTTGAACCAGATATGTGAAAGTTGCCTAGTCTCTAAACAAGTAAGACTACCATTCCCAACTCAAATTTGTTTCCGTGTTGAGCGACCACTACAACTGGTTCATGAAGATTTATGTGGCCTGATCACTCTACCGTCGATTGCTTGTTGACGATTATAACCATTGGATGTGGGTGAACATGCTCAGAGAAAAGGAGAGACATTATATGCATTTAAGAAGTTAAAAAGACTCATTGAAAACAAGTCTGATCACAAGCTAAAAGCCTTGAGCACTGACCAAGGTAGTGAGTTCTTATCCCATAACTTCTCAAAGTTACACTCTACAACAGAACAGTGTGGTCAAGCGAAGTAACTACACCATAATAAACACCGCAAGAAGCTTACTAAAGAGAATGTAAGTGCCAACGATTTTTTGGGGCAAAGCAATACGACATGTAGTTTATCTTCTAAACCGTTTACCATCAACGATGATGAACACTCACACCTCTACGAAGCATGGTTCGATAAAACACCTCAATTTGAGCATTTAAGAGTCTTCTGTTGTATAACACATATTAAGACTGCAAAACCATATATAAAAAAACTTGATGATAGAAGCCAAAAGATGGTGTACTTTGGTGTAGAGGATGTGACCAAGGCACACGGGTTGTATGATCCGCAACATGAGAAAATTCATGTAAGTAAATATGTCGTATTCGAAGAAGAGAAGAAGTGAGATTAGTGTTACATTGGCAACAACCCGTTCTAGAGCTCACTGTGTTGAACACAACTATTTGTGAAAAACACTTATACTATTTATTAACCCAAATCAAGAAACACTCTTGTACAAACCACTACATTTTGGTGTCATTGAAATTTCCTAGGATGAAAACCTTTGTAGGTTGGAGGGGTATGTATAGGAGAGGTTAGACAATTTATCCCCAAAATACCTAAATATTTTTCCTAAAGTAATTAGGTATCCTTATTTCTAAAATACCCAAATAATTTTCCTAAAATATCTAGGTATATTTATTCCTAAAATAACTAATCATTTTCCCAAAATATATATAGACAATGAGCTTATATAATTATTAGGCTGGACCCTATTCGGCTAGTGATGATATTTTAACACACTACTCTCGAAGAAGAAGGAAATGCGAAAAACCTAGAAAGTGCACCGACAGCTACACCAACAAATTCAAACATGCTATCACTGACGACACTAAAAGACGTGATGAATTTTCTAGAACAAGAGAGCACAAGAGGATCCTCAATAGAGGTTAGACTAGAGAAGTTCCGTTCTATTGGTGAAATTTATTCAAATACACTTTAAGAAGTATTGTCTTTCGACAAGTTAGTGTTTCTCGTGGCCAAGGAGCAAAAAAACTTACTGTGAGACAGCAAGTGAGACGATGTGGCAGAAAGTCATGCAAAAAGAGCTTGAAGCCATTGTGAAGAACAAGACACTGACAATCGCTAACTTACCTCCCGAACACAAGCCCATTGGTTTGAATTGGGTGTTTAAGTTGAAGAAGAATAGTGACGGAGTTTTCATCAAGCATAAAGCAAGACTCGTGGCAAAGGGATACTTGCAGCAGCAATGAGTTAATTTTGTGGAGGTTTTTGCACCTGTGGCTAGACTCGGCCTTGTAAGGCTTATTCTTGCCCTTGCAACTCAACATGGGTGGGAGGTCATCACTTGGATATCAAATCAGTGTTTTTAAATGGTAACCTCCAAGAAGAAGTGTACATTACCTAACCTGAAGGCTTCATCACCAAAATCGAAAAGCACAAAGTGTCCAAGTTGTCAAAGGCCCTTACGGTTTACTACAAGCACCAAGGGCATGGAACATACGTTTGGACAAGAGCTTAAAGAGTCTAAAATAAATGAAGTGCTCGCAAGAACAAGTAGTGTATACAAGAAACAATGGAGCTTAAACGCTTATAGTGGACGTGTATTTTGATGACTTGATTGTCACTAGTGCAAGTGTGGAGATGTCAAAAAGTTCAAGTAGCAAATGATAAAAGAATTTGAAATTACTAATCTCGGGTTACTCACATATTACTTCGGTATTGAAGTGTTCTAAAGGAAAGATTGCATCATACTAAAGCAATTGACCTATGCTAAGAAGGTGTTGCAACAATTTAAGATAGTAGAGTGCAACTCAGACCAAGTATCCCATGGAAGCAAAGTTACAACTCAGGAAAGATGATTAAGAAAGCTTGGTGTATTCCATGCGTCATTGAATGTTTGAGATACTTGACTCATACTCATCCGAACCTTTCATATGTTGTTGGAATGGTAAGTTAAGTATATGGAAAAGTATATTATGATGCATAATCAAGCGGTTAAGTACATTCTCCACTATGTGAAGGGAACATCGAGCTACGGGTTGAAGTATCAAAGAGGGTGAGATCCGAAAGAACTAGTCAATTTTACCGATAATGATTTAGCTAGAAATATTAACAATAGAAAAAGCACCAAAAGAATGACGTTTTATGTCAATGGAAATTTGATCTCTTGACAATCTCAAAAGTAACGAATTGTGACACTATCTTCCCGTAAGGCTGAGTTTATGGCAGCAACTGCGGTTGGCTGAAAATTTTGTTAAGTGAAGTGACGGAAGTGAACTAAAACAGGTAACTCTCTACTTCAACAACAAATCTGCGATTGCATTGAAGAATTTGATGTTTCACAAAGGCAGAAAACACATTGACAACTCGCTTCCACTTCATTCGTGAGTGTGTCGAGAAGAGACAGGTCGTTTTGGAGTTCATATGCACTAGAGAGCAACGTGCGGATATTCTAACTAAGGCCCTAGCAAGAGTTAAATTTGCATAAATGTGGAAATTGTTGTGAGTGGAGAATCTTGAACAAAGTTAAGCTTATGGGGGAGATTGTGAGCCAATAAGTTTGACTTAATAAAAAAAATGTTAGTAACTTTAACAACTTTAGAAGAATGGTTAGTAGTTGCCAAATTGTGTAGTTTTAACTTTGAAAGTTTAGAAAATTTGTTAGTGCTTCCTTCACCGTAAATATTCACTATATATAAATACTCTATCCACAACAACAAGGATAATTGAAAAGCATAGTGGTTAAGGTTTTACTTATCCTAGAAACTCTCTTCTCGTGTTGTTGACAAATACAAATATAAAGAGACGTATAATTCAAATTAGAAAACCCCTTTATTCTCTCATATACATTAAATCAACCGGGTTTTCTTCAACAAACAATCATATTTCCAAACATCTAATGACCCCTCTTCTTCCACGAAGGCAAAATAGAAGGAATACTTTGCTCATTCATGAAGAAATTAGAAGGATCAACCTTAGTTTTGATACTCACCAACCTCTTAAAATTACCCTTGAAGTATTTAACTCCCCATACACTTGCTTCCTCATAGCTCGTCTTTCCCTTCTTATTGTTCATCCCAATGTCCAAATCTCTATAATTGATATACGCAGCTCTTGGATTCTTCGAAACATAAGGACCCACATAGCTATATAGCTTTCTAATCCAATTAATATGCCTTTCAGCAATATCTTCACCTTCTTCTTCCCAATACACCAAATGTTGAATCTTGTAAAGATTTCCAGCTCTATGTGGAAATGGAGTCTCTGACTCTGAAATTTCGTCCATTATTCCACCATAAGGGCTCAAGATCATCTCAGCAGCTTCAGCTTCTTCTTCCTTGAACAATTCCCATGTGCCCTCAAGGGCAGCTTTTGGGATTGGCTCGTTTACATAATCGGATTTGGCTTTGAAGAATCTTTTGGGGAATAATGGTGTTCTATCAAGAAGAACATTTAATGGCTGCCCACTTGGGAAGCCAGCAAAATAGAGAATTGATTCAATCCAACTCATTTCAATGCAATCTTCTTTTGTTAACCCTAATTCAGGGAAAGTGTTTTGCATTATTGGAAGAAGCTCTTCGGATTTTCCTAGGAACATGGAGTTGAAAGCAGCTTCCAATGTTCTTTGACTTCCATGCTGTGGATTTGTTGAATTTACACCTCTTATTATGATTCTAATGAAAAGTCTGTCGTCTTGTTTGCTAGCAATGTATTGCCACCGGTGGATTAGGTTTGTGGCGTTTTGTTCCAAGTTTCTTGTAACTGTGAAAACAGTCACAATTGGTGGAACTTGGAGGAGCTTTATTTTCCATGCAACAACAATTCCAAAGCTTGCTCCTCCACCTCCTCTAAGAGCCCAAAAAACATCTTCCCCCATTGATTTTCGATCATGGAGGTTGCCATTCACGTCGATGAAGTAAGCGTCGATCACGTTATCGACGGCAAGCCCGAATTTTCGTAGCATCAAGCCATAGCCACCGCCACTAAAGTGTCCACCGACGCCAACAGTTGGACAAACCCCGGCTGGGAACCCTAGGGTTTTGCTTTTCTCGGCGATTCTATAATAGAGTTCGCCAATTGTAGCTCCTGATTGCACCCATGCAACGTTATTTTTTGCGTCGACGTTAATTGAACGTAAGTTTATTAAATCGACGACGATGAATGGGACATCAGATACATAAGAAAGACCCTCGTAGTCATGGCCACCACTTCGTGTTCTAATTTGAAACCCGGTAGTTTTGGCACAAATGATGGATGCTTTGATTTCGGTAACTTGTAATGGTGTGACGATGACCTGAGGCTTCGGGGTTCGAGGAGTTGCAAATCGAAGATTGTGGATTGAGAAGTTCAAAACCGAAGAGTATGAAGAATCATTGGGAGTGTATATAGTCTTTGAAATTGAAGAGCTATTTGGGGAATGAAGAGAAAGACAATGGAGAAAATCTTCATGGTTGTGAGCAGAAGCTGCCCATGCAAACGACAAGACAACAAAAGTATAAACAAACAAAGTAATTGGAGATTTCATGTTTGGTTTTGTGTTTGGCAATGGATCGGCCTCCATTATTTATAGTACAAAAAAGGCAGCTTTGTTTTGAATTATTGAACAAAGAAAATTCCATGCAATGGATTGGTCAAGAGTTCATTTTTTCTTCATATAATTATCAAAAAAATGAATGAGTCAAGTCAATTGAAAAATAATAATAATAATACTCGAATATATATATATATATATTTTTAATTTTGTGCAAGCTATAGCAATTTAATTTTTATTATTATTATTAATTTTTTCTTTTAAGAAAAAGGATTTTTGAAAACTTTAAGGAATGGGAGAAGTTTCAAAATTTAATAGATACCAATTTAATGGAAACATGTGTGAACATGTCGATATTAATAGAACTTTGTAGGTTATGAATTATGCTATCACATCTATGAGGATTAATTTTCAACTTTGGAGGTTCAAATGATAAGTCTTGACGTTCATAATTGAAAATTGTACCTCTCACGTCTTAGAACTCATCGATCAAATTTTAATTGCTCTTCGAGAATTTTTGTGTTAATGAACAAATATTATCTTTTAAGCTAATAAAAAATAAAGTTTAATGTTTTAGATACTTACGACATCTCGATTTTTTCTTATAAAGATAAATGGACGGATATCTTCGTGCTAATATTTGGCCAATGGATCAATGGTAAATTTGTATGTTTGAAAATTGTGTTGGGTGCAAAATAGACAAAGATGCACGAGAACGTGAAGCTAAACCACTGAATTCTGATGATCTAGTCAATAATAGGGGTAGAGAGCAATAGGTGAGTGTTTTGGACATATATTTCCATTTGCTAACTTGTTGTACTTATATTGTAATTTAGAAATTGTTATCATAATGGCGTGTTAAGTAAGATCGGATCATTATTCGTTCAAATCGTTTCTCAAATAGAAATATACTAACGATAGCCAAGAGTCGGGCTTTATCCTTCTCAACCGCGAACGTTGTGAGACTAGTCATATTGCTCTTGGCCAACACCCAAGGAGTTGGCTATGTGAACCCTTAGCTAACTACCGTGGAGTTGCCCCTAGGGGTCGAAGTCAATCCTTAGCTCACGAGGATAGACATGAAGGTTTGTGAACGAGCTATGGGGTTGGCCATGTCTATCCTTCGTAACTCCTGTTAATGTGTCCTAACACATTGTTTAGGGTTTAGGGTCACGATTTATGTAATACTCGAATCCCAATGATGTATTAAATATTTGATTTTTTCTTTAAATTTGAATTTTCATAGTTTTATTAAGAGCCTTAAAAGACCAAATTTTAAGATAAATTCAAAAGAAAATTCTTAGAATATCTCAAATTAAAAAAATTAGAAAAAATTGTTAAAATCAACTATGAGGGGTAAATGGTCATTTTGACCCTCTATTCTTAATTAGGGGTGTGGATTAGCCCTAACAGATTTCTAAGGATGAAAAAAAAAAAAAAAAAAAAAAAAAAAAAAAAAAAGAGAGATTAAAAATGTGGGTTTAGGTTTGTTAAGAGAGAGTTAGAGAGAGAAGTTTATGATGAATGGACTGTGTTCTGGCGAACCCTAGAATATGCAAAATTGTAAGACAAACTTTGATTTTATTTTAGTCTGTAGTTGAAAATAAATTAAGAAAAACAATACCTACATGTAGATGAACTAAAACTATAAAATTTTAGTGAAAGAATCCAAGTTGAATAAATTTTATAATGAGAAGTTATGAAAATAAAAAGAAAATAGTAAGAATAGATGAAATTTGGGTTTTTCAATTGCACGAGTGAAAGAGATAAAAGGGAGGCAACACGTGTCTGACGACGAGAGGCAGAGCACGACCGTCCTAGTGAGTGATACATGTTGCACTGTGAATGGTTCAATGTGTCTGACGATTGGGGTGATACATTGTGTCACAATCGTGGTTTCTAGGCAGCGGATTTCGTGATTGTGCGGCACTCACTCTCAGCACTGAGTGAGTTAAGCCTACTTCGAGTCACATTGCTTATGGTCAGGTAACTTGAATACAAACCTCAGGTCTCGATTTCAAGAGTGGGGGAGAGAGGTTTTGGAAAAAGAGTTTTGAAAGCAAGAGAGAGAGAGGTGTTACATAGCATGCAAGCAAAAAGGCAACAACAACGACTTAAACAGTATATAACTTTTCGGGTAGGAAGAATTTGACAACTAGTCGTATCCCCTTATAGTACATTTTGACAGTATATAACTTTTCGGGTAGGAAGAATTTGACAACTAGTCGCATCCCCTTATAGTACATTTTGAGGCATTTCATATCTACCAGGCGTAGCCATGACTTCTCCGAAACGTCATACTCTTAAAGAAAACAAGAAAGAAATAATACAACATGAAAGCAGTCAAATAAAGCAATAAACTAGTACAAGGCAAGGGTTTATGAATGTCACGAGCATGCGGCCATGGGCAACATGCCTTGGACAAGCATGATCGTGACATTCTCCCCCACTTAATTGGTTGATGTCCCTATCAACCGTCTCATTTCTTTGAACTCAACAATTTGAGGTGCGGTTGTCTTCAAGGGGTACCATGGTGTCAGCTCTCCACCACCCAGGGCCTTGTGGCCTAAGTGAGCTACCTTGTGGCACATGCGTGCATCACAACATGGGCGAGCGTGCTGAGACGAGTGTCTCAAGCGACCTCCTTTGAAATGGGTTTTTCAAGGACAGTACGGGGCAACATGGGTGTGCCGGTATTGCGCCCCAGCCCGCGTGTTGGTGGTTGCTACATACACCCGCTATCCGATACGATATCCGTAAATGACATGACACGAGCACAGGAGGGCCAATGCCTCGATAGAACTCGGATGGATGGATGTTTGGGACGTCCCGATGAGATGAGCGACACGCGAGCCCGTTCTCGATAGCATGACCGAGCGAGTTGCGATGGCCGATGACACTCCAAGACTTGAGATGGCATCAAGACATATGGGACATGTCGATGGAGATCGAGATAACAAGAAGAGCCACAACGTTGTATTGAGAGACCTTCGCATCGAGCAGAGGCAAGGTCGAGCCGAATGACTTGGCGTAGTGTAGAGGCAAGTCGGATGTGTCGCAGACGATTGAACATACACGCGCAGACGACGTGTGTGGTTGAACAAGCTTGGATTCTGCACAAGCGATGTTTGATTGACGAAGACAAACCTCGCCTAAGGTCCAACGAAGCCACAAAGTCGGGACGAAAAATATATATGGGACATAATTCCTCTTAAGGCCGGTCGTGAGCGTGTCAAGATCACGACGCTGCGCGGTAAAAAAAGTAGGACCGTGACACATTGCGCTAGATCCGAGACACGACTCGATTCAGCACCTGCCACCTGAATGGCCGCTTGACTCGACCCATCACAAAAGTCCAACTCACTTGCTCCACGTGTCACACGATGTAAATCACAAAAAATTCTTACGTGACTAAGGATTGAACGCGCACTGCGGTGCTTAAACTAACCAGTCAGCGCCTGCCACGTGTCATATAGTTGGCGTGACTCTTTTGACCCTGGTATGTGGTACTCGTGCATGATGGCAGCGCATGGTAGGCCTTCCAAGCTCATGTAGGGTGCGTGATACACACGTGTAAGACTATGTTCGCCCCATTTGACATTCGTTTATCATTTTTTATCCTGATTTCAATACTAACCCTAATTTTATTTGAATTAGAACCTACCAAATAAATTTCAAAAATTTTAGAGCCCTTAACACGCAGAAAATCTATATCGAAAAGGCATGCTTCACAGAAGTAAATTACTATGTAGATTATAGGCAAGTAATACTTTTAGTGATCGTTAGGATATGCTAGCATGGGAGCTTTTCTTATCTTAGGTAGTTGGGAAATGCATGTTACGGACTTTGGAACGACGCTTTTGGATGAGTATGTATTGTAGTATGTTATGGTAAAATTATGGTTATGCCCCTCAGTTGAGATTTTTTAGAAGCATGCCATTTTATATATTATCCAGAGATAGAAAGAGAATATGCATGACTATAGTATGAGTTTGGAAATATAGATGAGTATGTTATGATGATATAAGGCATTACCAAACTGCCCCTATGTGATATTTGTGATAAATATTGTTTTATATGCTTTCAGCTGTGTTACAAGGGAGGATGGACTATTGTGATCTATGTTATGAGTGATTGATTTATATTATCTCTGTTGAACTTATTTGCTTGTATGTGTACATGGTATGTATAGTATGTTTTAGCTCTAGGGGTTTGACAAATTCTTCTTGTAGAGCGTGTTTATCTCCACAGAGGTAGAGCATTAGAGTTAGGTTGGCTACATGATGACCTACATTAGGATGCTCAAGTAGACTAAGCACCTTAGAATCGTGAGCGATGACCAGAGGGTCTAGATCCCAATGCTCTCAGAGACTAAGAAATACTCGAGATGTAAGAAGTCTGTGTTAAGCCACCTAGCTGCCCTAGAAATCTAATGAACATCCTCAGCTCCCAGATATGACTATGATGTTAATCTGCCTGCATAGTAAAACCATCATGGAAGTACAGGACCGCACCGGGGTGGCCAGGGAGGACGATGAGTCTGAATAACAGTTACAAGTACTCTCCTTATCCTTAATTGTTTAACCTTTTGCTGCTTGACCCTAATGCTAGGCATTCATGTATGATAGAAATGATTGATGAGCATGTTCACTAGACTTAGAACCTTTAGAACCTTTGTGTACCATGACCTTAATGACTAAGATGCCCACAGAGTAACCTCTGGATACCCGGCAAGGGAGTCCGTCATGTACAAGGGTAGGGTAGCCCTAGATGTACCCTAAGTATTATACTAACACTAATTGTCATGGAACTCATGAACAAGGACTTAAGGATTACTACAACCTCTTTGTCCATGGGAGGATGCGAGGTAAGTAAATGACTAAGGCTATGATCCAGTGGTGCAAGCGTCAAAATGACGTAGAAATTTGAGCGTAATAGGTGGATATAAGGCTGACCTACTTGGAGATTCGAGAATAAGAAACTTTCGAGAATGAAAGTTTTTAAGGAAAAGAGAATTTGTAACATCCGAAACCGAACGAGGTATTAAATACCCAATTTTTCCTTTTAAGTCACTGTAGGCCTTAGAGATTTAATTTGGGATATGTTAGAAGAGAAAAAAAAAATCTCGAGATAATCCTGAAAACGTAGAAAAAAATACAAAATGAATGGCGGAAAAAATCGAAAATGTTGGTCAAAGGCAACCGAGGGGGCAAAATGGTAATTTTGCCCTAACTACCATTTTTGGGGGGGTTTGCAATCTCTGTTGATTTTCATAGATTGAAAGTGAGATGAGAGGAGAAAATTTAAATGAAGATAACATCGTCGTATAATTAATTGAGGATTATATATCTTTGTCAAAATCAAACATATATTATAATAAGGTCAATGTTTTAATTCAAACAAAAATTATTATTATCTATCGTCACCATACTATAGACATTAATTTAAATTATTTTCCATGATGTCAATTTAGAGATACATTATTTTATTTTATGGTTCAAATCTTTATTTTATTTATTTCATATGTTTAATTTTTATGTTATTTCATTTTAAGTTCATCAATTTAATAAATAAATTATTTCCTAATAAAATAATTTGATCAAAATCTAACATAGACCTAAGTTTTTTTTTTTTTTTTTTTTTTTTTTTTTTTTTTTTTTTGACATTACTCGACTAACAAATACCCGAGTTGAATGAGTGGTTTGGAGCAATGCACGTGGTAATGCTTTCGTTCTTTTTAGTTGAACAAAATGTTGCGTTAGATTTAAATTCTTGATCTGTGTCGATGATATAATATTTATACGAATATTAATAAAAACTCAAAATGAATAACCTAATCAATTCAACAAGTTTGATTATTAGCTTATTTAAATTTTGTGAGTTATATTGATTCATATGTTGTTCTAAAATTAAATTATTTTAGTTATTGTCATTTTACTTCTATAACAAAAATTTGAATAAATGACTCAAACAATCCGATTCATGACACAATATCTACCACTCAAAAGTGTGAATAGATCTGAAAATATTATTACTCAAAACTATACAGAGTTAAGAATGAGAAATAGAATTGGGATCCGAACGTTCAATCTTCATTGATATTCACAACAACGTTTAAATAGGATACGAGCTACCAACTAATACCTACTGAAAATATGAACAAACTAAATCTTGAGAATAAAATAAAATATACTGCTAATCAAATCATAAAAGGAAAAATATTAACTGATTACATATCTTCCCTAACTAATATATTCTCAAAATATTAACTGATTATTAATATCTGGACTAATTCAACTAGCAATAAGTTACACTAAATCCTGACCGTTTAAGCTAATGTTTTTATGGTATGGTTTAGTTAACTTCATTATTTATTAAGATTTATTTAATTACTCGAACAATTGGGTTCGATTGATTGAGTTGAATCTAAAAAATGTCTTAATCCAATCCAATTAAACGCATAAACACTTCAAAATATTCTAACGGGTCGAAATATATAAATTTATAAATATACAAATTTTAAAGAATAAGATGATGACGTATATAATGAGTAATGGATTGCATATGGTTTTGAGATCATCCAATCAAACACGATATTGAAAAAAACTTGGGGGAAAGTTCATGGGAATCAAAGCTTTGAAATTTGTTTGTTCAATTTGTGTGGTGGCTAAGTTAATATTTTGTTATTATTGTCGTAATTAATAAATAGATAATATTGAAATTGTGAATTCAACAAATTCTCCATTCCTAACAAGAACAAGAAATTATTATTGGTTGTTGAATGAGGAAAATAGATACCCATTTTAAAGGTCAATATTGCTTTCATTCGTCCGACTCCCAACTTTTTGTTCACATAGATGGGATATCAAATATAGTCAATTGCATGTGCATATGTATTCTTTGGCATGCATAAAGTTCGTGTGATAGTGTTCATATGACTTGAAAATTCGACTAATTTCAATTTGAATTGGTTTGAATTTTTGAAAATTTGAAAATTCGAGTAGATTCGCAAGTTGACATTTTTTTTTTGGTCTAGTCAACCTAAAAAACTCGAAAATAGGTGGTGAGAGTTCTATGCTCTGATACCATGTGAATGTTTGTTGAATCCACCACACCTAAATGGTAGTGAGAGTTCTCTTATTTATAATCCTTTACAGAATACAGAAATATGTTAAATTACAAATAATATGAAAATAGCGATAAAAGGAAAGAATTATAAATGAATACAATATATTTGCTTTTAATAAAAGGGCAAATATGGTAACCCGTAATGTAAGGCAAATATCTAGATATTTTCCTTATAATGAACGGTCAACTATCCTTAACAGTTATAACCCAACCTAACCTACCCTACTTTTAAGATTTTATAAAGATTAATGTTATTTTACATTTGTAACCAAAGTTAGTATGGATTGTGACTAGTACCCTACTTTTAAGATTTTATAAAGATTAATGTTATTTTACATTTGTAACCAAAGTTAGTATGGATTGTGACTTGTAAACGTTTAATATTTGAGTTTTATAAAATTTTAGTTATTAATGTAACACGGTAGATAAGTAGATTTAAAAAAAAAAAACAATTAAGAAAGAACAATGGGACAAAAGAACCAAACCCAATATGAACATAGAAGGTTAGGTTGGGTTGGATTGTGAACTCTATTCAAGTTGCTTCGGTCACCGACCCAACAAACGTGAAATTTCAGATATTGAAAATTACTTTTAAAGTGTTGCAGTTACATTTCTAACCATTGAAAAGTCTCTTTTTGTAGTTTCAATTCCAATAGTTGTCGTTTAAACACTCTCTGGACACGTTGAGCACCATTCAACGACGATTAAGGTCTATTTTGGTATGTTTTAGATGGGTATTGTTTTTATAAGCTTTTGTGAACTCGGCTTAATGGATTTAGATATATAGGACTCTAATTCTTGATATCACAACCTGATTTTCTAGGCTTTCGAGAAATTAGACCGCGATAAAAAGATGAAAGCATAAACAAATAAAATAAAAGTAAAATAAAACAAACAAATAAAAGTGCCGAAAATAAGGTAAAATTTCTCATGATTTAAAATCATAAAATACCATAGATGAAAACCAATATCTAAATCAATATGTATACAAAACAAATACTATTTTAGTTATTTACAAGGGAGGAACACGTGGGGAAATCTAAAAGAAAACAAATGAAAACCCAAAAGAAAGGAATACAAATTAACACTATGCCTCGGGTTGACACTCCTCTATGACGGTTCAATTCCTGAGCACCTCTCTACCTCGAACGGTACTTAGATTTTCAAGCTTCCTTGAAGTTCTTCAATGGCGGCCACTATTGGGGGAATAGGTTCTAGGTTCTTTTAGCTCTTGTTTTCTTCATAAAACTTATGGGTAATCTTGTTTAGAAACTATAGTAACAAGTTTGAAGGGAAATGGCTGATAATTTTCCTCGAATTTGGAAAATATCTGAGAGTAGAAACTCAAAATCTAAATGGTTATTACTTGCGATTGGGAGCTCGACTCAACTCAATTCTTGTTCTATATGAATGCTCCAACTTCATACTTTATAGGAGAAGTTTAAACCGACGTCGAAACCTCTAGAACCATTATAATTTGGAGAATGGTTTTTCTAGATTTCTCATTGGAAATATCGTCTCCGATCAATGAGCAACCGACCTCCAATTTGAATTCTAGACGTTGGATGTAGTGAGTTGTGTGTCCTCTATAGCATACTCAAATTTAGTGAAGATCCAACATGAAAATGGAGATTCAAGGGATTTTCTGATCATTGCTCATTGTCGAGAATCTGATTTTCTGATTTGTGTCATTTTCGTAAATATCTCGAAGTTCAAGGGTATTTTGGTAATTTTCTATTTTTTTAAAATATTTTATTATTATTTTCTCCGCACTCCAAAAGAATCTTGAAATTCCTTTCGATCAAAATTTAAAATCCAAAAATTTCCTTAAAAATTAGAAATACCAAGTTTTTGTCCATTACACTTACTTTTTTTTCCAATTATTTTCCAATTATTTTCCAAAGGCCTTAAAAGGCTTAAAATCACTTGTTATGATATAGAAATGACTTCGTTAAGACAATTGTCCTAGTTTAAATTGCTTAATTCTTCTTCTTGAATTCTTTGGGTCATACATGGGCGGCTTAATTCCTATAGAATCCTTTAAGTCTTACATAGGCGGCTTAATTCTTATAGAATTCTTTGGGTCTTACATGGGCGGCTTAATTCCTATAGAATCCTTTGGGTCTTACATGGGCTACTTAATTCCTATAGAATCCTTTGGGTCTTATGTGGGCGACTTAAATCCTATTGGAGTAAATTACATTCACTTTGGGATGTTACACTAAAAGCTAAAGAACATGGTGAATATTTCATTCACGAGATTGATGACTATTCAATATTTAAGTATTTTTACCAAATATAACAAAAGTTTTTTTTTTTTTTTTTAATTAAAGAAAATGAGACTAAAGTTGAAATTCATTTGGTAAATCTATCAAAATTTTATGATCAAATCATAATGGATAGTACAAAAATTAATGGATAGAAAGTGGAATTGTATTCCAACACAAAGCATCAGTAAAATTGTGATGTGCAAGAAGAAATGTCACAATCAAAATTTTGAAGTAATGAAAAACAGGATAGGACTAACAAACTATACAATGCAAGATGAATATATGAGAAAATAATGAAAAATTGCCATAAAATTTCGTGCACTTTTAAGTTATTCAACAACATTTCCGAAAACCAATGTAAATTTGAATACATATACCTATGTTTAGTTTGTTCATTAAAGAGGAAAATGGGATCGGGATACAAAATATGTAAATGAAATATAGGCTACAAAAAAAAAAAAAATGTGGACAAGACAAACACCCTAGGTGAACGTCTCTTTGTGACTATTAAGCTCCTGAGCACCCTCTCGCCTCGACCAGCATCAACATGCATCTGAAAAAGAAAGTGTAAAAAAAGAATGAATATATAAATATACCCAGTAAGTCGTTCTCATCAAATACTTAACCTAGTAGGAAACCACATACTTTTATCTAGCTTTAGGGGTATAGCCCTTATTGCTCACAGATTTGGGTAGTTAGCTTAGCCTATGCAATGGTAACGGATTGTAACGACCAAAAAAAAATTAATAATTAAATAATTAAAATAATAATTTCCCCTAAACTACTCTCCACTAACCCCTCTCTCTCCCAACTATAACTTAAACCAGAATACTGTATGCATGGGAGGTTCCTATAATGAAAAAAAAAATACCAACAACCAGAAAAGGAGAGCTGAAGATTTAATTATTGGAGAGAGATCTTGCTTTGTTATTACCGTAAGTCATATTTCAGATCTCTTTTTCATTTATCACAATCAGATTTCCTTTTCCTTTATCTAATTAATCAGAATAAGATCTCTTGTTCCCTGCCCATTGAGGCTAATATCTGTTCATAAAAAAATACAGAACAGAGGAAAAAAATGGAAGATAAGAAGTAAATACAAGATAGAGAGAAAGAAAAGATTATGTTTTAACCATAATTGAGGCTAATATCTGTTTATAAAAAAATACAGAAATAGAGGGGAAAAGAGGGAAGATAAAGAAGTAAATACAGGATAGAGAGAAAGAAAAGATTCTGTTTAAAAAAAAATTAAAAGTAAATAAGAAAGAAAGATTTGGTAAGAAAAATTTATGTATGATATCTGTGAATTTAAATGATAACAGAATTTAAATGATAACAAAATTAAAGGAAAAAAAGAAAGAAAAACAAGATAAAAGAAAGATTTGGAAGGAAGAATTAATGATAACCAAATGAAAGAAAAAAAAAAAAAACAAAATAAAAGAAAGATTTGGAAGGAAGAATTAATGATGAATGAAATAAAAAAAAAGAAATCAAGATAAAAAAAAGATTTGAAAGGAAGAATTAATGATAACAGAATGAAAGAAAATAAAAACAAGATAAAAGAAAGATTTTGGAAGGAAGAAAAATACAAGAGAAGACTAGATAAAAGCCAGAATACTGTTAATAAACTCAAAAGAAAGAATACTGTTAATAAACTCAAAAGAAAAAAAGAAAAGAAAAAGAGGAAATACCTAAAAGAAAAAAAAAATAAAGAGGAAAGAAAGAAAGAGAGGAGGAAATAGAGAAGGAAGAGAAAAATAAAAGGGAAGATTTAGGAGTAAGAATCAATGAAATTACCAATAATATGATAAGATTAGAGAAAGTAGAGTACAAAAATAATATTAGAAGACAAGAAAGTAGTCACTCGATAAAAAATAGAAAATGAAATCTTAATATAAATAGAATATGTATATATATTTAGATGTATATTATAACGTTTCAAAACTTTATCCATGCAAAGTCTTTAATGCTCGCAACCATTGTAAGAATTAGAGAATTGAACATGAAATTGATGTCATGGATTCTTATAGGTTGGCTTGGATACAAAGGGAAAAATCAAACTTTCGTTAAGGATAAATTGGTGACACCCTTATAAGCTAATCAGGTAAGTGGCGTTACTATAGGATAGGCTAAAAATTGTATGAGTTACGATGTTGTATGAACTATGTCGTACGATGCGGTATATGAGTTGTGATGATGTATGACTTATGATGATGTGTGGATTATGATACCTGATGATGTGCTCAGTATATATATATTTTGAAGAATGTCGTACTTGATATGTTTGATGCACTTTGTGGCAATATGATGAGTATGATGATTGCGTGACGTTTACCTTAATATGATGATGTTTTCCTTATTGAGCATGCTATATGATGATGAGTGCCATATTGCATCATGTCGTTAGATCGACATAGGACACAACCCTAAGAGCGTGAAAATGATATTAATATAAATATCCACGAGTATGTGTTACCTAGAGTAACAAAGAGATGAGACGAGAGGGTTGTGTCAGAGGAGACATTATGATGGATTTAAAGGGACCTCATGCATATTGTATGTTCATAAGCATAGGGCTACTTCCCCTAGAGATGATGAGTGCGGACGCGCACCGTATGATGAGCACGTATGCGCATAGGTGCGAAAGCACACAGATGAGGGTGTTCATGAGGTGCATGACACTATGGGGTTCCGTTGACCTCCGGACGTTGCTACAGATTAGCTTGACCAGAGGGTCCAGGGGGTGTGCGAGCGCCCTGGGGATTCACACTCGCACGTGTGAGTCGTGTGTAGGGAAGTATTACACATCCAATTTGTCCGAGACTGGAGGCCACCCCTAAGATGATTAGAGATAGGTCCCTAAATCATGATTGCATGTGTTTGCATTTGCATGGCCCCTATAGTGGGGCCACTTACTGAGTATTCTTTGAAATACTCAGGCTATGTGACACATCATTTTTCAGGTAAAGGGTAAGGCGCACTTGTACGGAGGACGGCAGCATCGCGAGTAGAGACTGTGGCACGGGCATAGGATAGATTCATATTTAAATTCTTAGTTTTAAGTTAGAATAGGGTGTTTTGCATTCCATTGTTTTAAATTACCTTGTATTTGTTTTTATTTTCTCTAAACTTTAGTATTTTGTATTTAAACACGTAAGACCATGACTGTGTTTTCCAGAGAAGAAGTTGTTTTAAACGTTTTTGAAGTTTACATTATAAATGATGTTCATGTAAGAGTTATATTTCCGCTTTATAGATGAGCATGAGACGTTAGTGGCGACTCTAGATATGTGGAAATTTAGGGTCGTTACACTGGTATTCAAAATTGAGGTGCTACTTCAAAGAACTCTCAATCAGGCGGGGACAATATGTCGAGTGTTAGCTTGCTCATTATACATGGGAGGTTAGCCGGCAAACCTATCCTACCGGCCATGTAATCGCCTAAAGTTGGGGGGCACAACCACCTGGTACATACCAGCTCCACTAACTACCCGCATGATCTATGCCCTTCCATAGGATTGATCTACTATACAGGGTAACCACTCACTACCCGCATGATCCACGCCCTCCTGTAGGATGAATCTATCATGTAAGGTAATCCAACAAACTATCAAGTCACATATCCCTAAGCGGCCTCACGTCTAGCTCAACGTCACCATACAATTCTAATGATGATATTTTGCCTAGAAGAGAGGAGCGAAAGAAATTACATATTGCAGAATTAAATTTTTTTTATGAAGAAGACAGAGTTGATCAAGAACCAAGCAATGTTGACACTAGAGAGCAACATGAATATTCTCACCAATGAATATTCTCACTAAATCTCTACCAAGGATTAATTTTTCAAAGTCAAGCTTAAGAGGATAATTATGAGTCTTAAGTTAGTAAAAGAAGTTATTTGTGAAGTAACTTTAGTAGAAGTGTTAAGAGAATGGTAAGTAATTATTAATGGGTGGAGAAAGTTTAGGAAAATTGTTAGTGATTTCTCTCATCAAAATAGTTTTATGACCTAGGTTTCATTTAAAACAACAAAAAAATTTAAAAAGATAGTGATTAAGGTACTTTTAGTTCAAAGAAAACCTTTTCATTTAAGTTTTTTTTTTTTTTTTTTTTTTTTTTTTTTTTTTTTTTACTTTAGTTATTTGTTTCGGCGTACTTCGATCCAGTGTCGAAACCAACACTATTGTGGTTGTCAGTATGATGTTTGTCTAAATTAAGTCTAAAAATGAACATTAGACAAGTAGCTTTTTCATTCAACATTCCATCGTTTATCTATTCTAAAGATAGTTTCAAAACATTTATAAAAGAGGTTGGTTAAGGTATAAGAAAAATACAATGTTTCTCATAAGCTTTCACAACCAATCATACAAACAAACTCTAGCAAAGCTGCGAGAACACTAAAGTCTAACCCGACAAAGCTGCGAGAACACTAAAGTCTAATCAGACAAAGCAAGTAAACCTATCCAAGGAGACAAAAGTTAGATTGTGTGAAAAAATTTACAAAATTACTCCCTAAAAAGTAAAAGAGCTACTTTCTTCCACTTTAGACTTTTCGTCCAAGAGAACTCGTAAGGAAGTCGAGAAGTGTTGGAGAATTTCTTCCGTTAGGGTTCAGGATGACTCCATAAACCTTATATTGTAAATTGTCATAATTTTCATTTATTTTAGTTATTGTTTGTTATTAAATCTCATTTAGTTTACAACTATTTTGATTAATATTCTTATTTCTTTTGCTTATTAACTCTCATTTAGTTTATAACCATTTTCATTAATATTTTTCTTTATTTAGTTTAGGTATGAGAATCAGTATTGTTATGCCTATATAAAGACTTGTCTAACATTATTTTAAAGTGTGGAGTCATGTGGAGTTATTGTCATTTTGATTTGAGTAGAGACAATTGAGAAGAACTTTGTTAGAAAAACTTTTTAGTGTGAGTGTGAGAAATACACTTGTAAACACTTTGGTTATAGTGATTGGCTACCACTGGATGTAGGGGAACCACGTAAATTTTTGTGTCTCATGGTTTAATTTCTATTTGTTGTTGTGTCAGTGCGATCGATCTTGCTTCCGCTTCCGCTTCCGCCTCAACAATTCGATATCAAAGCATTTTTTGTTGTGGCATTCCACTACAACAATTGGGTATCAGAAGCTCTTTGGTTGTGGCATTTAGGCACTACAAATGGTATCAAAAAAATTGAAAGTTGTGGTATTTTAGGCACAACAAATGGTAGAGCTTGAAGGTTGTGGCCTTAATGGGGCACAACACCATGACTAATGTAGGTATAAATAGATAGAATTTGAATTAATGAACTAATTGTGACGGGATTCCAAACAAGTCATGTTATTTAAAATCTTTTATTAAAAGATTTAAACGTTCAACTTCTAAGAAAAGATAAACTCGGGTTGGCACTTAAAAAATTTGTCATCTCTTATAAGATACAATGTTGCTTAACACATGGAGTTACTTTCCTACATTTTAATATAAAGTTTTTAGCTCCAAAGCATTAAAAATCTTCTCTCTTTGTTTGTTTTATTCCCAAGTCTTCACATTAAAATAAAATTCTCAATCAATGTCAAAAGGATTTGATGTACCCGATTGTTTAATTGAACAAGGAAAATGCGTATGAAATATTCAAATTACTTGGCATCTAAGAGTATTGGGATGCTTTCATATATATAAAAAAATGTAATCTTATAATATTTTGTAAATGAGATAACAAACTATTTTCAAGATAGAATAAAATTCGTGACAACATTAAATTAAATAATTTTGTCCCTCACTTTGTCTTAAGTTTACTTCTTAGTAAATAGCAAAAGGTTTTTTTTTTTATTTTTTTTATGGTAAATATAGGGAAAAAAAAAAACCAAATTTGATTTTATCTTTTATGTACTACAACCAACAAGAATGAGATTCTCACTATTTTTGTTCTTTTTTCTACTTCTAAAGGAAAACTAACTCATTGTTTCTATTAATTAGGGATCATCCTTTGTCACGAACTTATTTTCAAGGTTTCAAATTTTAGACCATGACAAAGAACGTCAAGAAAAAAAAAAAAAGAAGTTGAAAAAGGACTAAAAGGTTTGATATAAAATTACGAAACACAATACAAAAGACTAAAAAATATAGTTTTCAGACGTCCCTCCATCTCGACCGGTAGTCTGTGAAAACTTGAAAAGGAAAGCAAAAAGAGGTGAGTATAAAAATAATGAGGAAACAACTTATTTGTACGCTCTCATTGCATTATTAACTTAGTGGTATTCAAGTGCTTTACTATGAGCTCTAGGAAGTTTAGGCCTAGTCTCACTTGTTATTTGAACATTTAGGGTGCCTCAATGTGTTGTATAACACTTTTAACGGAATCTTACCTCTCAGGGATCTATACAGGTTCTATAATGTAATGACTCTAGTTTTCTACTAACCTAAAGTCGCTATTATATGCATGACGTAACTTCTTAGGCGGAAATATTAATTTAAAACGACTTCATAAAACAATGCCAAGGACTTGCATGTTTAAAATAGCAACGCCCTATAATAACCTAAGATCTACGAAATTAAATGCAACTACTCTATCCAAGTTCTATATGTTTAATTGTGATGCCGCTATTAACCATCCAAGGGTGCCTTGCCTTTACCGAAAATATAGAAGCAGCACATGACTTGAATATTTTAAGAAATACTCAGTAAGTGACCCACTATTGAGGTCAGAGAATGTAAACACATGCAATCATGATTATACACCTATCATTTAAAGACATCATAGAGGTGGCCTCCAGTCCAAATAAATTAGATATGTAGTATTTTCCTACACACCCCTTGGTCCCGCATGGTTGGGCTAGTTGGCTATAGTCGAATGTCTAGAGGTACAACAAACACTTGTATATCATGCAAAGCATGATGATGATGATGATCATCATCATGTACGTGTCCATACTCAACATAAAAGGGGAAGTATCCAAATGTAAATGACCATCATTCAAGCTACACAACCCACATATCCTTACATTATACCCTAGGTAACATGCATGCATAAGCTTTCATACTCTCATCATACATAATATTACTTAGAGGTTGTGTATCAGAAAACTCTTCAGTATCATAATACAACATGACATATCATATATGCACATCATCGTTACATGAGATACAATCATACTATGTCATATCATCATTATACATCTCATGCCATCATATCATAATGCATCACATAACGTATCATAGCATCATAATACATCACATGATCAATGCATCATCATAACACATCATAATATCTTAGCAAATCACATTATTATAACATATGAAATCATTATAATACATCATATCAACATACATGACACTTGCAAGGGCCACTAAGCACTTGTTCATCGTACATAAGACAAGTCTTCGTACCGAGTCGATAGTAGGGTCACTTACTTGGTTAACATAGGCCGAAGCTACTACAACCCGTTGATGCTAGCTTAATGTTGCTCTATGAAATTTAATTCTACCTAAGGGATTCCACAATCATAAATTAGCATTTTACCGTAGGAATTGACTGATCTAATTTGGCATAAAATAATTTAAACTTACTCCTAATAATTAAACTATCTAAACCTAATTTTGCATAAAATAATTTAAACTAGAGTTCAAAAATTTTAACGAGCTAAAAGGTAGTCATAACCATAAACGCTCACGAAGAGTTAGAATTATTAGGAAAGGGTCTGGGTCCGAGCATATTAGACCCAAGTCAGATCAACCAAAATACAGGCCTAGAGCTGTCAGAAAATATACTCTCCGACTAGCTTCAAACTTTTTGGGTGGGATGATTAAATAAAGTAAAGACCTTCCCTTTGTAGTGAAGGCCAAGTTCCCACGACTTAATCGAAGTGGGACAATTTCTCTTTCCTTTTTTTCCCTAATTTTTGGGTTATTCTATATGCCCTTTCTACTCTTTGACTTGGGTAGTTTCTTTTTGGTTGCATAGTAAATGTCTGGTGTCTCCTAGGATGACGCTCTACCTCATAGGACTCTATCTAGTGGCAACAGTATATTATGTACTAGCCTTCTCGTCATCCACAGACCATAAATTCATCCGAGGGAGTGTGCAACCATGTACTGGTCAGCTACTAAGTCAACCTAGGTGATATCACGGCTCCACTCAAAGTAGATTTACCATTTACTATTGTTCTAATTACAGTCGGTAAGAGATCAAAAGTTAAAGTCACGATAGGTCCACTAGTGTTTGTGGGGAGCCTCTATTTTACTATCTAAGATCTTGGAATGGCTTGAGGACAGGGAGTTTGTTAGGCGCCATTCTGGCAGCTTTCAACTAGTGCCTAATAGTAGACACATATAGAGTTCTAGGTCGATTGAAAGGTTACCTATCGCGAGTGACGACTCCTCCGTGCATTAAACTCATCCTAGAGTCCATGACAAATGAGGACACCTTAACTTAGGCGTAGAAAATGTGATGACTAATTAAACTATGGATAGTAGGAAATGAGAGGCTAATTACACTTAGAAACCTGAATAAACCCTGATGAGTGACTTACACCTTGGAAGTAGAGTAAGTAGGGCAAATGAATCTTAAGAGTCTCGTACGACTAGAATAGTCTTGAAACCCTTGGAACTAGACTCACAATGTCATTTTTTTTTGTTCAAGCCCTATTTATTTCGGTACCAAAAATAGTCTTGAAATATCTATGGAATGTCATTAGTCGATCGAAATAATTCGTGCTCCAACTTGAAGCTGCTGGTGTCTTTTTACACAAGATGTCATACATAGCTTTGTTTGATTGGGAAAGAGTACGGCGGATTTTTAACCTTTATATTTTAGTAGTGGTTTGTGTCGTAATTCTACTTGACTCTTTATTGAGATAATGGAAGTTTTTTGTGTCAGGCCGAAGAATGTGCGGGCTCGGATGACGTGGTCAAAAGATTCTGAGGGTGAACTGCCACCGGTTCTCACCCCAACATTAGTACCGATAATATTGCAACTTCTTATATTTTTTAATATATAATTTAGAAAAAAAAAAAAAAAAAAAGAAAAGGTGACAAAATAATTGGCTAACTTTGTTTATTTCCTTATTGATGAAGAAATCTTTTTTTTTTTTTTTTTTTTTTTTTTTTTTTTTTTTTTTTTTTTTTTAAGGAAAAACTAATTAAAACGCTTGTTCTCGTCATGAATGCAACTGTTTTAATAAAACTATTATGTACGGTGGATTTCTATTACCAATTATACATTATATAATTAGTTGACAATGTCAAGTTGGATATAGAATCCTTAATTTCATCGAAATCAACTTATCCAAACTTAAATTAATAGTGAAATTATAATTTGGTCAAAGGCTAATAAAAATCATGCAACCTTGCTAGATTAATTTTTTGCATGTCTTTTTCCATTTCTTTCCCTGCAAACCACCATAAATAGAGGAGATTTCAATCACAAAAATGTCAAACTCAGCCATGAATTCTTCTCCATTACTCCCTCTTTCTCTTACCCTTCTTGTTTTATGTTCATGTTCATCATGGGTTTCAGCCAATTTTGGCAAACCCCATCAAAACTTTCTGCAATGTCTCTCCCATTATTCCCAAGATGCCTCCTCCATTTCAAAAATCCTTTACACTCCCTTCAATTCCTCTTATTCTAATGTCTTGAATTTCACCCTTAGAAACCTTAGATTCTCAACCCCTCATACCCCAAAGCCACTCCTCATCATAACACCATTACATGTTTCCCACATTCAAGCAGCCATCCTTTGTTCCAAATCTTATGGCCTTCAAATTCGAACTCGAAGCGGCGGCCATGATATCGAGGGTCTTTCTTACGTTGCATCGTTACCGTTCATTATCGTTGACCTGATTAACCTGAACTCGATCTCTATCGATGTCGAAAGTAAGACGGCTTGGGTTCAGTCGGGTGCTACTCTTGGTGAGCTTTACTATAGAATTGCTGATAAAAGTCGAACCTTGGCCTTTCCGGCTGGGATTTGTCCGACGGTTGGGGTTGGTGGACACTTTAGTGGTGGTGGGTATGGGCTGTTGTTAAGGAAATATGGTCTTGCGGCTGATAATGTGATAGACGCTCAATTGGTTGATGCGAATGGGAAGTTTTTTGATAGAAAGTTGATGGGAGAGGATTTGTTTTGGGCTATTAGAGGCGGCGGTGGAGGGAGCTTTGGAATTGTGGTGGCTTGGAAGGTGAAGTTGGTTTCGGTTCCGGCAAAAGTGACACTTTGCGTAGTGACTAGAACTTTGGAGGACGGTGCCACCAAGCTAATTCATCAGTGGCAATATGTGGCTCACAAATTGGAAAATAATCTATTTCTTAGCATTCTTTTGGAAGGTATTTTTTTTACTCTTATCGGGATGTGAAATCATTTTAATAAACAGTAACTCTAAACCCACCGCTAACAAATATTGAGATATTGTTTTCTTTGAGCATTTACTTTTAGACTTCCACTCGAGGTTTTTAAAATGCGTTTGTTAGGGAGAGGTACCTAGACGCTTATAAAGAATGTTTCTTTTTCCTACCCTATGAATGGAGATCTCACAATCCACCCCATTCGGAGCCTAGCGTCCTTGCTGGCACACCGCCTCGTGTCCACCTCATTTTGGGGCTTAGCCTCCTCATTGGCATATTGCCTAGTGTTTGGCTTTGATACCATTTGTAATAGTCCAAACTCACCGTTAGCAGATATTGTCTCTTTTGTGCTTTCCCTTTCAGACTTCCCCTCAATGTTTTTAAAACGGTTGGTTAGGGAGTAGTTTCCACACCCATATAAAGAATCATTCGTTCTCCTCCCCAACCGACATGTTAGCTCACAATCCATCCGCTTCGGGGTCCAGTGTCCTCATTGGCACACCGCGTCGATTCGTTCTCCTCCCCAACCGACGTGCTGGGGTCTAGTGTCCTCATTGTCACACCGCCTCGTGTCCACCCTCCTTCGGGGCTCAACCTCCTCATTGACATATCATCCAGTGTTTGGCTCTCATACCATTTGTAATAGCTCAAGCTTACCGTTGGCTGATATTGTCATCTTTAAACTTTCCCTTCCAGGTTTCCACTCAAGGTTTTTAAAACTAATTAGATATTTCTACACTCTTATAAAGAATGTTTCGTTCTTCTCCTAACCAATGTGAGATCTCACATAAATCGCAATATTCATGATTAAATTACAAAATTTAAATTTATTAGCCCCTAAAATTCGAAATTAATTTTTGGTTAATATTGTATAACTCAACTATTGATGACAGGAGGGAATTTTACAAGACAAGGAAGCAAAATAAACCCATTAGCACTATTCTTCTCATTGTATCTTGGCAAGGCAGATGAACTTTTGACAATCCTCAACACTACATTCCCTGAATTGGGTTTGTCAAAGAAAGACTGCATGGAAACGAGTTGGGTCGAAACAGCACTCATCATGGGCACTGGCCTTCAACCTGGAAGTAAGCTAGAAGATCTACTAAGTAAGACACCTCTCATGACTGTAAGGACGAAAATGAAATCCGACTACGTCAAGGAACCCATTCCCATGGCTGCAATCGAGGGCATATGGCAAAGATTAAGATCCGGAGATATAGAAACGCCACAAATTATATTCATTCCTTATGGAGGGAAAATGAGTCAAATTTCAGAGTTGGAGACTCCCTTTTCACATAGAGGTGAATATTCATACAAAATTGGTTACACCACGAACTGGGTAGAAGGAGGTATTGATGCAGAGAATAAGCACCTAAATTGGATACGAGAGCTTTATAGTTACATGGCTCCTTTCGTTTCAAAGTCACCAAGAGCGGCATATCTCAATTATAGAGACCTTGATATTGGATCAAACAACAAGTATGGAAGAACAAGCTATGAACAAGCTAGCATTTGGGGTTATAAGTATTTTGGGAAAGAGAATTTTGATAGATTGGTTCATGTTAAGTCCAAAGTTGATCCTTATGACTTCTTTAGGCATGAGCAAAGTATCCCTACTCTCTCATCCAAATAGTTCTTACTCTTAACTATTACATGATTGATACATGTGTTTAAGCTATGTTTCAACCCTATTTGTATGTAGCAAAATAATGGGCATACATGAGTTTTAATGTTTTGACTTTCATTTGTGGTTGGCTTGATGAATTCCTTTGTTTCTTCAAAGGAAACTTAAAGCATATACTTTTTGGATTGTTGAAACATAGTAACATGACTCATCACACATCGTGAAGAAATCGTGAATATATGAGTTAATATACGAGCAACATCGAGTGCAAGATAGAAATCGTGAAGAAGATGCTGCATCGCCCCCAATCACCTCGAGCATGTCTAAAGTTGTAATGATAGTTGAAATGACCGAAAAAGATATATGAGTTACTATATGCCCTAAAGTTGAAAATATCATTAAAAAAATATAAAAAGGTCCCTCAATTTAATTATTTGAATTAATATTGGGGATGTGAATTAATTATATTATAGAACTTATTTTATGATATAAAATGGCATGCCACTACTCATACTCAAATCGAGATGCTCTAGCACTGCTTCCTAAGAGCAGCATGTCAACCGATTTCACCATAGCGGCTTTCTTTTATGAAACCAGATATACATAAAATATGCATGGGATTAGCCGCTTCAATGGGATCTTTTATTCTGGTTGGAGGAGAAATTACCAAATGTCTAGCATTCCCTCACGCTCGGCACCAATGAGTTTTTTTTAGACAAAAAAGAAAAACTATGTCTTCGCCATAGAAAATATGAATATTAAGTAATAATAGCATGGCAATTTGAATTCGATATGAGAATTTTTTTCTTGTTTTTTCTCTAAACCATTGGGAAAGAAGGGGATCAAAAGAAGGAGTCGACTGATGGCCGGTCAATATAGTGCTCGAACTGCGGGCACCTGAGCAAGAATTGCTGGAGTAAGCTCAGGAACAAGGAGAAGGCCCATGTGGCTCGATCCGAGGAGGAAAAGCCAGCGCTTTTCATGGTGAGTGAATCAATCCTACCCGATGCCCCCAACTCCGATTCCAAATCTACGGAGGTAATCGACGACGTCGTAACTGCTCCGGTGAGCGTCGAACCCGAGGAAGAGCTCTAGTTGGGTGTAACAAAGGCACCGACTGGGGAGCCAATTCAGCTGAAAGAGAAGTGAGTGTTTGCTCAAATCGATGAAAGAGACGAGTAGCAAGAGCACCAGCGATGGGTCCTCGACACAGGTGCAACAAACCATATGACCAGGGCCAGGTCTGCATTCTCCGAGCTCGAATCGAGGATTCGTGGGACGGTTAAGTTCGGCGACGGCTCCATCGTCGAGATCGAAGGGGGCGCGGCACCATCCTGTTCATCGACAAGGGAGGTGAACACCACAAGCTGACCGGCGTCTACTTCATCCCGATGCTCAAGTCTAACCTTGTGAGCCTAGGTCAACTCGATAAGGTCGGCTGCCACATTTCCATTGAGCGCGGGCTACTCAGATCCGCGATGATCGATGACGGCGGCTCACACAAGTTAGGTGCATGACAAACTGCCTTTACATCTGGAGTTGGAGATAGAGCAACCGATCAGCCGATCGGCTAGGATCGAAGAAGTATCTTGGAGGTGACATGCAAGGTATGGGCACCTGAGCTTTCTTGCTCTACAAAAACTACACAAGGAGGAGATGGTGCACGGCTTGCTGGCAATTGAAGGCGTGAACAGGCTGTGCGATGGATGTCTCATCGGCAAGCAGAGGCGCACCCCCTTTCCATCTCAGGCATCCTACCGCACCAGTGAGCCATTGGAGCTCGTGCACGGTGATATCTGTGGGCCCATCAAGCTGGCGACCCTAGGCAGCAAGACCCTCTTCCTCCTGCTGGCTGATGATAAAAAAGCCACATCATGTGGCTGATCCTACTGCAAGCGAAAAATTAGGCGGTAGAGGCAATTAAGCACATTCAAGCGCGAGTGGAGGCCGAATCAGACTGTAACGACCCGAAATTTTCTACTTAATTTAAGGTCGCTACTGTATACATACCATAAACATTGAATGCGGAAGGCTTCATTTAAATTTCATAAAACATAACCTTTATCTTAAAACACAGCCATGGACTTACGTGTTTCGAAAACATCTTTAAAACGACACAACAAAAGACTAAATAAAATGAATAAGAGTTTAAGTTTAAAAAACATCCTATTCTAGCCTAAGACTAAGAAAATAAATACCACTACCCTATGCATGCGTCATGGTCTCGAGTTGCGATGTCGTCGTCAGTCGTACAGGAATGCCTTGCCTTAACCTGAAAAAGTAAAGTAGCACGAGGCTTGAGTATTTCTAGAATACTCAGTAAGTGACCCCCTATCGGGGTTATGCAACAATCACATGCAATGAAATGATGGGACCTATCTTTCATTTCGTTTCGTTTCGTTTCGTTTTCCCTACGGTGTAATCCTAACAGGTAATCGTGGACGTGTACCATATACTCTACACGCAGCCCATACGTGCGAGTATGAGCTCACCAGCTAGTTCGCACACCACTGGGCCACTGTCCCTAGCCGGTGGGCATGATATGGGAGCCCTTATACCGGGACCCGTTAAAACTAGAACCTTCACGGCAGCGCTATGCAAAGCATAACGATCGTTGTCCTGCCATTGGATGTACGCGTCCGTACCCTCGTGATGGGATAGGGATATCCCCCCATATGCATGAGGTCCCACTAGTCCTACAGTTATCATTAATGAACATAACCCCCTGTCACGTTTTCATGCTTACATGTCATTCTCATTCTCATTTCTTTACATATCATACATATTCCTAACGGGGTTATGTTTCATGCAATTTACCATATTTCATGTCATACAATTCATGCCGTTACATTCAAATATTCATACAAACAAGCCATAATCGTTCAAGGACCACACATCGTTACATGTATTACACATCATATCAGACTAAAAGCATACATTCACGTTCACATAACTACGTACTTAAGCACAATAATCTAGCATACAATGCATCATATCATAAACAAGTCATAACGTAAACACTTCATAGTCATATCGTTCTCTAACTTACCATAGCCTTAACGTTCTTATACCTATCATAGACATATCATTACGTAACGTACCTTAGTCATATCATCACCAGAACGTAACCTAACGCCATCGTTCTATCAATCTATCACAAACCTATCCCTTTCTACCCATAACCTAACTGTATTCTTTCATCAATCTCTCCTATCCATAGCACTCCGGTATGTAACCTAACCTTAACATTTCATGAACGTATCTTACTCCTATCGTTACATTTCGTTTTGTGCATCCTTCTCGTATCCTATCTCAAACATCTCCTAGAGCACATCGTACCATAATTATTATCATACAATCCACATATTATAACATAACATAACATATAGAAAGCATATCGATCCACAGACAATTCACACATATCAATATATATGACACGTGCAGAACCACAGGACACCTGTCAACATAAAAAATAACCATGCCGATAGTAAGGTCACTTACCTGGCTCGCTTAAGTCATTGTCACAAATATATCTTTAATGGAAGTTCGATTCCGTCCTTTGAAATCCAAGTCAACCTATATGAGCTCATGACATCAGTTTCAAGTTTGAACTCTATAAAATTATGTCCCTAATTTAATTGGTCATCTTAAAATTTTGATCTTTTCTGTTAGACAAAATTTAGAGAAGCTCACTACCCTCTAATAAAAATTCTGATCTTTTCTGTCAGACAAAATTTGAAGGAGAGCTCACTGCCCTCTAATATTTCCTTTTATTATTGTTAAATACTGTTTAACAAATCTTTCCTTATCTCCCTCCCTCTCTCTCTTATTCTGTAAATAGGTTTTTCAATGGTGTAAACAATATTACTAACCAATTTTAAGTAGGCTACCATCTTTTAGTTTATAGATCTGTCACCTAAAATTTTATTGAATCTAACCTTATAACATAACTAAAATGCTAAAAAAAAAAAATCTAATAATTGTATATGGGATGTGATTATTACATAGATAAGATAGGAAAGAAGATTTGATCCTAAATTAATTTCTTATAACCATAACTAAATTAATTTCTTATAACCATAAGTATAAAGGAAAAGGAAATTTGAGATAGGATTTTACCATAATAACTGACAAATTCTGAATCTGCAATCTGTTGAAGCCATTTTACTTCTGAAATATGACCATTGTTGTACTTCTCAAATATGACCATTGTTGTTTTTCTGTTTCTTTCGCAGTTGGCCTAAGATGGGTCAAGGAGGGATAATTGTGGGAAGGGATGAGAGGTGAGTGGAGAAAGGTGGAGAAAGATTTTATTTTATTTTTTTTTTAATTTTAATTTTAATTGATTAATTAATTTATTATTATTATTATTTTAACTATTTTTTTTTTATAATTTTTTGTATTTGTTTATTTCTTTATTTATTTTTGGGCTAATACACAGACCCCCAACAAAACGGAGTGGTGGAACGCTAAAATCAGACCATCGTCGAGACAACAAGGTCGTTGCTGAAGACAGCCGGGATGCCCGAGAGGTTCTTGGGAGAGGCGGTAATGATGGTCGCCTACCTCCTCAATCGATCGCCAACACGAAACCTCAACGAGAAGACGCCACATGAGGCCTGGTACAACAAGAAGCCAACGGTACATCATCTCTGAGTGTTCGGCTACGTTGCATACATGAAGGACACGCGTCCACACCTCGCCAAGCTCGATCCTAGGGGGCTGAAGGTCGTCTTCATAGGCTACGAACCCGGGAGCAAGGCGTACAGGCTCTATGATCCTGTGGGGGGCGAGCTCACGTGTCGCGCGACGTTGTCTTCGACGAGAGCACGTTTTGGCAGTAGAACGACGTGACCGAGGTGGACCAAAATCCAAATTAATTCACGGTGGAGTACCTCGTCACCGAGCTGGGAGAAGGAGGAACGCAGCATCGCGAACCGTCACCACCGCCAGCAGCTGCATCGGGCACGCCTATGCCAACCCCAACCACAACTCTGGTTGTACCCCTTGAACCATTAGAGTTCGCAACACCACTCTGGTTGTACGCCTATGCCAACGTATTGCGGATTTGACATTGGATGTTGATCACGATGATGATCTAATGGCCAGGTACCGAAGGATGGAAGACCTACTGGAAGGAGGTGAACCACTTGGACTGGCAGCGCGCGAGCTTGAAGAAGAGATGACGTCCATCATTGAGAACAAGACGTGGAGTCTAGAGGACATGCCGCTGGGACACCGAGCAATAGGACTCAAATCGGAGTTCAAAAAATAAGGTAGGTATATACCTCATGTCTTTAGGAGAAGATTGTTAGATAAATACTTGTTTTAGGTTAAAAGTCATTCCTGATTTTTAATTACTATTTTGAGTTAATATTTAAAGCCCCACAATTCAAGTTAGTAGGATATGAAGTCGAGTGGATTGGCTTTAATGAAGTCTACTCTCCTTTTCATTTTTAGGATATATTGTTATTTAAATATCCCTAAATACGTCTGTCTCTCTCCGAGTGTTTTTCCTATTTTTTCTTCTTGAAACGATAGGCAGTTTTTCCTCCCACAATTTCCTCGTCAAATTGCTCAGTCAAAACAGACATCTCTTTGCTCTTTAGCATACATCTGGCCATCTCTACAATAGTTCGATTACGCCTTTCTACTATATCATTTTGTTGCAGTGAAAATGGTGCAGTAAGAAATCTCTTCATGCCTTCATTCTCGTAATAGTCTTTAAAAGCAGTAGATATGAACTCTCCTCCGCAGTCCTAAAGTTCTTAATCTTCTTGTCTTTCTCTACCTCCACACTGATCTTCAATTTTTTAAATACCACCAGTGTTTCATTCTTGTTTTTCAACAAAAACACCCACATAAATCGTGAAAAATCACCCACCAATAATATAAAATATATGTTACCTCCATAAGTCATTGGCGAAATAGGTCCACATAGATCTCCATGGACGAGATCCAATGGCTCCTTTGCATGATATGTTGTTGTTCGTAGAAAAGGAGTCCTATGCTGCTTTCCAATTAAACACCCATCATAGAATTGATTGACTTGGGTGATTTTCGCAAACCTTCAACCATTCTTTTGTCAGTTAATTGCTTTAAAGAGTGAAAATTCAGGTGTCCATACCTCGCATGCCAGAGCCGACCATCGTTACTGATATTTGTCATTAAACACACGTGATCCTCAAGCTTCAGCTTTGCTACATACAATTTGTTGGATTGTTTGGTCACCATAATAATCAAGCTTCTGGCATTGCCATATATCTTCATCACAGTGTCCTCTATGACAGTTTTATTTCCACTCTTGTCCAGTTGTCCCAAACTTATTATGTTGCTTTTGAGTTTGGGTATGTAATAAGCTTGTGATAAGATCAAGTGCTCATCGATTTTGCATTTGAAGAGCACTATTCCTCGACCACAGAGTTATCACTGAAACGTACCTTTCCAACAAAAGATGTGTCGAGCTCACGAAACACCCTCCTTTCTCCTGACATGTGGATGATTGCTCCAGTACCTAGGTACCAGGAATTTTCAACTCCAATATTTGCTAGTGGCGGCACTATAGTTTCATTCAGCATCACAAAATTAGGCTCTTTGTCACATGGGGTTTTAATTTCACATGCCTCTATCATCAGCAATGAAGACTTCTCATCCTTCTACATCTCTATCAAGTTGAGTTGTTCATCTTTTGTGGAACACTTTGATGCGAAGTGTCCCATCTGCTAACAACTGTATAACTTTATTTTACTTTTGTCGAACTTATTCTTCTGAGTTTGTGACCCTCCTTTATCTCCTCGATGCGAGTCACTTCGCCCACGACCTCTCCCTCTTCCACGATCCCGTCCCCTGCCTCCTCTGGAACTGCCTTGACCCTTCCCTTCTTTCTTTGAGGATTTGGCATTCTCTCATCCTTCCATTCTGCACGACTGAGGAGAATGGTTTCATCTTTTTCTCCAAACCCTTGCAACCTTTCTTTATGTGCCTTGACTGATCCAATAATCTCATCAACAGATTTCGTTTTGAGATCACTGAACTCCTCAATCGTTGAAGTGATTTGAAGAAACTTTGCAGAGGTGGATCGTAGAAGCTTCTTAACTACTTGGATATCATCCACAGTATTGTCGAGGTCTCTCAATTTGTTGACAATAATGTTGAGTTTTCCAGAATACTCATCAATATTTTCTGAATCACCCATCCTCAGCACTTCAAACTCCCGCCAAAGAGTCTATGTTCTAACTTCTTTCACTTTTTCCACACCTAGATTCATATTTTTCAACATAATCCAATCTTCCTTGGCCGTTTTCTTGGCACCCAACTGTAGCAACGTATCTTCTCCAATACTTTGATAAATAGTTGCTAAAGTCATCTTATCTTTGCGGTTATCTACTGTTTTGGGTGATTCAATTGCCTCCCAAACACCTTGTGTCATCGTAAATACCTCCATCTTAATCACCCAAGCTGCATAGTTGCATCTTGTCAACATCGGGTATTTGAGTGTAACAGATCCCTCCTTTTCTTGAATTCGTGCACTCACTTCGTTTGAGGCATCATCTTCTATTTCACAGGTGCTTTGGCCCTTGCCACTCGATTCCTCTCTCTTTTTTTGATCTCTCTCTCTTTGCTCTCTTCTTGACCGCTCCATCTCTAGGTGAGACATGATTGAAAACCGGCCTGGATCTTGAAGCTTTGATACCAAATGTAAGCAATAACATATTTTGAGAAGGAGCAAATACACACAAATTATTATTTTTTTTTTTTTGTTTGTTTGTTTGTGGTGGTGTGTGTTACCATGGTAACTATTTTTCTTATATAATGAAAAGTAATATTGTTCTTGCTACAAATCAGCTACTACTACTTCCACTCATTTCACATTGTAAAAGCTAGTTCAACTCATTAACAAATTTTTCCTATTTTATGGAAGAATAAACATCAAATAAAATAAATGCTAACAGCTATTTTTAGTCCAAGCCTATAACATCAAAAGAAATTTAAAAAAAAATAAAAACAAGATCATAACCAAAGGAGCACAAGAAGATTCTTTATACAGATAGTCATAGTGTCGTACAATTGGTGAGGAACCTAGTCTATCATTCAAAGACAAAACATAGAAGACGATACCATTTCACTCACAGGTTAGTGGAAAATGGTAACGTGTTTGGAGAAGATAGAGGGTGCAAAGAATCGAACAAACATGTTGACAAAATGTGTTGATGTTGGAAGATTGAGGTTGTGCAAAACCTCAGTTGGTATGGTGCAGTGAAGATGTTGATACTTAATGAAATTCTTGATTGACTGGATTAGTCTACAATGAGAATTGTTGGGAGAATTTTTGGGTTATGGAGTCTGATGCCTACATAGGGTGAAAATCTCGTACACATATATTTGATAGATATGTATATATAGTGGGTGGTTATATCTATATATAGTAAATCGAAACTATATATATATATATATATATATATATATATATATATATATGTCTAGCTACTTTGAAGATGTACATTCTTCTTTCTCTATATTCTCTATTGGTGTACATACGTCATCAAAATAAATCCTTTAGCCAATATTCTTCCTCTGATAAGTGTGTACGTTGTTGTGCGATCCTAACAATTCTCTCAAGTTAAAACTACGAACAATTCTCCTAAATAAATCACTAACTATTTTCTATAATTATTCAAGTTAATAACTATTTTTACTAAGTCAAGCTTAATGACTACATTCGTGTTTACTCTAAATTCTTAGATGATCATGATAAGCATGTATGATCATGATACACATGTACCGTAATAATATTTTGATTACTTCGAGAAATGAATGTTTGTATGTAAATTTAAAGAAATGTAACTTTTGCATGGAAAAAGTTTAACTTTCTTAGATTGGTAGTTTAATTTAATGGTGTTGAGGTTGATGAAGAGAAAGTGAAACTATAAAAGATTAGTCTATACCTAAAAGTGTAAGTGTGGTAAGAAGTTTTTGTGGTCTTGCAAGCTTCTACTATAGGTTCATTAAGGATTTTAGTACAATTGCTTCACCCATGAATGAACTTGTTAAGAAAAATATTTCCCTTGGACAGGAAAAAGATCAAGAACTTGCTTTTAACACTTTGAAAGAAAAATTGAGTTATGCTCCCTTGCTTGCATTATCTAATTTTGAGTGAACTTTTGAAATTGAATGTGATTCTAGCAGAGTAAGGATAGGTGTTACATTAATGCAAAATCAAAGACCATTAATGTTCTTTAGCGAAAAGATGGCAGGTGCATCTTTGAGGTATTTAACTCATGACAAAGAGTTTTATGTTTTGGTTCATACATTGAAAACATGGCAACATTATCTTTGGGCTAACGATTTCATTATTCATACGGACCATGAAAGTTTAAATCATTTGAGGCAACAAAATAAACTCAGTAGGCGACATGCAAAGTGGTTGGAATTTATTGAAACATTCCCTTACGTCATAAAATATAAACGAGGTAAGGAGAACATTGTTGCAGATGCCTTAGCATGAAGGTATGTCATCCTCAATACTTAATTTTGCATACTATCTTGTTTCATACGTCAGTTTCTTGTAACTTGTAAGAGAGTTCATGGAGATGGTTTAATGGCAAACCATGGAGTTCCTAAAACTTATAATATGCTTGTTGTTGTTGTTATTATTATTATTTTATTTTATTTTATTTTTTTTTTTTTTGCGCCTAAAATAAGATATAATGTTAATAAAGTTTGTGCCTCTTTGTACCGCATGTAAACAAGCTAAGTCTAGGCTTCAACCACACGATTTATATCCTCCCTTACCTATTTTTAATGGTCGTTGGATTAATATATCAATGGATTTTGTTTTGGGTTTACCTAAGACTAGGAAAGCTTATCATAGGATCTTTACCGTGGTTGGTCCATTTAGTAAAATGGGTCATTTGATTCCTTTTCATAAAATGACGATGCAAAACATATTGTTGTTTTATTCTTTAGGAAAGTTGTACAATTGCATGACATTCCTAAAAGCATAGTTAGTGATCGTGATGTTAAAATTTTAAGCCACTTCTGGCTTGTTTCGTGGGGTAAGTTGGGAACTAAGTTAGTATATTTAACTACTTGTCATGGTCAAAGGATGGACAAACCAAGGTTGTTAGCGGAATCATGACTATTATGCTTAGAGCTATTATTGATAAAAATCTGGGGTTGTCAACCGATAGTGGGGTCACTTAATGAATATTTTTTAAAATACTCGTGCTACCTCTAAAGACCATGACACATATTATTAATTTATTTTGCTTAGATCATTAATTTCATAAATTTAATATCTAAAGTTTTCTTTCAAATCAATGGTCAACGCTTTCAAATTTCTTCAAAAACTATTACAAATCTTTTATCTCTCAATTTTAATTAAATTTTCTCAATCAATTGTTTATTTCAACGTGGAAAATGCGTAAGAAATAGTCAAATTTCATTACGGCATTCGGATATTTTCTTACCAAAAAAAAAAAAAAATCAATATATTTTTGTAAATTAAATTAGAATTTTTTTATGTTTAATTTGTAATTAAAATATAGAAATGATTACATAATTAAAAATAAGGAATTGATCATTAGAAGTTATCCTAGTTTTTTAGTTGATCATTAGAAATTGTTCATAATATAACAATTTTATCATAAAAATGCTAAATTTTACGCTTAAAAAATATTCATATTATTTCTAAAGTTGCATTATAATATTTAACATTTGCAATATAATACATTTCAACCCACTATTACTAAAATAACCATTCATTAGAATATTTGATAAAAAATCTCTTACGATATTTTGAAATGACCTGGTAATAACGACATTCAGATACGTTGACTTTTTCATTTGACATTTTGACCAACTCTATTTGACGAGTTTTAAAATCGTGTAACTGACACACGCCGACACGAAATGAGCTAAAACGAACAATTTCTAGTAGCGATTATCTTCCAGCGATTGTAATTTATTTTGAAACATTAAAACACTTTCTTGTTAATGCAATTATAGATTTCTAGTACCAATGATCCATTTTGTAACTAGTAGACAATTTGAAATTTGATATTGAATTTTTAATTCATCAAATTCAACTAATCCAAACTTAAATTAATGACTAAATAATACTTTGGTCAATAGATGATTTGATTTTTGTATGTCTTTATCCATTATTTCCACCATAAATAGAGAAACTTTCAATCACAAAAATGTCAAATTCAGCCATGAATTCTTCTTCATTACTCCCTCTTTCTCTTACCCTTCTTGTTTTATGTTCATGTTCATCATGGGTTTCAACCAATTTTGGCAAACCCCATCAAAACTTTCTTCAATGTCTCTCCCATTATTCTCAAGATGGCTCCTCCATTTCAAATGTCCTTTACACTCCCTTCAATTCCTCATATTCTAATGTCTTGAATTTCACCCTTAGAAACCATAGATTCTCAACCCCTCATACCCCAAAGCCACTCCTCATCATAACACCATTACATGTTTCCCACATTCAAGCAGCCGTCCTTTGTTCCAAATCCCACGGCCTTCAAATCCGAACACGAAGCGGCGGCCATGATTTCGAGGGTCTTTCTTACGTCGCATCGTTACCCTTCATTATCGTTGACCTAATTAACCTAAACTCGATCTCTATCGATGTCGAAAGTAAGACGGCGTGGGTTCAGTCGGGTGCTACTCTTGGTGAGCTTTATTATAGTATTGCTAAAAAAAGTCAAACCTTGACCTTTCCGGCTGGTATTTGTCCGACCGTTGGGGTTGGTGGACACTTTAGTGGTGGTGGGTATGGGAGGTTGCTAAGGAAATATGGTCTTGCGGCTGATAATGTAATTGACGCTCAATTGGTTGATGCAAATGGGAAATTTGTTAATAGAAAGTCGATGGGAGAAGATTTGTTTTGGGCCATTAGAGGCGGCGGCGGAGGGAGCTTTGGAATAGTGGTGGCTTGGAAGGTGAAGTTGGTTCCGGTTCCGGCGAGTGTGACACTATGCATGGCTAATAAAACCTTGGAGGATGGTGCCACCAAGCTCATTCATCAATGGCAATATGTGGCTCATAAATTGGAAAATGATATATTTCTTGGCATCCTTTTGGGAGGTATGTTTTTCTAACTCGGGTCGGCAAACAACTTTCTCATTCCTAAAACGTTAACCGTTTCAATAACATCTTTAAATTTAAAAAAAAATTTCAAAAATACCCTTATTATTTTTCGATAGAAACCGTCAATTCTTTGTATAAAAAATATCTTTGAACTTTTAAAATAGTTTAAGAAATGTCGTTTTAACTTTTAGAAGTGTTCTAAATATTTTGATAATACTCTTAAATTTTTAAAAATTAAATAAAAAAAATATATCTTTAGAATTAGTACCCTTTAAGAAAAAATTATCCCGACAACTCAACTCAATTACGGGTGACAGGAGGGAATTTTACACGACAAGGTGACAAAATAAACCCAATAGCTCTATTCTTCTCATTGTATCTTGGGAAGGCAGATGAGCTTGTGGCAATCCTTAACACAACATTCCCTGAATTGGGTTTGTCAAAGAAAGAGTGCATGGAAACGAGTTGGATCGAAACAGCAATCATCATGGGCACTGGCCTTCAACCGGGGCTTCAACCAGGAAGTAAGCTGGAAGATCTACTAAGTAAAACAACTACCGTTATTGCAAGCACCAAAGTCAAATCCGACTATGTCAAGGAGCCCATTCCCATGGCTGCAATCGAGGGCATATGGGAAAGATTAAGATCTCAAGATATAGAACTGCCACAATATATATTTGTTCCTTATGGAGGGAGAATGGGTCAAATTTCAGAGTCCGAAACTCCATTTTCACATAGAGGTGAGTATATGTATAAAATTGGATACACCGTTGGCTGGGTAGAAGGAGGTATTGATGCAGAGAAAAGGCACATAGATTGGATACAAGAGCTTTATAGTTACATGACTCCTTTCGTTTCGAAGTCACCTAGAGCGGCGTATCTCAATTATAGAGACCTTGATATTGGATCGAACAACAAGTATGGAAGAACAAACTATGAACAAGCTAGCATTTGGGGTTATAAGTATTTTGGGAAAGAGAATTTTGATAGATTGGTTCATGTTAAGACCAAAGTTGATCCTTATGACTTCTTTAGGCATGAGCAAAGTATCCCTACTCTCTCATCCAAATAGTTGTTACTCTCTAAGTGTTCTGTGATTTGATATATGTGTTTAAACTATGCCTCAAACCCTTTTTGTATGTAGCAAAATAATGGGCATACATGAGTTTTAATGTTTTGACTTTCATTTGTGGTTGTCTTAACATCATGTAATGAATTCCTTCTTTTCTTCCAAGGAAACTTAAAGCATATACTTGGTCAACTCTAGGAATGAAGTTCTAGTGTTTGGAAAGACTTTGGGTTGACTCGAGGGTGTAACAAGAGAGACCATTTTTTTACAAAATAAAACAAAGAGAATTTAAAAGATAATGTACATTATATTTATATCATATCAAAATAGAGTTCGTAGTTTAAAACACAAAATATATAAAACGAAAGAGGTTGTGGACGACGGATGAGGCTTGTCTATCACACCTGCTTTAGAGTCAGCTCTCGATCTTGACCAGCTCTTTATTTACCTGAAAAATATGAAAAACATGGAGTGGGTACAAATATTCAGTAAGTAGCTTACTTGTAGGCTCTTGATCATGTCATTGATATGCTAGGGTACCACACTCCTACTTATCTTGCTTTGGTTCTTGTTGCAAGTACTAGGTTCCTTTAGTTCTACCCTGGAGAGAGTTCTTATCCTGAACTATTCTGAGGACCTCAGTCCTTGGATTCTATGGTCTCAACCTTGGTTCTAATCTAATTGCTTTAGTATTATGGTTCTGTGTTTTTGTCTTCGGAACATAGATCTGCATCTAGGGCTTTATGCGTTCCTTGCGATATAGTCTAAACAACTATGCCTAAGGTTTCATGCATTCCAAGCAGCATAGTATTAATACCTATGCTCAAGGCATCTTACATTTCAAGCAGCGTAGTCTGAAAATCAAGGTTTCTTACATTCAAAAAAACATAGTCTGAAAACCTACATCCAAGGCTTCTTACATTCCAAGCGATGTAGTTTGATCATATATCTAGAGCTTCATGCGTTTCCTACGATACATTTTGAATACCTATGTCCAAGGCTTCATACGTTCCAAGTGGCATAGTCTGAATACCTATGCTCGAAGCTTCGTATGTTCCAAGTAGAGTAGTCTGAAAACCTAAATCCAAGGCTTCTTACGTTTCAAGTGATGTAGTATAAGTCATAAACATGTTGTACCGTGGGAGGTCCTAACAGTTTCTTGAGTTTCTGAGTTTGAGGACCTTGGTCTCTTATTCCTGAGTGATACCAACCATAAGCTCCACATAAATTATAGTAACATGCATGAGTCACTCAAAATTTCATGAAACCATAAGGTGTTCTTTAGACAATTCTAGAAAAATCTTGAATCATGGGTAAGAGTCATTGAATTATTTCCTTTAAGTGTTTTTTATGCCCTGACTTGATTTAGGTTTCAAACTTCCTCTAATCAACTTGAAATCATGAACCTATCTTTGCTTCATTAGGAATAGACCTTATATAAAGAGTAGTAGGGGCATTTTGGTCATTTTACCCCCTAATTCTTGGTTTAACATCTAAACGTGTTCCTATAACTTTTAAACTTTACCAAGTTATCAATGATCATAAGATAAGAGCTATGAAAAAGTTTCATAGAATTCAGAGATCATTTAGATCATGCATGGGAGATAAGTTACCTTGGGGGCTTTATGGTCATTTTACACCGTTACTTGGTTTAGCTACTTAACGTTTCCTAATGACTACTAAATTTCATATATAATCTTAATATGCTATAATATGCTCAACATTAAAATTTCAAGGGCAGCTTCATTAGTGGGTCATTTTAATGTTAATTAAATAACGAGCAATTCAATCGTTTTACGGTTTTAACTCACGGTTCTTGGTGTTATTCTTTCATATTCCTTTTATTTATACTTGTTTAAAGTTCGTACTGAAATCCAAGCGATTCCGAGTATTTCTTAAGAAAAGTCCAAGATGGCTACTTACTTCGTCGTCGACGTTCGGGACCTATGTTCTCAAGCTTTCGATGTCCAAATTACTTCAAATTTTTCTTTGTTAGAATCTTTAGAGTATCTATTTCTGGAACCATAAATTTTTTTCATGAGAACCAATTTAGAATAGAATTAGAATTAAAATATATATATATATATATATATATATATATATATATATATCAAGGGAGGGTCAAGTTTTGGATTGTCATGGCAGGTTCAACTGAACTGGCCACATCATCGTCTTCTTCCTCTGGAAGAAAGAAGACTCGCGGGGTCGATGTGGATGCTGCCTGAAAATCATTCCTCCAACTCTAATTGCTACATCTCTACCCTCGATTTCTTCATGAAATTTAAAGATGATGTTAAAAGGAAGAGGTAGGAATTGATTTCATACTTCTCGTGTTTTGTAGCCTAATTTATTTGCCACCAAAGTTCGCTAGTAAACGTTTTCCTTGCTGGAGCTCAACCAAGAAATTTTCTATCGGGCAGCTGATTTTAGAGAATTTTAAGGACCTGATTTTTTCATGGAATTTCTTCATTGTTCTTTCCTCTAGCTAAAGGAATTGTTTTGGACGAATGTATTTAAAGTGTGTGATCTTAATTTTGAAAACATCTCCCCAGTCTGCAACTCACCAGAAAACACGATTTTTCATTTTCTTGGACAGTTTGTTCTAGAACGTTTTAGCGCTCGATCTCATCATCAAATTTACTCATCACAATTTTAACGGTTACAAAAAAAAAAAAAAAAAAAAAAAAGTCTATTCAGTAGAAAAGACGTGAAAATTCTGGTGAGGCGCTAGAATTTTCGTATCTTCAACCGACCACGAATCAGCATCCCTACCATCATCTTTCTCTCCACACTTTATCAGTAAACAGAAAATGTTAAAGAAAGGAGGTACCAAGAGGAAGGACGAGGAAAGACAAATGACTGTTTTAAGACGAGCACGATGCCAACAAAACACAAGAACCCTTTGGGGTATGTTACGTAAAATGAGACGTATGTAGGGACAAGGCAGTAACAACCCGCGTCAGCCGCGACAGATAGACACAGCTTAAGCCCACAACTCCCAACATTGTAACCCGCGTCAGCCGACCCGGACCCGCATCAAACCATACAAAATTCCCCAAGTCCAGTAGCCCGCGATTCAAAGCCCATTAGCGTTGCACCTCGACCCGATAACGACACACTCTGTTAGTTTATTTAATCTTGTATTACAGTTTTAGTATTTGTGGATAAATAGCAAGGGTAGTTAGTGTAGGTTATTATCGGTTGTTGTGTAGGTTATCAGTAGTTATTTTTCTCCTGTTTTAGTTTTTTTTCTGCTGTCTATATAGGTGTACAGCAAGTTGAAGAAAGATAACCGAAGTTGGTTTTTGCTTGTTGTCTCTGTCTGTTGTCTCTGTGTGTTGTCTCTTCCTTGTATGAGTGTTGTCTAACACACTCAACCCACGACCCTTGCGCAGACCCACACGCCCGTGTAGTTGACATGAAGTCTGCGCCTCGACCCAAAATGCGACTAGTGCTAGACAGATGCCAACTCCTTTGGCTTATATAGCTCATTCGGCTCGACTTCACTTTGGCTTCGGTTCGATGGCTCTAACAGCTCAAAACTTAGCTTCACGACTCATTATGAGGATTTTTACAAAATTTCACCGTTCTGACCATCCCGAAGTTGAAATTGACCTTGTTCAAGGCATTTAAGGTCACTATAAGGTCCTATTTTAAAAGAAAAAGACTCCCGACTTCAAACAACTTTGAGGGACATAATTCAAACGTACTCGAGTTTAGGGAGAACGCCGTCTAGGCCAATTTTGTAAGTGGCCCTGATATGTTTATGAAACGATATAACTATAGTATGTTTAGCCGCCCTTCAACAGTTTCCAAGGGTAGTCGACGACCTAGTCGTCTTTCTTTGATAGACTATGATATAATCCATTTAGTGAATTGAATTGGGGTCTTCAAAACAAATTAACGCTAGAAGAAGGGTTTAAACCTTTAAACTTGTGGTTAATTGGTGAGTTGCGCTTCAACATGTTCTAAGGGTAGTTGATGCCCCTAGTCGTCTTTCTAGAAGGACACCCTCTAACAAATAAATTAATGCTAGAAGAAGGGTTTGAACATTTGAACATTCGACCTTGTAATTAACAATCACACGCTCCATTTGAACATTCGGCCTTGTAATTAATAACCACACGCTCCTGCCACACATTCTAACACACCTTCGAGCCACACGCTCCTGCCACACATTCTATCTAACACCTTCGAGTGGATCATGCAATTGCCGCGCTTCAACACCTTCAAAGGGTCGTTGGCGCTCCTGCCACACATTCTAACACCTTCAAGGGGATAATGCAATTGCCGTGCTTCAACACCTTCAAAGGGTAGTCGGCGACCTAGTCCTAGTGGTCTTTCTTTGGTAGACTATTATATAATTCATCCCTGAATTGAATTGGGTCTTCATTCAACTAAGCTATTCGAGCCACACGCTTTTAACATATTCGAGAGGACCATGAAATTGGTAAATTGGTGGGCCGCGCTTCAACAAGGGTAGTTGATGCACCTAGTTGGTAAATTGGCCCACACACTCTTAACACATTCCGATACCAATTGGCGAGCCTCTCGAAGTGGTTAAGAGTCGCTCTAACCAACCACCTTCCTTTTAGAGGACCATGAAATTGGTAAACTAGTGAGCGGTGCTTCAACACTATCTAAGTGTAGGCGATGCACCTAGTCGTCTTTCCTTGATAGACCATGATATAATTCATTCAGTTGTTTGAACATTTAGAAGAAGGGATTGAACCTTCGACCTTCAGGTTAAGAGCGAGCTAGAACTGAGCTATTCCAGCCTCCACCCACTATTTATTTAAAAATTTCTAAACACGCTAGAAGAAGGGGTTGAATCTTCGTCCTTGTGGTTGAACCTTCGACCTTGTGGTTAATAGCCACGCGCTCTAACCAACTGAGCTATTCCAACCTCCACTATTTAATAATTTCTAAACACGCTAGAAGAAGGGGTTGAACCTTCGACCTTGTGGTTAAAAGCCACACGCTCTAACCAACTGAGCTATTCCAGCCTCCACTATTTAAAAATTTCTAAACGAGCTAGGAGAAGAGCTTGAACCTTGACCTTGCGATTAATTGACCTATTCCAGCTACTTGATAAAACTATGAAGAAGGGCCTTGTGGTTAAAGGCCACACGCTCTAACCAACTGAGCTATTCCAGCTTCCACTAATTAATCATTTCTAAACGAGAAAGAAGAAGAGCTTGAACCTTCAACCTTGTGATTAACAACCATATGTTCTAACCAACTTAGCTGGTTAAGGGCCACACGCTCTAACAAACTGAGCTAGTCCAGCCTCCACTATTTAATCATTTCTAAACACGCTAGAAGAAGGGGTTGAATCTTCGACCTTGTGGTTAACAACCACACGCTCTAACAAACTGAGCTAGTCCAGCCTCCACTATTTAATAATTTCTAAACACGCTAGAAGAAGGGGTTGAATCTTCGTCCTTGTGGTTAACAACCACACGCTCTAACCAACTGAGCTATTCCAGCCTCCACTATTTAATAATTTCTAAACACCGCTAGAAGAAGGGGTTGAATCTTCGACCTTGTGGTTAACAACCACACGCTCTAACCAACTGAGCTATTCCAGCCTCCACTAATTTGATTAATTGACCTATTCCAGAACCTTCGACCTTGTGGTTAAGGGCCACAACCACACGCTCTAACCAACTGAGCTATTCCAGCCTCCACTAATTTGATTAATTGACCTATTCCAGAACCTTCGACCTTGTGGTTAAGGGCCACCACACGCTCTAACCAACTGAGCTATTCCAACCTCCACTAATTTCACTAATTTGATTAATTGACCTATTCCAGAACCTTCGACCTTGTGGTTAAGGGCCACACGCTCTAACCAACTGAGCTATTCCAGCCTCCACTATTTAATAATTTCTAAACATGCTAGAAGAAGGGGTTGAATCTTTGACCTTGTGGTTAACAACCACACGCTCTAACCAACTGAGCTATTCCAGGCTCCACTATTTAAAAATTTCTAAACGAGCTGCTCTAACCAAATGACCTTGTGGTTAACTTAACACCTTGTGGTTAAGGCTCTAACCAAATGACCTTGTGGTTAAGGCTCTAACCAACTGAGCTACTTAACACCTTGTGGTTAAGGCTCTAACCAAATGACCTTGTGGTTAAGGCTCTAACCAACTGAGCTATTCAAGCCTCCACCTATTTAAAAATTTCTAAACCCTAGAAGAAGGGGTTGAACCCTTCAACCTTGTGGTTAACAGCCACATGCTCTAACCAACTGAGCTATTTACACGAGCTATTACACCATCCAACCTTGCCATTAACATCCACACGCTCTAACCAACTAAGCTATTCAAGCCTGAGCTATTTACACGAGCTATTACACCATCCAACCTTGCCGTTAACATCCACGAGCTCTTGCCGTTAACATCCACAAGCTATTACACCATCCAACCTTGCCGTTAACATCCACACGCTCTAACCAACTGAGCTATTCAAGCCTCCATTATTTAAAAATTTCTAAACCCTAGAAGAAGGGGTTGAAACTTCGACCTTGTGGTTAACAGCCACACGCTCTAACCAATTGAGCTATTCCAGCCTCCACTATTTAATAATTTCTAAACACCCTAGAAGAAGAGCTATTCCAGCCTCCACTATTTAATAATTTCTAAACACCCTAGAAGAAGGGGTTGAATCTTAAACGAGCTAACCAACTCAGCTATTCCAGCCTCCATTATTAAAAAAACTTCTATGAACCTTTGACCTTGTGGTTAACTTAGCTTGAACTTTTGACCTGCTCTAACCAAATGAGCTATTACACCATCCAACCTTGTGGTTAACATCCACCCGCTCTAACCAACTGAGCTATTACACCATCCAACGTTGTGGTCACACGCACTAACCAACTGAGCTATTCGAGCCTCCACTATTTAAAAATTTCTAAACCCTAGAAGAAGGGGTAAAACCTTCGACCTTGTGGTTAACAGCCACGCTCTAACCAACTGAGCTATTACACCATCCAACCTTGTGGTCACACGCTCTAACCAATGGAGCTATTCGAGCCTCCACTATTTAAAAATTTCTAAACGCTAGAAGAAGGGGTCGAACCTTCGACCTTGTGGTTAACAGCCACACGCTCTAACCAACTGAGCTATTCCAGCCTCCACTATTTAATAATTTCTAAACACGCTAGAAGAAGGGGTTGAATCTTAAACGAGCTAACCAACTCAGCTATTCCAGCCTCCATTATTAAAAAAAATTCTATGAACCTTTGTGGTTAACATCCACACACACGCTCTAACCAACTGAGCTATTCGAGCCTCCACTATTTAAAAATTTCTAAACGCTAGAAGAAGGGGTTGAACCTTCGACCTTGTGGTTAACAGCCACACGCTCTAACCAACTAAGCTATTACACCATCCAACCTTGTGGTCACACGCTCTAACCAACTGAGCTATTACACTATCCAACCTTGTGGTTAAGGTCCACACGCTCTAACCAACTGAGCTATTCCAGCCTCCACTATTTAAAAATTTCTAAAGGAGCAGAGAAGATAAAACTATTGAGTACACAAGAAGAAGGGGTTGAACCTTTGACCTTGTGGTTAACAACCATATGCTCTAACCAACTTAGCTATTCCAGCCTCCATTATCATTTCTAAACGAGAAAGGAGAAGTTTGAATCTTCGACCTCTAAACGAGCTCGGATCCTTCTTTTCTTCCGAAAAAAGGGAAGGAGAAGTATCTTCTTCGGTGGATCCCTCTTGTTCGTGTTTAGTTCCGTCCATTTCTTTCAGTTTCTTAATAAGAATGGGTGACAGTATTCTGCCTAAATAGTAGACACAGGTAATAAATAAGAGAATACTAAAGATTTGAGCCATAGAATTTCTGAATTCTGACACACGGTACTTATTAGATCTAATAGAATTCTTTTGTTGTATCCCGACTAAAATCAATCCAACCCATTTCATGAATAAAATGTGACCAATTAACCAACCAACAAAACTGCTTGTTACAAATAACATCTTGTTGTTGCATCGAAACATAGAAATGTTGACTATTCTAACTAACATTGAACTTGGTAAAATGAAATGGTTGAATAATTGAAAAATTAGATTATAGTTTGAACCTTTAACCAATTGAGCTATTCCAGCCTCGACTATTTAAAAATTTCTAAATGAGCTAGGAGAAGAGATTGAACCTGAACCTTTGACCTCTAACCAACTAAGCTATTCCAGCCTCCACTATTTAAAATTTCTAAACGAGCTAGGAGAAGAACTTGAACCTTCGACCTTGCGATTAAAGCTACTTGATAAAGCTATATCGAGTACGCTACTCCTCGACAATTTAAAATTTTCTAAACGAGCTAGGAGAAGAGATTGAACCTTCAACCTCGCGATTCACTAACCTATTCCAACTACTTGATAAAACTATATTGATTAGTCTAGAAGAAGGGGTTGAACCTTCAACCTTGTGGTTAACAGCTCTAACCAACTAATTCCAACTACTTGATAAAACTATATTGATTAGTCTAGAAGAAGGGGTTGAACCTTCAACCTTGTGGTTAACAGCTCTAACCAACTAAGCTATTCCAGCCTCCACTAATAGCCTCCACTATTTAAAAATTTCTACCTTGTGGTTAACCGCTCTAACCAACTGAGCTTATTCCAGCCTCCACTATTTAAAAATTTCTACCTTGTGGTTAACCGCTCTAACCAACTGAGCTTATTCCAGCCTCCACTATTTAAAAATTTCTACCTTGTGGTTAACCGCTCTAACCAACTGAGCTTATTCCAGCCTCCACTATTTAAAAATTTCTACCTTGTGGTTAACCGCTCTAACCAACTGAGCTTATTCCAGCCTCCACTATTTAAAAATTTCTACCTTGTGGTTAACCGCTCTAACCAACTGAGCTTATTCCAGCCTCCACTATTTAAAAATTTCTACCTTGTGGTTAACCGCTCTAACCAACTGAGCTTATTCCAGCCTCCACTATTTAAAAATTTCTACCTTGTGGTTAACCGCTCTAACCAACTGAGCTTATTCCAGCCTCCACTATTTAAAAATTTCTACCTTGTGGTTAACAGCTCTAACCAAACGAGTTAGGAAAAACTATATTAAGTACGCTAGAAGAAGGGGTTGAACCTTCGACCTTGTGGTTAACAGCCACACACTACCAACTGAGCTATTCCAGCCTCCACTATTTAAAAACTTCTAAACGACATAGGAGAAGAGCTTGAACCTTTGACCTTGTGATTATTTGACCTATTCCAGCTACTTGACCTTGTGGTTAACAGCCACACGCTCTAACTAACTGAACTATTCCAGCCTCCACTATTTAAAAATTTCTAAACGTGCTAGAAGAAGAGCTTAAACCTTTGACCGCATATTGAGTGGAAGTCTACAAACATCATCGGCGAACAAAGGAGTATCAATGGACTAGCGTTGCACACGGAGCGAAAGTCTACAAACGATTCTCAGAATTCCAGTGGTAAGTACGTTGTATATTGTGGCTGCTTTACCATTTCAAACATCATCGGCGAAGGTGTGGGTTATGGAGGCATAATAATTAAGAATGTTCGATTAATCCACCACACCTAAATGGTGTGAAAGTTATCTTATTTATAATAAAATAAATTACAAGGATATGGAAAGAGAAATAAATGGAAAGATACCTAAGGTAAGAGGGCAAATATATTACTAAATATCCTTAACACCCCACCGCAAGCTGAGTGTCGGATTTGAACGAACGTGAAGCTTGGATATGAAAAATTCAAAAAGAGGTTGAGAAACACTTTTCGTGAAGATATCAACAACCTGGTTCAGAAGAGGTGTAGAGAAACACTTTCTTGGCCATCGAAAACTGCAGAGGGATCATCGCTCAGCGGCGATGCTGCCTTGACTTCGGCGAGAATATGTCTAACCCATGAAGAGGGATCGTCGCTTACCGACAATGTTGCCTTGGCTCTGGTGAGAATATGTCAACTCAAGAAGTAGAAGGGGAAGCCCAGAGCAAGGGACAAAGACAATGTTGAAGTCGGAAGAGTCGCCACAGTGGGCGAAGGAGCCAATTTTGGCTAGAAGGGCGGCGACGACTTGATTGGCGAAGAGGCCAGTGCGGCGCCCAGATTCCAAAGGAAAATCTCTGCAGAAGGTTGGTAGGTTTAGGTTAAGGTTTCTATGAAGGATGAAGGGAAGATTGGGAAGAAAAATGAAAGAAACTATGTTGGTTGAGGGAAAATCGATTGTGTTGGAAAAGGTGAAGTTGTATGTACAAAGTGTGGTGAAGGGTGATTTGAAGGTCAAAAGGGTGGAGCCGAAGAGTAATCAATCGGCTCTGCATGTGGCAGTCATGGAGACTGCCCCTGCAGAATCAAAGCCAACAGGGGTGGTGGAGAAGAAGATGAGTAGGGAATTCAAAAGTCATTGAAAATAAGGGACCGAAAGGGCTCTCATACCATAAGAATGTTCGATTAATCCATCACACCTAAATGGGGTGAAAGTTATCTTATTTATAATAAAATAAATTACAAAGATATGGAAAGAGGAATAAATGGAAAGATACCTAAGGTAAAAGGGCAAATATCTAGATATTTGCTTTATAATAAAATATCAAATATGATATATATGGTAAACTATAATTTATTACTAAATATCCTTAACAATAATGTTAGAAAACTCGTGTTTACAAGTACGTATGGACACTACGACATCGTGTACGTGAAGGGAAGGTAGTCAGAGCCTCAAAGAAACCGAGATCTGGAGGGAAGAACGATGGAAAGAGGCATAAAAACTCTCAGATATGGAGGGAAGAACGATGGGAAGAACGATGGAGAGAATTGCCACCAGGTTTTTACGATGAAGTTAGGCGAAGAAGACAGTACTTTGAGTCGGATTCGGATACCCATCTGCAGCAGACCATCACTCAAGCCCAAAATCCCACGGTTAGCTACCCACCTACAGCAACCCTTCACTCGACCCATCGTAGCCTCGACCCGACAACCATGCACAACCCAACATCCCAACCCGCACGCCCATGTGACTGACCCCGAACCCGTCCTCGACCCAAATTGTGGCCCGCGAACGCTTCAGCTCCCCTCACTGACACATGTTCTTTTTTTGTTTGTCGGTTCCCTCGACTCGGCTCAAATATGGCTTATTCGACTTGGTTTGACTTTTTGGACATTGTTCTTTACGTATTGGACCCTCCCATAGTTGAATTTGACCTTATTTAAGGCAATTAAGGTTAGTATAAACCTACTTCCTTAGTTTGAATTAAATTAAATTAGGAATTCGACGTTAGTAAGACTATTGAGCGAATATTCTAATAAGGCAAAACACCTCGACGATAATTAGGGACGAAATCAAGTATTTGAGTTTAAGAAGAACGTCGTCTAAGGCCAACCAAGTAAGTGGTCTTAATATCGGCTCGGTTGAAAGAATTACTTTATGTATGACGACATGTGTCAAGTGACCCTTGCACGTGTCATTTATGCTTATGTACTGTGATGATAATGATGTGAATTTATATGATATGATGATGTATGATGATAATGTTATGATGATGTGAGTTAATATCATGTAATGTTATATTATGATGATGATATGATGACATGATGACAAGATGATATGATGATATGAAGATGATGATTATATGATGATATGATGATGCATGATGAAGATATGACTCAATATGATGATACTATATATTAAGATGATGTGCATGTACGAGATGCCACGTTGCAATATGATGAAGAGTTTTCCAACGCACCACCCTAAATGATATTAATGATGATGAATGTAGGAAGGTCAATGCATATATGTTACCAAGAGTAGTGAATGATGTATAGAATCGTGTCATAAGAATGATTCAAGATGAAAACCATAGGGACCTCATGCATACTTAGTGTACATTTACATCGGGTTACTTTCCCATTTATGTGATGAGTACGGACGCGTACACTATGATAATGATGACCATCATCATGCCTTGCGTGATAATCGCTTGTGGGATGTATATAATAAAATGATGTAAAATTCACAAGAATAAGTGCAAGTATACACTATCACAAGTAGCAAGTATACACTATCACAAGTAGCAAGTAATAAGTAAATTATCGATTCCACAGAGAACCTATCTTTTTGGTTAATTTTATCGCTGGAAATTAAGTGAGTTTTTGGGTAACATTCAAATGAGTGTTGGTAATTTTAACTACTAAAACAAAATTAAAACAGAGTGCCACTGTTGTCGAAAAACTGAAAATGATGAGAAAAATCAACTATAATGAGAAAGGTTCGGCCAAGAGAGATTAAATAGATAAGTTGTTGAGTTTTGTGGTAGATTTTAGTTCCTTTTAATAGATTCCCAAACCCACTTCCGAGGGTTATGAATGGTGATTATTTCTATAATCGTTGTAATTTCTATTAACAAGGCTATAGGAGAAGAATTATTCCTAACCTTTCTATTACCCTTCAAGTTTTCTTGCTATAGAACTTGCTCCCTCTCTTCTCCCAAACAAGAGAACAACTATGTATGTAAAGTAGCTAATTAAACACACATGTAAATCATTAACAACAACTCTTTAATAAACTAAAATCATACCGTCAACATACTTAAACTATATAAAACTCTCTCACCTCCCCTATAAAGTTTAGCTCTCCATACAAACTGAATTAAACAGAGGAATCCGCATCTTCATCATGTAAAATTGATGGAATAAGAAAAGAGAATAAGGAAATAGAGAGTTATCTCGGTTTGTTGTCGTTCGTCAATGGAAGTTCCCTTCTCTTGAGCTCTCACGTCCACCTCTTTGCCCTAATCAATCCTTGTTGGTCTCATTTTCCTTCTACTGTCAACAGCTGCTGAATTATGGTTTTCTTTTTCTTCTCTGGTTTCACAGCAGTTCACTACAGTAGAGGCTGCTACTGTGTAATTTGATTTTTCTCCCAAAGTCAGTCTCTCCTCTTGGTTTTCCTTTTCCTATTATATTGAGCATGGGTTCCCTTTTAGGGTTGAAAAGGAACAAGTTGTCCACATAGGATGTTTCTCATTGGGTAGTTAATGACCCACTTGCATGCTGATGTGGATTTAAAATTTTCATGTCATCCCCCATTTATTTACAGATTTGCTACTCCCTCATGGTTCAGCATAAATGTCTGAAATTTTACCACATAACTCAATTAAATTTATAATTAAGATCGATTTATGCCAAATAATATTTTTTTTCCTGTTGGACCACAATAAACGATTTCATGCTCACTAAGTAGAATAAATGGGGTAAATAATGAAAAAATGGTGAATAAGAGTGTCATATTAAATACAAAAAGACTTGATATGACTCTACTTTTAGAGAGTTATCACGTGATATTCGAGGGTTTGTTATACCTCCAGACGTCTGACTATAGCCAACTAGCTAGATTATGATGGGCCTAGGGGGCTACGAACCTCTTGGTGGACTCACACTTGCATGTGTGGGTCGTGTATAGGAAAGTACTATACATCCAATTTTGTCCAGACTAAAAGCCACCTCTATGATGGTTTTAACGATAGGTCCCTAATTATGAGTTTAATGTGTTTGCATTCTCATGCCCCAATAGTGGAGTCACTTATTGAGTATTTCTTAAAATACTCAAGCCGTGTGCTACTTCTACTTTTCAAGTAAAGGCAATGCACCCCTTTACAGTATTTCTTACAATGTTATGATGTTATGATGATGTGAGTTAGTATGGTGTGATGTTATATTCTGATGATATGATGATGACGACATGATGATATGATGATATGACAACATGATAATATGATGATATGATGATATGAAGATGATGATTATATGATGATATGATGATGATGATGATGATGATGATGTCATAAAATGTATGGTGACGATATGACTAAATATGATGATACTATATATTAAGATGATGTGCATGTATAAGATGTCACGTTGCATTATGATGAAAAATTTTCCGATACACAACCCTAAATGATGTTAATGATGATGAATGTATGAAGGTCAATGAATGTATGTTACCTAGAGTAACATGTGAATGATGTATAGGGTTGTGTCATAAGAATGATTTAAGATGAAAATTATAGGGACCTCATGCATACTTAGTGTACATTTACATCGGGTTACTTCCCCATTTATGATTATGAGTATGGATGTGTACACTATAATAATGATGACCATCATCATGACTTGCGTGATATTTGAGGGTTTGTTATACCTCCAGACATCTGACTAAAGCCAAACTAGCTAGATTATGATGGGCCCAGGGGGCTACGAACCTCCTGATGGACTCACGCTCGCATGTGTGGGTCGTGTGTAGGTCGTGTGTAGGAAAGTAATACACATCCTCTATGATGGTTTTAATGATAGGTCCTTAATTATGAGTTGAATGTGTTTGCATTCCGAGACTCCGATAGTGGAGTCACTTACTGAGTATTTCTTAAAATACTCAAGTCGTGTGCTACTTCTATTTTTCAAGTAAAGGCAATGCACCCCTTTACAACTAACAACATCGCAAGTAAAGACTACGACACATGCATAGAATACTTGTACTTAAATTCCTAGACCTTATGTTAATATAAGGTGTTGTCAATTTTAATATTTACTTTGTTTTATTTAATATTTGGTTCACGTTGCTTTAAAAACTTTTTAAAACATGTAAGTCCATTGTTTTACAAAGATGTTTTAAATGCTCATTTCTACATAAGAAGTTAGGTTACGAAGATGGTAACGACTTTAGGTTAACAGAACTCTAGGGCTGTTACAAAATCGACAAAATCGATGATACACTTAAATTTGGTAATTAAGATCGCTTTCCCGAGTTATGTTACTTTCAACCGTCCAAAACAATATGCTCTTAGTTTCATTCAAAGAAAAGGACTTCATCACACTACTAAAGTCAACCACAAATGAACAACAAACAATAATACTCATGTATGCCCCTTATTTTGCTACACACAAATAGGGTTTGAGGCATAGTTTAAACACATATATCAAATCATATAACACTTAAAGAGTAACAACTATTTGGATGGGAGAGTAGGGATACTTTGCTCATGCCTAAAGAAGTCATAAGGATCAACTTTGGTCTTAACATGAACCAATCTATCAAAATTCTCTTTCCCAAAATACTTATAACCCCAAATGCTAGCTTGTTCATAGCCTGTTCTTCCATACTTGTTGTTCGATCCAATATCAAGGTCTCTATAATTGAGATACGCCGCTCTAGGTGACTTCGAAACGAAAGGAGTCATGTAACTATAAAGCTCTCGTATCCAATCTATGTGCCTTTTCTCTGCCTCAATACCTTGTTCTGCCCAATTAACAATGTAACCAATTTTGTATAAATACTCACCTCTATGTGAAAATGGAGTTTCGAACTCTGGAATTTGACCCATTTTCCCTCCATAAGGAACAAATATATGTTGTGGCATTTCTATGTCTTCATATCTTAATCTTTCCCATATGCCCTCGATTGCAGCCATAGGAATGGGCTCCTTGATGTAGTCGGATTTGATTTTGGTGCTTCCATTGACGAGTGTTGCCTTACTTAGTAGATCTTCTAGCTTGCTCCCAAATTGAAGCCCGGTGCCCATGATGAGCGCTGTTTCGACCCAACTCGTTTCCATGCAATCTTTCTTTGACAAACCCAGTTCAGGAAATGTCGTGTTGAGGATTGTCAAAAGCTCGTCTGCCTTGCCAAGATACAATGAGAAGAATAGAGCTAATGGGTTTATCTTGCCTCCTTGTCTCGTAAAATTTCCTCCTGTCATCAATAATTGAGTTATCAGATAGTTCGTATGTCCATACTTATAAATTCATAATCATTCCCTAAATTAGCCAACGTGGACTCCCTCCCAATAATCTTCAATTGTAATAGTTCAAGCCCACCGCTAGCATATATTGTTCTCTTTGAACTTTCTTTTCCAGGATTCCTCCCAAAGTTTAAAACGCGTCTATTACAGAGAGGTTTTCATACCCTTATAAAGAATGTTTCATTTTTCTTTACAACTAACGTGAGATTTTACAATAATTTAAGATTTGTTTGATAATATGAGTTATGTTTAACTAAATATGCATTTTATGGATGGGTTTCTAAATTTTTTGTTTCTAGATTATGAAAAGAAAATAGTTAAAATTTTAAAAATAATTTTATTTAAAATTTAGAAATGTCATTTTGTAAATTCATGTATGATATTATAAAATAGTAATTATATACAAAAAAAAAAAAAAAAAAAAAAAAATTATTTATATATTAATAGATAATGGTTCATATTCTATCTAATATTTAATTTGGTAATTACGACTAATTCTATAGTATAAAATGTATTATAAAACACGGCGTCGTTTAAATTAAAATCTAATTTATAAATCTATTATTAATCATTTTTGTCTTTTCTATCTTGTCTTTCAAGTTTGGAAAGAGAAATTTAAGATTAATTTTTAATTATGACGTAACAAAAATGATGCGACAATAAACATATGTTCACTCGAATTTACTAGTTTGGTAATCGGTATTTTTTAATCAATTTAATTACTAACAAATATTCTCGCTAAAGGACTAATTAGAAATTAAAATTTATATTCCGAGAACATAACATATCAATCTTGAAACCCTAAAGATCAAATAGAAAATAATTTAAAATTTCAAATATAAAAACGATTGATTTTAAAAATTTAGAGACTAAATAAAATCGGGGTTCAAATCTCTTCAAATCTAGACATATAAATTTGTTCAAAATTAACTTTTCATCGATCAACCTTAAACCCAATCGTATGACAAAAATATTTAAATATAGCTATAAAAATGTGGACGGCAATTGAAAGCAAAATTATTATTATTATTATTTTACTAAATTAATAAAAATACCTTTCCGGCACTAATTTTGATAATAAAAAAAATATGTTATCATCAGTTTTGGATAAGAACGGTTAGTACTTACCTTTAAAAATATCTTTAAACGTTTAATAGTATTTCAAAAATATCCTTACATTTTTTAAAACATTCAAAATTATTTTACAGTATAAAAATACCTATAAAATTTTAAAATTAATATTAACACTCTTTATATTTGTAAAAAGAAGTTTAAAAAAAAATTATTGAACAAAAATTGTCTATTGATACTTAATAGATTATCTACACACGTTTTATGTGTTATTTCGAAAAGTTTATGAGTATTTTCAAAACGTGGTAATAAGCCTAAACTTTAAAAAATGTTAGAGATATTTTTTTAGACATGGTTGACGGTGTTAGGGAGAACATACCTGCCAAAAGAATGCCAAGAAAGGCATTATTTTCCAATTTGTGAGCCACATATTGCCATTGATGAATGAGCTTGGTGGCACCATCCTCCGAGGTTTTATTAGCCATGCATAGTGTCACACTCGCCGGAACCGGAACCAACTTCACCTTCCAAGCCACCACTATTCCAAAGCTCCCTCCGCCGCCGCCTCTAATGGCCCAAAACAAATCTTCTCCCATCGACTTTCTATTAACAAATTTCCCATTTGCATCAACCAATTGAGCGTCTATTACATTATCAGCCGCAAGACCATATTTCCTTAGCAACATCCCATACCCACCACCACTAAAGTGTCCACCAACCCCAACGGTCGGACAAATACCCGCCGGAAAGGCCAAGGTTTGACTTTTCTTAGCAATACTATAATAAAGCTCACCAAGTGTAGCACCGGACTGAACCCACGCCGTCTTACTTTCGACATCGATAGAGATCGAGTTTAGGTTAATTAGGTCAACGATAATGAAGGGTAACAATGCGACGTAAGAAAGACCCTCGAAATCATGGCCGCCACTTCGTGTTCGGATTTGAAGGCCGTGGGATTTGGAACAAAGGACGGCTGCTTGAATGTGGGAAACATGTAATGGTGTTATGATGAGGAGTGGCTTTGGGGTATGAGGGGTTGAGAATCTAAGGTTTCTAAGGGTGATGTTCAAGACGGAAGAATAAGAGGAATTGAAGGGAGTGTAAAGGACGTCTGAAATGGAGGAGGCATCTTGGGAATAATGGGAGAGACATTGGAGGAAACTTTGATGGGGTTTGACAAAATTAGATGAAACCCATGATGAACATGAACATAAAACAAGAAGGGTAAGAGAAAGAGGGAGTAATGGAGAAGAATTCATGGCTGAATTTGACATTTTTGTGATTGAAAGTTTCTCTATTTATGGTGGAAATAATGGATAAAGACATACAAAAATCAAATGAGTTTTTGACCAAAGTGTTATTTTGCCATTAATTTAAGTTTGGATTAGTTGAATTTGATGACTTAAAAATTCAATATCATATTTGAAATAGTCTACTAAATATAAAAATGCATTGGTTGGGGAGGAGAACAAGACACCCTTTGTAAGGGTGTGGAAACCTTTTCCGAGCAGACGCGTTTTAAAAATCTTGAGGGAAAGTGCGAACGGTAAACTCCAAAGAGGACAATATCGGCTAGCGGTAGGCTTGGGCTGTTACAGATGGTATCATAGCGTCTACCTGGCAATGTGCCAGCGAGGAGGTTGTTCCTAGAAGGGGGTAGACACGTGGCGGTGTACCAGTAAGAACGCTGGGTCTCGAAGGGGGTGGATTTGGTGGAGATCCCATATTGATTAGAGAAAAGAACGAGTGCCAACGACGATGCTGGACTCTGAAGGGGGTGGATTGTGATATATTACATTGGTTGGGGAGAAGAACGAAACACTCTAAAGGGTATGGAAATTTTTCCTAGGAGATGCGTTTTAAAAACCTTGAACGAAAGGCAAAACCCAAAAAGGATAATATCTGCTAATGGTGGGTTTGAGCTGCCTTATTAGTACTAGAAATCAACCAGAATAAGTGTTTTAATGTTTCAAAATTAGTGTAACAGTTCGAGTCCACTGTTAGTAGATATAGTTTGTTTTAGTCCGTTATGTCTTACCGTTAATTTTACAATTTTAAAACAAGTTTTGTTTTCTAAAGAGGCGATTTAAAAATAGAGTTGTTACAAAAACAGGTCAGAATATTGAATGAAAAATTAATACATCTGAATGTTGTTTTTGTAAGAATATTTAGCCTCAATTATAATTTACCATATATATCATATTTAGCTCTGATTATAAATAGAGAATTTCACCCTTGTTTAAGCGGGTGGTTTTAACAAATATTCTCGATTCACATTTAATTTATATCAGTGTCTTAGTTATACCCACGTTTTCAAAATATTTCTAGACGAGTAGAAGATTTTTTTTGTCAAGATTTTTTTTGTCAAATATTTTAATGGATTCTTGTTTGAAATGTTTATGAAATGTATAGGATTACTTGTAAGGATCAATTCCATTGAATTATTTAATCATATCTATATTTTTAATTACAAATTAAATATTAAAAATTCTAATTTAATTTAAGATTAAAAACAAAGGGGAGAGTTTGAAACACTCAACATTAAAATAGAATAAAACATAGAATTTAATAATTAAAATAGTGGGGACAATTTTTTTTAATATCATAATGTATGAAAATAATTTCATGCGGATAGCAACATTCCATATTATAAATATTTTCATATATTTAACTCTGAAATTTGAAAAATTATATAATTGATTATATTATTGTTCAAAACAAATGCATCATTATCCATTTAGTCTTTATACGATAATACCATAAATTTAAAAATGATTAACTTGAAACGAGTCTATTAAGAAAAGATTTTCACACCCTTCTAAAGGGTATTTGGTGTTGGATGATATGGAAGTCCCGCTAATTTAGGAAATGATTATAGGTTTATAAGTGAGAAATATTAACTCTATTGGTGTGAGACTTTTTGGGGAAGTCCAAAGCAAAGCCATGAGAGCTTATACTCAAAGTGGACAATATCATACTATTATGGAGGGTCGTGTTCGTCTAACATGGTATCAGAGTCATGCCCTAAACTTATTCGTGCCAATAGATTGGTAAATTCTCAAATATTGAACAAAGAACTCCAAAAGAAACGGAGCCAAGCCTCCTCGAAGGCAGTAAAAAATGACTAAGAACAAATAACTTCAAAAGAAAAGGAGTCAAGCTTCCTCGAAGGCAGTAAAAAATGACTAAGACTCCAAAGGAGTCGAGCCTCGATTAAGGGGAGGCGCACTTTGTTTGAGGGGAGGTAAGAAAAGGAGCCAAGCCTCCTCGAAGGCAATAAAAAATGACTAAGATTCCAAAGGAGTAATCCTCAAATATCGAACAAAGAACTCCAACGAGAGTAGTAAAGTTATGTAATTTACAAAAAAAATATATTAGATTTTTTTTTTTTGTTTTTTTTTTTTGGTAAGAAGAGATCCAAATACCATAATGAAATTTGACTATTTCTTACACATTTTCCACGTTGAAAAAAAAATGATTGACAAAATTTAATTAAAATTGAGAGATAAAAGATTTTAATAGATTTTGAAGAAATTTCAAAGCGTTGACCCTTGATTTGGAAGAAAACTTTAGATAATAAATTTATGAAAATAACAAAATATTATAAGTCTCCTTAGAAGTTAGACCTTTTAATGTTCTCACCTAACATTTAATTTAATGATCTAAAAAAAAGTAATATTACAACTTTTCAAAAAAATATGAATATTTTTTAATGTCTTATATGGATAAGACTATTGTAACTACTTTAGTTTTTTCCTGACCTAGAGTCGCTACTACATATATAATATAACTGTGGGAATATTCATTTAAAACAATTTAATAAAATGATGTCATGAGCTTATTGCTTACGAACCGGTCTTAAAACGATATGAGAGTAAATTAAAAATAAAACCAAAGAAAATAATTTAAAATAGCAAATATGGGAAAGGGTCTTTATTGCTTAGTTGGGATAGTATGGTGGACTTAAAGATCGTTATAAAACTTTTAAAACAAAATTGCTATAATAAATAACGTAGAATTTAAATGAAATAAAGAAAAGAATAAAATCATGCTTTGATCTAATCTAACCGTTACAAAACAGACAAAATGCAACTGTCTTAATACTGGTTTTATGGTATTTATAGCGATGTAGTTGTAATCCTTACAAGGGTGTCTTACCTTTACTTGAAATGTAAGAATATCACCTCGCTTGAGTATTTTAAGAAATATTCACCCAGGAACCTACTATTAAAGTCAGGAAATGCAAACATATGCAATAAGGTGGGATCTATTCTTTTAACATATCATAGCATGACCTAGGTAACTTTTTACTTTAGACAGGTTAGATGTGTAGTACTTCTCTACATATGGGCCCACGTGTGTAAGCATGGGCCAACCAAACGGGCTTGTACACCCCGTCGACTTGTCTCTATGAATAGCACTTGCTAATTGACTCTTGCTAAACACCATGGAGGAAAAGGGCTCTCATAATATCGTGAATGTCGCAAATTATAAGTCATAATATACGTGCTCATATATATCATAATGGGGAAGTATCCCGATGCATGTGACACATAAATACGCACGAGATCTCCTTAGCTTATAATCATGACATTGTTTATGATGCAAGACAGACCTTTATTTCTTTATAACCTATTAAGTTTGTGAATTATGCTTCATGTAAATTGCTTCATACATAACATAACTTTCATTGCATGGTCTACAATGGTTTACACATTATTGATTATCGACTATATAATAACTTTATACAACCTGATATGATCACAAAATAACATAACTTTATTATATGACATAACTTATCATAACATGACATAGCACATCATGACATAACATAACATAGTATGACATCGAACAACACAACATAGATTAACATATGACACATGCAGGAGTCACGAGGCACGTGTTATCATACATAGTACAATTCATCCAACCAAGTAAGTCGTCCTAAGCCGGAGTGACTAATTATTTTTGGTACTAGTCTGAAGCTTCTCCTCACGGTCCAATTCAACCTTAAATCCATCATTTTGATGATATTAATTAAAGCAAAACGACTACAAAAGATCAATTAAACCCCTAAACCCTAAATCCCTATAATACATTTTGATGTATTTTAATTTGATAGGTATAGCTATGATTTTGACGAATGGTCATCCCCATAAAACGTAATAATTAAATAAGAAAGGAATAGCTAACATGTGCAAAGAAAAAAAAAAAGTTTGGAATGGACATCATGTAACGACCTGGGTAACATCATGTAACCAGAGGTAACACATCCTAGACAAGCATGACTATGATATCATGTAACGACCCATACCCAAGATACAGATCAAGATTCAAAATTCGAATTTGCCACCTATGTGTACCGGCATTCCTCTACATCCCCTCCAACATGGTCATGTTACTTGTCGCTTTTATGTGAAAACTATTACAATAGACCAATATGAATCTTTTTAACATGTCTTGTCCTCTCTCACATGCATCCTAAGAAAAATCTCAAGAGATCACCTAACATATGTGACTTCATCCTCCTTTACTCGGGTGTCACATGTTAGTCACGTATACAAGCAACATGTCCTAGCAAACATTACCGTGACTGTTGGTAAGAGTAAAAGAATTTAATAAATATAAAGACAATATTTTAAATAGCTTTCAAATCTCACCATAATTAATTAAATAATTAATTCAAATGTTTGTTATTTATATCTAACACACTCTATAATTGTATGATAAAATTATAGGAAAAATTTATGGGTCCGTTTAAAATACCTTACAAAAAAAAAATATTTTCTATAAAAATATTATTATATTTTACATTTTTTTAAAAAAAAAATTGTAAATAAAAAATTTGTTTAGGACGGTAAGTTAGATTGAATATCAAAAGTGAAATTAAATTTCAATTGATATGAACTTATGAATAATGAGGTAGGGAGAGTTTAGGAGTACTAGGCTAAACCAAAAACTATAAGTGCCGTTGGAATGTTTACAAGCCAGTTTGATGATATTGTGTTGTAGGAACACATACTTTATTGTTGTTTACCACGTGTTATTATATTGATATGACTATGTATATTTTATTTAATACATCTCATGACCATAATGATAAGACCACGTGTATCTCTCAAAATACCATGAATTAAATTGGTGTTATAAAATATGACTAAAAGACCGATCATGTTAATGATATTATGATAAGTATTATATGCATCATTGCATTAAGTCATGATCTTTTATGTGGGAACTCATGCACTCAAACACGGATTACTTCTCTTCATATGTTGATATAGATGCATACTTATAACAATGATTTCGAGTCTTATGCCTTCTGGAGGTTTGGCTACGTGAGAGTGCATGTGCAGATGAGGGTTTAAGGTTTATAAAAAAAGGATTATTCTATCTAGTATTCTGCATCCAAACTCACTCGGGAATGAAATTTGAGCCTAATGTTATTAGACAGAATCAATGTATGTGTAACACCTGACCCCGGTGAGGAATTAAAAATTCAATGTTTTCTTTTAAAATCGAATTTCTGGAATTTTTTTTATTGAGAACCTTAGATGCAGAATTTCAAAATAAGTTAAAAGAGAAAAATACTTAAAAAAATCTGAGGAACTTAAGAAAAATGTAAAGAAAATAAATATATGGTTTGATCTAGGTTGATAATAACACTAATGGTGTACTAAAGAATAGGGGTGTACATTCAACTCGATAATCCGACAACTCGGACCAACCCAATCCGAATTATAAGGGTCGGGTTGGGTTGGATAAGCATTTTAGGTAGGGTTGGGTTCATTTTTCTGAACCCGAACTGAATCGGTTCGGTTTCGGGTTCGTGAGCAAAACCTTCGAGTTGACCCAAGCCAAATAAAAATATATTAAGAATTCTTTAGTATTAATGTATTTGCGAGAGTGGTATTGAGGTGAATCTAAAAACATTCACATCCCTACTAAAGAAGACTATTCACACTCTAGTTAGGCTTGGTAAGTTACCTTAGTCATCCCTAGGTGTCATGGAGGTTAATTAGGTTTTTAAGTCATCTAAACGACTTAAAACTCGAACTCGACTCATTAAACTAGCTCATCAAGGCTACCTAGGTTTGGGCACTAGGGGTAGGCTTCTGATTGCAGCTCACAATCTTAGGATGCATGGTTTACTAGAGATCCCTTCTCAACTGTAGCGCCTACATCATCTTCACCACTTTTGGCTGACGGGTGATAGCCTGAATGACTGTCGGGTTGGACTCCGTTACTACTAAAATTTTGCTAAGGGCATGGGAATGACTTTGTGCTCAAGCAGAAAATCCATCCCTAACATGATGTCGAAGTCGTCCATCTTGACAATCACAAAATCAATTTATCCATCCAACTCTTTATCTTGATTAGAGTTCTCTTTGCAACCCTTCAAACAGGTAGGACTGCTGAATTGGCAACTTTCATCCGTTCAGTATATCTCAATGTCATAGGATGTTCAAGTGTTTTCACTTTGGTCTCTGACATAAAGTTGTGGGTGGCTTTAGAGTCGACAATAGTGTTCTTGGTTACTCTATGGTTGACCAAGGCCTTAAAATACATAAGACCGCATTCCACTACCTTTTCTATCTCATTCACTCTCTTCTAGATGACAAATAAATACTTTAGGGCCACCATGCAAGGGGTTTTCCACGTTTTCGACTAGCGGTATTTCAACTTTCACTGTCTCATACTTAGCTTCTGATTTCATTCCAAATTTTATTTGGAAGGCATAGAGTGTCGCCTTTTGTGGGCACTTGGTTTCTCAGTGAGCCTCCTTGTATATGAAGCAAGACGAGGGACCTTGACTTTTATTGTGATATTTCTGGTTTTGAGGTCTCCGCTATGGAGTTCTACCTCTCCGTTGGAGGACTCGTATTCCCCTCCTCTACCTCCAAGTTTGTCACTTCCCCCACCTTTGGGGGAGTTGGACGGCTGGTTCTGAGTTATATATTGGGGTTGATCAATGCTAAGATCAAACAACTTTCAAAACTAAGTTTGGATGGTATGAATGGCTTGTTATGACTTTTGGGTTAATCAATGCTTGTAGTATATTTATGGGGTTAATGAATCCTATTTTGAGAGAATAGTTGGGAAAACATGTTGTTGTGTATTTTGATGATATTTTATTTTATTTAAAGACTTTGCATGAGCACGTGGAACATGAGATTTATAAAATATTTTAGTGCATCATTGAATGACTTAGTGAAAAAGAATATTATTTTTAAATGGGGGATATGTAAGAGAATGCATTCAATAAGCTTGAAAAGAAATTAACCATCATTACTTGTCTTACCTAACTTTGATAAAACTTTTGAAATTGAGTGTGATGCAAGTGGTTTGGGCATAGGTGATGTTTTGATGCAAGATGGAAAACTAATATATTTTAGTGAAAAACTAAATGTGACAGCATTGAACTATCCTATTTATGATAAAGAATTGTTTGCTTTAGTTTGCACATTGTCGGTGTGGCAACACTACTTATGGCCTAGAGAATTTGTGATCATTATGAAAGCTTGAAGTATCTTAAGGATCAAAGCAAACTGAACCGTAGGCATGCAAATTGGGTGGAGTTTATTGAAATATTTTCGTATGTTATCAAATATAAGAAAGGTAAGGATAATGTGGTAGTTGATGCATTATCTAAAACGTTCCATCTTTTTACTCCTCTTAGATTTGAGCATATTAAAGAATTATATAGAGATGACCAAGACTTTATAACTATTTATGCATATTGTCTTATAAAAAATAAAAAATTAAAAAATTAAAAAAAAAGCTATGGATGGTTATTATGTGTTTGTTATGTATTCCTAAATGCTTTATAAGAGATTTGCTTGTAAAAGAAGCACGTGGTAGTGGCTTAATGAGAGATTTTGGGATTAATAAAACTTATAATATGTTGCATGAACACTTCTTTTGACTAAAGATGAAACACGATGTTCATAAGTTTTGTAGCTAATGTTTTAAATACAAAGAAGCTAAATCTACATTAAACCAAATGAATTGTATGCTCCTTGAATGTACCTTGGACTAATATATCCATGGATTTTGTTATTGGGTTGCGGCACACTAAAAAAAGGTAAAGATAGTATTTTTGTTGTGGCAGACAAATTTAGTAAATTGGCTCATTTTATTGCATGCAATAAGACGGATGATGCAAAACATGTTAACTTGTTCTCTAGGAAAGTACAAGATTACATGGAATCTCTAGAATAATGGTTAGTGACAGGGATGATAAATTTTTAAGTCACTATTGGAAAGTATTGTGGGGTAAATTGGGTACCAAATAGTTGTTTTCAACTCCATGTCATCCTAAAATAGATGGACAAACAAAGGTGGTTAATAGAACATTAGTAGCATTGCTTAGGGTTATTATTTCTAAAAATATTAAGTCTTGGGACAAATTTTTATCATTTGTAGAATTTGCATATAATAGAGCAATTCATAGTACCATTCATTGTTCTCCTAAAGTTGTTTATGGGTTTACTAATTCTTTTCGAAATCCGAAGATAAAAAGTTCCTACGGAACCGAACCCCTGGATCATCTGTCAATTGCTCAATCAATTACTTCTTTTGAATGCTAAAAAAAGGATTAGTGGCCTTTCGATTATTTCATTTCAGATTCATTGGAATCAACATGAATTATGAAGCAAAGAAATAGTGACACAACCACAAGTAATACAGATTTGATCAGAAACATTGCACAAATAGGTGAAGGAGAGAATTGAGAAACAAAATTTCAAAGTTGCTTCAAGAATTAACAAAGGACGAAAGGAAATCCTTTTTCATCCCGGTGAGTGAGTTCGGATACATTTTCGCAAGGAGCGAACTCATCTCAAAGGAAGAAAAAATTACATCCAAGTGGTGATGACCCTTTCAAGTCCTTGAGAGAATTAATAACAATGCATATAAAATTGATCTTCCCGGAGAATTTTCAGTATATTCTACTTCAATGTTGCTTACTTGAGTTCTTTTTATATAGGTGGTGATTTTTCTAATTTGAGGACGAAACCTTTTGAAATGGGGAAGATGATAAGGATCACGGTGTTCCAAATATTCCAACCGAACCTATTACATGATCTAAGGCCAACAAGATTCAACAAGCATTCATTCTTCATCTACAAAATTGGGTAGGCTCAGTTCAACCATCATTTCATGTGTTACAAGCTGATTCAATTGTGGAATGACTATTTGGAGCTCCATAAGTGAATATTTGCACGGTTAGTGGATGAAGTTGCAAGCATCATTTCATGAGTTGTTACAAAACTTTATTTATTGTTTTTATTTGTCAAATTGACTTCATCTGTGTACATTTAAGGGGATCGAGACTAAATCATGTCCACTAACTTTTTTAGTGAACATTTGAAGAATTAAAAGTTTCTTTTGTGGTGAGACTATAAATACCAACAAATTATTACCTAGAAATCAAAGGAATGAAATTGAGATCTCAAATAGAGACTTTCACCCTTAGAAATTCGAGCATCATCTTTGTCATTTATAAGATTCATGTAATTCTTGTGGTAGATTGCATTGAGCCATTCAACCAAGCCTTGTTCACAAATTGAGACTTTCACCCTTAGAAATACGAGCATCGTCTTTGCTATTTCGAAGTTTCATGTAATTCTTGTGGTTGATTGCATTTGAGTCATTCAATCAATGCTTGATCAAGTTCGATTTTGAAGTGACTTAATTTAAAGCAATGTTCCAAATCTTGCTTCTAAATCTTTGATCTTAAAAGGTAATCTAATTATAGTTTAGTCTCTTGGCTGATACGTATTTTGTATGAGGTATTAATTCCTTTGATTCAAGAGTTCTTGCTTTAACAAAAGCTTGGATCGTTTGGTTAAGGATTATGGTTGCCTTATCAATCATTAACTCCCGACATGAGAATTTACTGGGGACATTTGGTGTGCTTGAATTGACGTTGAGGGTCCAAATCCTAGATGGTCAAAGTCATGTGTAAGCTGTTGTTATTTCTCTCTTCCTTGCTTATATAACGTCTCTTTCAAAAATCTCTCTTTCGAAAATCTCTCTCTGCCCTCGCTTTCTAAAACCTTCTCTTAAAACCGAGGCCAGAGGCTCGAGCATACATCGCTTGGCCGTAAGTGACGCAAGAACGAATTGGCTTAGCTCACTTGTCGTTGGAAAGTGAGTGTCGCACAATCACAAGTCCGTTGCCATCAAAAGTGCGATTGTGACAACTAGCGCACGCATTAGCTCATTCCCAGCACGCATGCAGACGCCGACTCCTTTGGGTTACATAGTTCATTCGGCTCGACTTCACTTTGGCTTCGGTTCGACGGCTCTAATAGCTTAAAACTTAGCTTCACGACTGAGTATAAGAATTTTTACCAAATTCCACGGTTTTGACCATCCCAAAGTTGAAATTGACGTTGTTTAAGGCACTTAAGGTCATTATAAGGTCCTATTTAAAAAAAAAAAAGACTCCCGACTTCAAACAACTTTGAGGGACATAATTCAAATGTACTCGAGTTTAGGGAGAACGCCGGCTAGGCCAAGCATGTAAGTGGCCATGATATGTTTATGAAACGATATAACTATGGTATGTTTAGCCGCCCTTCAACACTTTCAAAGGGTAGTCGATGACCTAGTCGTCTTTCTTTGATAGACTATGATATAACACGCTAGAATTGGGGTCTTCAAAACAAATGAACGCTAGAAGAAGGGTTTAAACCTTCACACTTATGGTTAACAACCACACCCTCTAACAAATAAATTGATGCTAGAAGAAGGGTTTGAATATTCGACCTAGTAATTAACAACCACACACTCCTGCCACACATTCTAAATCCAGACGTAGTGGTCTTTCTTTGATAGACTATTATATAATTCATCCATGAATTGTTGAATTCAAAACATATTAATGCTAGAAAAAGGATTTGAACCTTCGACCTTACCAACTAAGCTATTCGATAATTCATCCATGAATTGTTGAATTCAAAACATATTAATGCTAGAAAAAGGATTTGAACCTTCGACCTTACCAACTAAGCTATTCGAGCTACTTGATAAAACTATATTGATTACGCTAGAAGAAGGGGTTGAACCTTCAACCTTGTGATTAACAGCCACACGCTCTAACCAACTGAGCTATTCCAGCCTCCAATATTTAAAAATTTCTAAACGAGCTAGGAGAAGAGCTTGAACCTTTGACCTTGCGATTAATGAGTACGCTAGAAGAGCTACTTGATAAAACTATATTGATTACGCTAGAAGAAGGGGTTGAACCTTCGACCTTGTGGTTAACAGCCACACGCTCTAACCAACCGAGCTATTCCAGCCTCCATTATTTAAAAATTTCTAAACGAGCTAGGAGAAGAGCTTGAACCTTTGACCGCATATTGAGTGGAAGTCTACAAAGATCATCGGCGAACAAAGGAGTATCAATGGACTAGAGTGGCACACGGAGTGGAAGTCTACAAACGTATATTGTGGCTGCTTTACCGTTTAAAACATCGTCGGCGAAGGTGTTGGTTATGGAGGAATGATAATGTTAGAAAACTCGCGAAGGTGAAGGGAAGGCAGTCAGAGCCTCAAAGAAACCGAGATCTGGAGGGAAGAACGATGGAAAGAGGCATAAAAACTCTCAGAAAGAGAGAGAATTGCCACCAGGTTTTTTCGATGAAGTTAGGCGAAGAAGACAGCACTTCGAGTCGGATTCGGATACCCATCTGCAGCAGCCCACCACACAAGCCCAAAATCCCACGGTTAGCTACTCACCTACAGCAACCCTTCACTTGGCCCATCGTAGCCTCGGCCCGACAACCATGCACAACCCAACATCCCAACCCGCACGCCCGTGTGACTGACCCCGAACCCGTGCCTCAACCCAAATTGTGGCCCGCGAATGCTTCAGCTCCCCCTCACTGACACATGTCCTTTTTTTAGTTGGCGGTTCCCTCGACTCCGCTCAAATATGGCTTATTCGACTTGGTTCGACTTTTTGGACATTGTTCTTTACGTATTGGACCCTCCCATAGTTGAATTTGACCTTATTTAAGACCATTAAGGTTAGTATAAACCTATTTCATTAGTTTGAATTAAATTAAATTAGAAACGGTCACTAAAATTATTGAGCGAATATTCTAATAAGGCAAAACACCTCGACGATAATTAGGGACGAAATCAAGTATTTGAGTTTAGGGAGAACGTCGGCTAAGGCCAACCAAGTAAGTGGTCTTACTATCGGCTCGGGCAGAAGAATTACTTTATGTATGACGACACGTGCCAAGTGACCCTTGCACGTGTCATTTATGCTTATGTACTATGATGATGATGATGTGAATTTTTATGATATGATGAGGTATGATGTATGATGATAATGTTATGATGATGTGAGTTAATATGATGTGATGTTATATTATTATGATGATGTTGACGATATGATGACATGATGACAAGATGATAGGATGATATGAAGATGATGATTATATGATGATATGATGATGCATGATGCCATAAGATGTATGATGAAGATATGACTCAATATGATGATACTATATATTAAGATGATGTGCATGTACGAGAACGTTGCAATATGATGAAGAGTTTTCCAACACACAACCCTAAATGTTACGAGTAATATGTGAATGATGTATAGGGTCGTGTCATAATAATGATTTAAGATGAAAACTATAGGGACCTCATGCATTTTGCAACGATTCAGATTTTCCATTTTTGTCTTAATTGGTTAAGAATTTTATTTTTATTTCTATAAATGACAAGATATTATTCTATGCATTTATTCGGGCCAGAAAAGGTGAGATTTCCAACAAGTAAGTTATTACCTTAATGGAAATGTTATGAAATCTTTTATGTTCCTATATTCAACCTTTCTCCTTCCTTGAAAAAGACTTTTGCTCTCCAAACTTGTGGGTTGGCTCGCTGGATAATTTTCTTGTTCGGCGAGTTCTCGAAATCGATTGTGTTGCTGTTTTAGAGGAAGAGTCGAGTGGAAGTTAGTGTCGACGTCACAATCATTGCGTCGAAGAAAACAAACCGTCGGAAGCAAAGGAGGAGGACGCCACGTGACCGTCGTCGGAAACGGAAGGGATTGTGTCGTCGATAGTGGCGGCACATCAGATTAGGATTTTCGTGAGGATTCGGGCGAAGAAGATGCAGAGTCGGGTTGGGTTTCGGCCTTTGAACCGGCCCACGGACGAACGCGGGCCCTGTGCATTTCGGCCTAACACGGACATGCGCTGCAGCCTTGGTCTCGGCTCCGTCAAATTCCACGGCTCGACTTGGTGACTTAGTTGGTCGGCTCGGTAGCTCGGCTTAGCGGCTCGGTATCACTATAGTATATCGATTCCAAGGTTTTTGGCCCTTCCGAAGCCGTTTCTGCCCTTAGTTTTACCATTTGAGGTTAGTATGGTTCCTAACGGTCAAAGACAGATTGGGTCGGGAGTTTATTTTGATAAATAGCATGAGATTTAGCTAAGGTATGTTACGAAAGGTTCATAAGTTTTTATGTGGTTATTATAGGACGTATTTAATCGTTGGGATTAGCTTGTTGTGAGTGACTTCGGCCAAGGCCATTGAAGTAAGTGACCTTACTGTTGGAGTTAGTTTACTACGTGTTGTATGATGGTGTGTGCCCTGCGACCCCTACATGCACCATGTTTTATTATGTGATATGACTATATGATGTATGAATTATGTGACTGTTTATGCTATGAAACGTAATGGATTATGTTGACTGTTGACTGTTTATGTTATGTGAAGTTATGAATGATATGTTAGTAATATATGTCATGAAAATGTTGATCGATGTCATGGCGTAGTATTATCAAGTCATGTCATGAGATACTTGTGCAACTGGAATGTACTTTCATGTTATGTAATATGTCATGTAATGTAAGTCATGTGAGATGTCATGTAATGTAAGAAACGTATATGCGATGTTAGCAATGCTTATGTAATGCCATGTTAGATATGTTAAGGGACCTCATGCATGTATGTATGTCACGTGCATTGGGATTCTTCCCCTTTATGATACGAAAGAATGAATTACGATGTTTATATTCGCCATGATATCATGCGGGCCCTTTTCTGTTCTGTGTTGTCCGGCGACGTGTAACACGTGTGCCCAACCAAGTCAGGCCCAAGGGGTATGTATACGAGCCCGCCAGGTGGGTCCATGTACGCGTACATGGGCCGTGTGTAAAGGAGTACCACACACCCAACCCTACCCGGAATAGAAAAGCGCCCAAGGCTATGTAAAGTTTATGAAAAGTTAGGTCCCGCTCATATGTTGCATGTGTTTGCATTCCTAACCCCAACAGTGGGGTGACTTACTGAGTATTCCATAAAATACTCAAGCCACGTGCTACCTACATTTTTCAGGTAAATGCAAGACGCCAATGTACGGTTGACGGCAGAGCTGAGAACACTATGGAAGTTGGAGAGGGGATATTTTTAGGAGTTTACGTTTATTTGATTGTTTTAAGTTAAAGCATTGAATATTGTTTTATTTAGATTTATTTTGAATTAAATTACTGAAGGTTTTATTTTCGGAGATAGGTTTGTTTTGGATTTATGAATCTTTATGAAAGACTTTATTCTGTTTTTCCAAGGTTATTTATAACGAGCTTCCGCTTAATAAATTATGTATGCATAGGTGACGTCACTAATTAAGTTTAGAAAATTAGGGGCGTTACACTTAGTGTACATTTACATCAGGTTACTTCCCCATTTATGATGATGAGTACAGACGTGTACACTATGATAATGATGACCATCATCATGACTGGAGTGATATTCAAGGGTTTGTTATACCTCCAAACGTCTGACTATAGCCAACTAGCTAGATTATGATGAGCCCAGGGGACTACGAACCTCCTATTGGACTCACGCTTGCATGTGTAGGTCATGTGTAGGAAAGTAATACACATCTTCTGTGATGGTTTTAACGATAGGTCCCTAATTATGAGTTGAATGTGTTTGCATTCTGACTCCAATAGTGGAGTCACTTACTGAGTATTTCTTAAAATACTCAAGCCGTGTGCTACTTCTATTTTTCAAGTAGAGGCAATGCACTCCTTTATAACTAACAACATCGCAACTAAAGACTACGACACATGCATAGAATATTTGTACTTAAATTCCTTGACCTTCTGTTAGTATAAGGTATTGTCAATTTTAATATTTACTTTGTTTTATTTAATATTTAGTTCACCTTGCTTTAAAAGCTTTAAAAACTTTTTAAAACATCTAAGTCCATAACATTGTTTTATAAACATGTTTTAAATGCTTATTTCTACAGCAGAGGTTACGTTACGAAGATGGTAACGACTTTAAGTTAATAGAAATCTAGAGTTGTTAAAAAATCGATGATACACTTAAATTTGGTAATTACGATCGTTTTCCCGAGTTATGTTACTTTCAACCGTCCAAAACAATATGCTCTTAGTTTCATTCAAAGAAAAGGACTTCATCACACTACTAAAGTCAACTACAAATGAACAACAAACAATAATACTCATGTATGCCCCTTATTTTGCTACACACAAATAGGGTTTGAGGCATAGTTTAAACACATATATCAAATCATATAACACTTAAGAGTAACAACTGTTTGGATGAGAGAGTAGGGATACTTTGCTCATGTCTAAAGAAGTCATAAGGATCAACTTTGGACTTAACATGAACCAATCTATCAAAATTCTCTTTCCCAAAATACTTATAACCCCAAATGCTAGCTTGTTCATAGCTTGTTCTTCCATACTTGTTGTTTGATCCAATATCAAGGTCTCTATAATTGAGATATGTCGCTCTAGGTGACTTTGAAACGAAAGGAGTCATGTAACTATGAAGCTCTCGTATCCAATCCATGTGCCTTTTCTCTGCATCAATACCTTGTTCTGCCCAATTAACACCGTAACCAATTTTGTATAAATACTCACCTCTATGTGAATATGGAGATTCCAACTCTGGAATTTGACCCATTTTCCCTCCATAAGGAACAAATATATGTTGTGGTATTTCTATGTCTTCATATCTTAATCTTTCCCATATGCCCTCGATTGCAGCCATGGGAATGGGCTCCTTGATGTAGTCCGATTTGATTTTGATGCTTCCATTGACGGGTGTTTCCTTACTTAGTAGATCTTCTAGCTTGCTCCCTAGTTGACGCCCGGTGGCCATGATGAGCGCGGTTTCGACCCAACTCATTTCCTTGCAGTCTTTCTTTGACATACCCAGTTCAGGGAATGTCGTGTTGAGGATTGTTAAAAGCTCGTCTGCCTTGCCAAGATACAATGAGAAGAATAGAGCTAATGGGTTTATCTTGCCTCGTTGTCTCATAAACTTTCCTCCTGTTATCAATAATTGAGTCATTAATAGTTCATGTATTCATATTTATAAATTCATCGTCAATTCTTAAATTAGCCAATATGGGACTCTCTCCCAATTATCCTCAACAATTGTAATAGTTCAAGCCCACCGCTAGCATATATTATTTTCTTTTAGTTTTCTCTTTCAGGGTTCCTCTCAAGGTTTTAAAACGCGTATGCTAGAGAGATTTTCATACTCTTATAAAGAATATTTCGTTTTCCTCTACAACCAACTTGAGATCTCACAATAATTTAGGGTTTGTTTGATAATATGAGTTATGTTTTATGTCTTAAAATTCATTGTGTGTAACTAAATATGCATTTATGGAATTTAGAAATGTAAAGTTGTATTGCAACATTTTGTAAATTCATGTATGATATTATAAAATAGTAATTATATAAAAAAAATTAACGTTAACACTCTTTACCTTTATTAAAAAAAAACAAATTAAAAAGAATTCTTGAAAGAAAATTGTCTATTCACACTTTGTAGATTATCTACAAATATTTAATGTTACTTCGAAAAGTTCATGAGTATAATATTTTTAATATTTTTAAAATATTTTAAAGAGTATTAATGAAACTTTTAAAATATTTTTCAATTAAACAAATTTTCTTAAAATAATAATAATAATAATAAAAAAGATATTCTTTTTTTATTTATTAAATTTAAAAGTATTATTGAAACTTTTAAAAAGAGCCCGAACAGAAAGTAGCCATACCTCCTACAAGGATGCCAAGAAATACATCACTTTCCAATTTGTGAGCCACATATTGCCATTGATGAATGAGCTTGGTCGCACCATCCTCCAAGGTTTTATTAGCCATGCATAGTGTCACACTCGCCGGAACCGGGACCAACTTCACCTTCCAAGCCACCACTATTCCAAAGCTCCCTCCGCCGCCGCCTCTAATGGCCCAAAACAAATCTTCTCCCATCAACTCTCTATTAACAAACTTCCCATTTGCATCAACCAATTGAGCGTCTATTACATTATCAGCCGCAAGACCATATTTCCTTAGCAACATCCCAAACCCACCACCACTTAAGTGTCCACCAACCCCAACGGTCGGACAAATCCCAGCTGGAAAGGCCAAGGTCCGACTTTTCTCAGCAATCCTATAGTAAAGCTCACCAAGAGTAGCACCCGACTGAACCCACGCCGTCTTACTTTCGACATCGATAGAGATCGAGTTTAGGTTAATTAGGTCAACGATAATGAAGGGTAACGATGCGACGTAAGAAAGACCCTCGAAATCATGGCCGCCGCTTCGTGTTCGGATTTGAAGGCCATAGGATTTGGAACAAAGGACGGCTGCTTGAATGTGGGAAACATGTAATGGTGTTATGATGAGGAGTGGCTTTGGGGTTTGAGGGGTTGAGAATCTAAGGTTTCTAAGGGTGAAATTCAAGACATTAGAATATGAGGAATTGAAGGGAGTGTAAAGGACATTTGAAATGGAGGAGCCATCTTGAGAATAATGGGAGAGACATTGAAGAAAGTTTTGATGGGGTTTGCCAAAATTGGCTGAAACCCATGATGAACATGAACATAAAACAAGAAGGGTAAGAGAAAGAGGGAGTAATGAAGAAGAATTCATGGCTGAATTTGACATTTTTGTGATTGATAGCTTCTCTATTTATGGTGGAAATAATGGATAAAGACATACAAAAATCAAGTGAGCTATTGTTTTAAGATATATGGGTCGGTTTGAAAAGTATATGGGTCGGTTTGAAATACCTTAGAATTAACCACATTCGAAAAAAATAGGGTGAAATTAAATTTCGGTTGATATGAACTTATGAATAATCAGTTAGGGTGAGCTTAGGAGCACTAGGCTAAACCAAAAACTATAAGGGCAGTTCGAATGTCTACGAGCCAGTTTGATAATAGTGTGTTGTAGGAACACATACTTTGTGGTTGTTTACTACGTGTTATTATATTGATATGACTATGTATTTTTTATTTAATATATTGTACTTCCATATGTGTACATCTCATGACCATAATGATAAGACCATGTGTAACTCTCAAGGTACCATGAATTAAAATGGTGTATAAAATATGACTAAAAGACGGATCATGTTAATGATATTAGGAAAAGTATTGTATGCACAACTGTATTAAACCATGATCTTTTATGTGGGACCTCATGCATTGGAGCACGAATTACTTCTCCTCGTATGTTGATACAAATGCGTACTTATAACAATGATTTCAAGTCTTGTATCTTTTGGTGGTTTGGTTATGCATGAGTGCATATGCCTATACGAGGGTTTAAGGTTTATGAAAAAGGAGTATTCGTCTAGTGCTTTCAAGTGCATGTGTGTGGGTCAAAAAGTATTCTGCATCTAAACTCACTCGGAAATGAAATTTGAGCCTAATGTTTAGACAAAATCAATGTATGTGTAATGTCACGGTCATGCTCGTCCAAGGCGTGTTGCCCATGACCGCATGCCATGACAAGCCTAACTCTTTATGTCTTTTCATATTCTAGTGTTTTACTTTCGTATTTCTAGGAAGTATGACGTTTCAGAAATATCATGTCTAGACCTGTCAGACATGAAATGCCTCAGAATGTACTACAGGAGGATACGACTAGTTGTGAACTTCTCCCTACCCAAGGTTATATATTGTGAGCCGTTGTTATATCTCTCTTGCTTGCTTATATAACGTCTTTTTCAAAAATCTATCTTTCGAAAATCTCTCTCTACCCTCATTTTCTAAAACCCTCTCTTAAAACTGAGGCCAGAGGCTCGAGCATACGTCGCTTGGCCGTAGGCGACGCAAGAACAAATTGGCTTAGCTCACTTGTCGTTGGAAAGTGAGTGCCGCACAATCGCAAGTCTGCTGCCATCAAAAGTGCGATTGTGACAAGTGGTATCAGATCTTTGTAAGATCCGTGAAATAGCAAAGACCGAAAACATGTCAACGACAAAGTCGACACCCAAATCGCAAGCCGATCGACTTACTTTAATAGAGGAGGAAATGTTGTTCCTCAAAGAAGTCCCTGACACCATCCGCTTCCTGGAAGCACGGGGTGACAGAATTGAGTGGAAAAGTCGTAGAAATCGACGCAATGGGTAACCGCTTGGATGAGTTGCCAATCGCAGAACTGATGTTTCGAGTGACCTCACTCGAAGAAAATGTTGCTTCTACGAGCAGCCCAAGACCGTCTGGTAGCCCCGATAGCTCTATCGCGCAAAAGGAGGGACGTGGCGAAGAGTTCGATGTACTACAAAATACAATGATGAGTTTGTTCAATGGATTAGCTGACGAATTCATAACAACGATCGATGAAATCCAAGAAAAGATGTTCGTCATGAGCACCCGAATTGAGGTGACCATGAAAGCTGTGGAGAACGTCTCGGCTGGGAAAACTAATACAGGATCCAACAAACTGAAGTTCCTAGACCCTAGATCTTTCAAAGGGAACCGGGATGCCAAGGAGTTGGAGAACTTCATCTTTGATGTCGAACAGTACTTCAAAGTCACACCGGCTTGTACCGACGACATAAAGGTGACAGTAGCCTCGATATATCTCGTAGACGACGCTAAACTTTGGTGGCGTACGAAGGTGCAAGACATCGAGAATGGATTGTGCACCATAGACTCGTGGGAAGACCTCAAGAGAGAGTTGAGGATTCAATTCCTCCCCGAGAACATAGAGCATCTAGCAATGGAAAAACTAATAGCCCTAAAGCAAAGTGGAAGCATAAGGGACTATGTCAAACAGTTCTCAACCCTGATGCTAGATATCAGGGGCACATCAGAGAAGGACAAGGTGTTCTTCTTTATAAATGAGTTATAACCGTGGGCCAAAACAAAAGTACACAAGAAAAAGGTCCAAGACCTAGCTACTGCAATTGCCAGCGCCGAGAGACTCCTAGACTATGGGAACGAAGCGGGTTACCAAAGAAAAACAACGCAGGCCCCAAACACTGGGGGCAAAACATATAAGCCGCCAGGTCATCGAAATGGAAGCCCCAATAGGCCAAATGGAAGTAACAACAGACCAAGCGGGTGTACAAATAGACCTACTCAGAACAACCAAGTGGGGACATCTCGAGGACTTTACCCTCAAAGGAACCACCCGACGACACCTTTACAATGCCTGTTGTGTAGAGCCCCCCACAAAGTGTCCTACTGTCCTCATCGGGCCTCTCTCAGTGCACTTCAAGTGTCCATTCAAGAGAGCAACGACACAAGAGTTGAGACTATGCTAGACAAGAAGGAAGATCAAGACAACCCCCGAATGGGCGCGCTCAAATTCTTGTCAGCCCTCCAATGGAAGGTCGACCCGAAGGAGATAATAGAGAAAGGGCTCATGTTTGTGGATGTGACAATAAACTCTCGACCAAGCAAGAGCACCTTGATAGACTCAGGAGCGACCCATAACTTCATCGTCGATCAAGAAGCACGAAGATTGAGACTCACCATAGAAAAGAACCCTGAAAAAATGAAAGCTGTCAACTCCGAGACCTTGCCTATTGTGGGAGTTTCCAAAAGGGTCCCCTTCAAATTAGGGGCTTGGACAGGAGAGTTGGACCTTGTCGTGGTTCGCATGGACAACTTTGACGTGGTACTTGAGATGGAGTTCCTCTTAGAACACAAAGTTATCCCAATGCCACTGGCGAAATGCTTGGTGATCACCGACCGCAACCCCACAGTAATACCTACAAGCATCAAGCAACCAGGTAATCTTAAAATGATCTCGGCCATACAATTGAAAAGAGGACTCGCACGAGAGGAAACATTTGTGGCTATACCACTAATAGAACAAGTGACCACTGAGGAAACTATTCAAAGCAAAATCAAGGAGGTACTAAGCAGTTATGCTGACATAATGCCAGAGAGCTTACCAAAAACATTACCACCCCATCGAGGCATTGATCACGAAATTGAACTCCTCCCCAGGGTTAAACAGAACGCGTACTGGATGGCTCCCCCTGATCTAGCCAAATTCAGGAAACAATTAAATGAGTTGTTGACGGCAGGATTCATCCGCCCGGCAAAAGCACCTTACAGAGCCCCCGTACTATTCCAGAAGAAGAAGGATGGGAAGTTGCATCTGTGCATAGATTATAGAGCCTTAAACAAGGTGACAGTACGCAACAAATACCCACTACCGATAATATCTGACTTGTTCGACCAACTTCACGGGGCCAAGTACTTCACAAAGTTGGACTTACGATCAGGGTACTACCAAGTACGTATTGCTGAAGGGGACGAGTCCAAGACGACGTGCGTAACAAGATATGGGGGCTTTGAGTTCCTGGTAATGCCCTTTGGCTTGACAAATGTCCCAGCTACGTTTTGCACGTTAATGAACCAGGTTTTCTACGAATACTTGGATCAGTTCGTCATAGTATACCTCGACGACATAGTTGTATACAACACAACCCTAGAGGAACACAAGGTGCACTTGAAGCTGGTGTTTGACAAGTTGCGGCAGAATCAGTTGTACGTCAAGAAAAAAAAATGTGCCTTCGTACAAACATGCATCAACTTCCTTGGACATGTCATCACTTGTGGACAAATCGGCATGGACAACGACAAGATAAAAGCTATCCAAGAGTGGAAAATCCCTACTTCCGTATCCGATGTGCGATCCTTCCTAGGATTGGCAAACTACTATAGGCGGTTCGTCGAAGGGTTTTCACGGCGAGCCGCCCCATTAACAGAGCTCCTGAAGAAAGACCACCCTTGGTCGTGGTCAAATAAATGTCAAATGGTCTTTGAAGATCTGAAGGGAACCATGACGAGGGGTCCTGTACTTATGTTAGTAGATGTTACAAAGCCATTTGAAATAGAGACAGATGCTTCCGACTTTGCCCTAGGCGGTGTCCTTATTCAAGAAGGCCACCCCATCGCTTATTAAAGTCGAAAGCTCAAGGATGCTGAACGGAGATACACCATCTCCGAAAAAGAAATGTTGGATGTGGTCCATTACCTACGCGTTTGGAGACAGTACCTCTTGGGATCACAGTTCATAGTGAAGACGGATAACAGCGCCATTTGCCACTTCTTCAATCAACCAAAATTGACGAAAAAACAAGCTCGGTGGCAGGAGTTGTTGGCGGAATTCGACTTCAAATTCGAACACAAGGCAGGAAAGAGTAATCAAGCAGCCGATGCGCTAAGTCGAAAGGGCGAATATACGGCCCTGTGCAAGTTAGCCCATATTCATTCAAGTAAGATCAATGGATCGATGTGCGACATCATCAAAGAACATTTATACAAAGACCCATCGGCCAAAGCCGTCGTCGAACTAGCTAAAGCTGGGAAGACACGACAGTTTTGGGTCGAGGGAGACCTTCTAATGACTAAAGGACAGATTATACGTCCCAAGAATGGGAGAACTGAGGAAGAAGCTCATTCAGGAATGTCATGATACCTTATGGGCAGGACACCCTGGGTGGCAAAGAACGTATGCCTATCAAAAAGGGGTACTTCTGGCCGAATATGCGAGACGATATCATGCAGTACACCAAGACGTGTCTCATCTGCCAACAGGACAAAGTCGAGAAAGTCAAAGTCTCGGGACTCTTGGAACCTCTACCTGTGCCAAAAGTGTCTCTGGACTTCATAACACACCTCCCAAAAGTCGGAGAATATGACGCCATCTTTGTTATCGTAGATCGGTTCTCGAAATATGCAACATTTGTTCCCACTCCCAAATTATGCTCGGCTGAACTAACAGCCCAACTATTTTTCAAACACGTTGTCAAGTTATGGGGCATTCCGTCGAGCATCATCAGTGATAGAGATGGTAGATTCATTGACACATTCTGGGCTGAATTATTCGCCTTCTTGGGAACGACTTTAAACATCTCTTCGAGCTACCATCCTCAAACCGATGGACAAACGGAACGGTTCAACTGCTTGCTCGAAAAATACTTACGTCACTTCGTCGACGCTCGCCAGAAGAACTGGATACAATTGCTAGATGTTGCCCAATTCTGTTTCAATTGTCAAACGAGCTCGTCTACGAGGAAGAGTCTCGAAATTGTAAGTGGACGACTACCGGCCTTACCACATATTATTGATCATCCTTATGCAGGAAAAAACCCTTAAGCTTAAAACTTCATAAGAGAATAGAAGCAGACAACAGATATAGCCCAGGCATATTTAGAGAAAGCTTCCAAGCATATGAAGAAGTGAGCGGACAAGAAGCGTCGCCCCCTCCAATTCCGAGCAGGAGACCAAGTCCTCGTCAAGTTGAGACCAGAACATATCAGATTTTATAGCCGAAAGGACCAGCGACTAGTTCAAAAATATGAAGACCCGGTTGAAGTCCTTAAAAAGATCAGGGCTACCTCCTACAGAGTTGCGCTACCCACATGGATGAAAATCCACCCAATAATTCATGTGAGCAACTTGAAGCCTTATCACCCTGACCAGGACGACGACCAGTGAAATGTAATCACAAGACCGAGCATCGATCTGAAACAAAGAGACAACAAAGAAATAGAGGAGATCCTAGCCGACAGGGTTAGGAAGATAGGAATGTTGGATTTCGATAATCGCCAGGGAAATCCTTTCTTTTCGGTGAGAGGAAATCGTCGACAAGAGGTTGTTGGAAGAAAAATAAAATGAGTAAAAATAACAAAGAGAGAGAAGGGCTGAAATTTTGACTGCGCTTCAAATCAGGTTGTTTGATATTCGATTTCCTATTTAAATATAAAATATCCTAAAAATGGCTGGAGAGTGGCCAACTAAATCTGTGCCAATCCCTACAAAATTGCCGTCTAAAACTTTGGTGATCCATTCGACGTGTTAAATTGCCGTCTAAAACTTTGGTGATCCATTCGACGTGTTTGTCAAATGGTCAAACGGAGGTATTTTGAAATCGTGTGAATCTAAATAAGGAAAACTGAAAAACTTAGGTTTTATGGTGATCCATTCGACGTGTTTGTCAAATGGTCAAACGGTCTTCCGGTACCTGGCCGAGAGGTTGACTGGTTACTCTATCTCCAGCTTTAGGATGTAAAGGCGGTTTGCCATGTACCGAACTTGCGTGAGCAACCATCGTCGATCATCGCGGCTCCTAAGTATATAGCCCGCGCTCGATGGAAATGTGGCAGTCGGCCCCTTATCAAGTTGACCCAAGCTCACAATATTAGCCTTGAGTCTCGGGATGAAGTAGACTTGGCCCCGGTCATATGGTTTGTTGCCCCCGTGTCGGGGACCCATCGTCGGTGCTCTTGCTGTCGAGCACTCGATTAGCCCGTCATCAGTCGGCTCCTCCTTCTTTTGATCTGCCTCTTTGCGGTTGGAGGGCCCATTGCTCTCGCCGGTGTCATCACCAAAAGTATGCGGTTGGAGGGCCCATTGCTCTCGCCGGTGTCATCACCAAAAGCTTTAGGCGTGCAAGCCATTCCCTTCTTCTTCTTCTGGCTCTACACGCCAGTCTGATCCTCTCGGTACTCAATCGTTTCTCCTTCTTCTGGCTCGACACGCCAATCCGATCCTCTCGATACTCAATCGTTTCTCCTTCTTCTGGCTCGACACGCCAGTCGATCCTCTCGGTACTCAATCGTTTCTCCTTCTTCTGGCTCGACACGCTCAATCGTTTCTCCTTCTTCTGGCTCGACACGCTAGTCCGATCCTCTCGGTAACTCAATCGTTTCTCCTTCTTCTGGCTCGACACGCTAGTCGATCCTCTCGATACTCAATCGTTTCTCCTTCTTCTGGCTCGACACGCCAGTCGATCCTCTCGATACTCAATCGTTTCTCCTTCTTCGGGATGGACACGCCAGTCGATCCTCTCGGTACTCAATCGTTTCTCCTTCTTCTGGCTCGACACGCCAGTCGATCCTCTCGGTACTCAATCGTTTCTCCTTCTTCTGGCTCGACACGCCAGTCGATCCTCTCAGTACTCAATTGTTTTTCCTTCTTCGGGATGGACCACACGATGTGCTTATTTTTCGCACTTTGCATTTTCTTCTACTCGAACCTGAGACCTATGTGTTAAGTCGACACTCTAACCACTTAAGCTATTTAACTTCATTGTTAATAGGTTGGCTCCTCCACAATGATATACACCGATGGCTTCAACCTAGGCTCTGATACCACTTGTTGGATTTCGATAATCGCCGGAGAAATCCTTTCTTTTCGGTGAGAGAAAATCGTCGACAAGAGGTTGTTGGAAGAAAAATAAAATGCATAAAAATAACAAAGAGAGAAAAGGGCTGAAATTTTGACTGCGCTTAAAATTGATATTCTAAACAGATTTCCTATTTAAATATAAATTATCCTAAAAATGGCTCGAGAGTGGCCAACTAAATCTGTGCCACTCCCTACAAAATTGCCGTCTAAAACTTTGGTGATCCATTCGATGTGTTTGCCAAATGGTCAAACGGAGGTATTCTGAAATCGTGTGAGTCTAAATAAGAAAAAACTGAACAACTCAGGTTTTATCTAACAAGGAAGACCTGACCTATATGGACGATTCGTGAATTTCTTGTCAAATGGAAGAATCTCCCTACGGAGGAAACCAGCTGGGAACGCGCCGAAGATCTGGACTCTGCCACCACCCACATCACCAGGTTCGAAAGTAGTCGGTTGACAGGGACGTCAACCAATTAGGTGGGGGAGGATGTCACGGTCGTTCAAGGCGTGTTGCCCATGGCCGCATGCCATGATAAGCCCAACCCTTTATGTCTTTTCATATTCTAGTGTTTTAATTTTGTATTTCTAGGAAGTATGACGTTTCAGAAATATCATGTCTAGGCCTGTCAGACATGAAATGCCTCGGGATGTACTATAGGAGGATATGACTAGTTGTGAACTTCTCCCTACCCAAGGTTATATATTGTGAGCCATTGTTATATCTCTCTTGCTTGCTTATATAACGTCTCTTTCAAAAATCTCTCTTTCGAAAATCTCTCTCTGCCCTCATTTTCTAAAACCTTCTCTTAAAATCGAAGCCAGAGGCTCAAGCATACGTCGCTTGACCGTAGGCGACGCAAGAACGAATTGGCTTAGCTCACTTGTCGTTGGAAAGTGAGTGTCGCACAATCGCAAGTCCGCTGCCATCAAAAGTGCAATTGTGACAAGTATTGTATGTATTGACAAGCCCAACCCTTTATGTCTTTTCATGTTAATGATATTATGACTAAAAGACCGATCATGTTAATGATATTATGAAAAGTATTGTATGCATAAGTGTATTAAAGCATGATCTTTTATGTGGGACTTCATGCATTGGAGCACGAATTACTTCTCCTCGTATGTTGATACAAATGCTACTTATAATAATGATTTTGAGTCTTGTATCTTTTGGTGGTTTGGCTATGCGAGAGTGCATATGCCTATATAAGGGTTAAGGTTTATGAAAAAGGAGTATTCGTCTAGTGCTTTCAAGTGCATGTGTGTGGGTCAAAAAGTATTCTGCATCTAAACTCACTCGGGAATGAAATTTGAGCCTAATGTTATAGACAGAATCAATGTATGTGTAACACCCGACCCTGATGAGGAATTAAAAATTCAATGTTTCCTTTTAAAGTCGAATTTCTAGAATTTTATTGAGAACCTTAGAGGCAGAATTTGAGCCTAATGTTATAGATAGAATCAATGCATGTGTAATACCCGACCCCCGGTGAGGAATTAAAAATTGAATGTTTCCTTTTAAAGTCCAATTTCTTGAATTTTATTGAGAACCTTAGAGGTAGAATTTCAAGATAAGTTAAAAGAGAAAAATGCTTAGAAAAATCTCAGGAACTTAAGGAAAATGTAAAGAAAATAAATATATGGTTTGATCTAGGTTGATAATAACGCTAACGGTGTACTAAAGAAGATATGGGACAAATATTCTGATGATACTATTCACACTGCTAGTTAGGCTTGGTAAGTTACTTTAGTCATCCCTAGGTGTCATGGAGGTTAACTAGGTTTCTAAGTCGTCTAACGACTTAAAACTCGAACTCTCATTTCAAGACTCATTAAACTAGCTCATCGAGGATACCTAGGTTTTGGAGCACTAGGGATAGGCTTCTGATTGCAGCTCACGATCTTGGGGTGCATGGTTTATTAGAGACGTCCTGACCTAGGTCAACATAAAACTATCTGTCTTGGTGAGAGAAATACTTTATCTGAAATTCCAAAATTTCAAATAAAATCAATCTCATGATCTATCTGTCCCGGTGGAGAGAAATTCTTTATTTGAAATTCTAGCTTTGTGTCTCGGTGTTCTTGTAGTGGTCATGAGGGTTCTGCTGAAGTGAGCTCACTCGAGCTCCCCTCTTCAACCATGGGGTCATCATCAGTAAGATCCCTTCTCAACTGTAACGCCCACATCATCTTCACCCCTTTTGGCTGACGGGTGATAGTTTGAATGACTGTCGGGTTGGACTCCGTTACTACTAAAATTTTTGCTAAGGGCATGAGAATGACTTTGTGTTCAAGCAGAAAATCCATACCTAACACGATGTCGAAGTCGTTCATCTTGACAATCACAAAATCAATTTGTTTCATCCAACTCTCTATCTTGATTAGAGTTTTATTTGCAACCCTTGAGACAGGTAGGACTGCTGAATTGGCAACTTTCATCCGTTCGGTATCTTGATGTTCAAGTGTTTCACTTTGGTCTCTGACATAAAGTTGTGGGTGGCTCCAGAGTCGACAATAGTGTTCTTGGTTGCTCTATGGTTGACCAAGACCTTAAAATACATAAGACCACATTCTACTGCCTTTTCTATCTCATTCACTCTCTTCTAGATGACAAATAAATACTTTAGGGCCACCATGCAAGGGGGTTTTCCACGTTTTCGACTAGCGATATTTCAACTTTCACTGTCTTGTACTTAGCTTCTTAGTTCATTCCAAATTTTATTTGGAAGGCATAAAGTATCGCCTTTTATTGGCACTCGGTTTCTCAGTGAGCCTCCTTGTATATGAAGCAAGACGATAGACCTTGGCTTTTATTGTGACATTTCTGGTTGTGAGGTCTCCACCATGAAGTTCTACCTCTCTGTTGGGAGGACTCGTATTCCCTTCCTCTACGTTCAAGTTTGTCACTCCCCCCACCTTTGGGGGAATTGGACGGCTAGTTCTAGAGTTATGTTTTTGGGTTGATCAATGCTAAGATCAAACCACTTTCAAAACTAAGTTTGGATTGTATGAATGAGTTGTTATGCCTTTTGGGTTAACTAATGCTCCCAGTACATTTATGCACTTAATGAATCATGTTTGGAGAGAATATTTGGGAAAACAGGTTGTTGTGTATTTTGATGATATTTTAATTTATTCAAAGACTTGGCATGAGCATGTGTAGCATGTTAAGTCAGTTTTGATTACACTTAGAAAAGAGAAACTTTATGCTAATTTTAATAAGTGTAGTTTTTGCATAGAAAAAGTTGACTTTCTTGGCTTCATAGTTGGTTTCAATGGAGTAGGAGTAGAGGAAGAGAAAGTTAAAGCAATCAGGGATTGACCAACACAAAAAAAATGCAGGTGGAGTTCGGAGTTTTCATGGGTTAGCTAACTTCTATTGGAGATTTATAAAATATTTTAGCACCGGCACCATTGAATGAGTGAAAAAGAATATTGTTTTTAAATGGGGGATATGCAAGAGAATGCATTCAATGAGCTTAAGAAGAAATTAACCAATGCATCATTACTTGTCTTGCCTAACTTTGATAAAACATTTGAAATTGAATGTGATGCAAGTGGTTTGGGCATAGGTGCTGTTTTGATGCACGATGGAAAACTAATGTATTTTAGTAAAAAACTAAATGGGGCAACATTGAAGTATCCTGCCTATGATAAAGAATTGTTTGTTTTAGTTCGCACATTGTCGGTGTGGCAACACTACTTATGGCCTAGAGAATTTGTGATCATTATTATGAAAGCTTGAAGTATCTTAAGGGTCAAAGCAAACTAAACCGTAGGCATGCAAAGTGGGTGGAGTTTATTGAAATATTTTCGTATGTCATCAAATATAAGCAAGGTAAGGATAATGTGTAGCTGATCATTATCTAGAAGGTACAACTCTGTACTCCTCTGTGCAAAAATTATTAGGTTTGAACATATTAAAGAATCATATAAATATGACAAGACTTTTGTAACTATGCATGTTGTCTTGAAAAAAAAAAAAAAAAAAAAAAAAAAAAAAAAAAAATATGAATGATGGTAAATAATAATTAAAAAAAAAATGATGGACTCTCTTCACCTTCCTGCAAATATCTCTCCTCGACACCTTCTACATGATCTTAAAAAAAAAAAAAAAAAAAAAAAAAAAAAAAAAAGCCAGATTTTGGGAAGAGAAAAATTTTGCTAGGGATTGAAAAGTTATCCTAGATCTCTTTTTCAATTATTTAGATGTTAGATATCTTGTTGAAAATGTAAAAAATGGCGTACATAATTAGAAAAAAAATAATATTTTTAGGAAAGAAAAAAAAATCAAAATCCTTTATCCAATTAATTAGAATTAGATTTCCTCTTCCATCACCCAATTGTTTAGATTTTAGTGAGCGGTTGGAAATCATGCTAGAATCAGATCTCTCTCATTTACTTTATAAACTACTAACAGAACTAAAGGGATAAGAAAAGAATTAAACGGGAGGGGTGAAAAGAATTATAGAGGGAGAAAAAGGAAAAACAAAATAATAAAATGAGGAAAATAATTAAAAGAGAGAGGAAAAGGAATATATATAAAACAAAGTAAATATATAAAAGAAAAGAGAGAGGAAGAGGAAAACAGAAGAGTGAACTAAATACAGAAACCATTTGACAGAGTAAAGAGAGTAAATACATAGAGTAAAAAAAGATGATGAGAAATATATATATTATATATTCCATACTCATAAAGTTTCTAATGCTCCTATAAAATTTAACGCATGAACTATTTTAAAATTTAGATAATTAAAATTGAAATTAATGTCATGCTTCATATAGGTTGGCTTGGATACAAAGAACAAAACCGAACTTGATAAATTGGTGATACCAACCTAAGCTAATCAGGTAAGTGGCTTTACTATCGGCTCGGTCGAAAGATTTGACTTATGTATGACGACACGTGTCTAGTGGCCCTTGAACGTCTCATTTATGATTTATAATATGTGATGATGTGATGATGTGTTGATGTTGTATGATGACTTATTCTTTAGGAAAGTACCCGATTACATGGAATCCTTAGAATAATTGTGAGTGACAGGGATGCTAAATTTTTAAGTCACCCCCTTGTAAAGTATTGTGGGGTAAATTGGGTACCAAATTGTTGTTTTCAACTACATGTCCTCTTCGAACAGATGACAGTGGTGGTTAATAGAACATTAGGAGCATTGATTAGGGTTATTATTTCTAAAAATATTAAGTCTTGGTTGTAGAGTTTGCATATAATAGAACAATTCATAATTCATAGTAAGACTCATTATTCTCCTTTTGAAGTTGTTTATGGATTTAATCCCGCCTCTTGATTTGCTTCCTATTCCTTCTAACATTTTTGTGAGTGACGCAACCACAAATAATACAGATTTGATCAAAACATTGCACAAAGATGTGAAGAAGGAGAGACTTGAGAAACAAAATTTCAAATTGCTTCAAGAATTAACAAAGGACGGAAGGAAATCCTTCTTCAACCCGGTGATTGGGTTTGGATATATTTTTGCAAGGAGCGATTCCCATCTCAAAGGAAGAAAAAATTACATCTAAGAGGGATGACCCCTTCAAGTCCTTGAGAGAATTAATAACAATGCATATAAAATTGATCTTCCCAGATAATTTTCAGTATATTCTACTCTCAATGTTGCTGACTTGAGTTCTTTTTATATAGGTGATGATTTTTTTTATTTGAGGACGAAACCTTTTGAAAATGGGGAAGATGATAAGGATCATGGTGTTCCAAATATTCCAATTGAACCTATTACACGATCCAAGACCAAGAAAATTCAACAAGCATTCATTCTTTATCTACAAAATTGGGTAGGCTCGATTCAACCATCATTTTATGTGTTACAAGCTGATTCAATTGAGGAATGACCATTTGTAGCTCCACAAGTGAATATTTGCACGGTTGAAGTAGTGGATGAAGTTGCAAGCATCATTTAATGGGTTGTTAGAAAAACTTTATTTATTATTTTTAATTCATAGTTCTTGGAATGGGTAAGAGGGGAAGTTATTTGTCAAATGGACTGAGTAGATTTAAGGGGATCACGATTAAATCATGGCCACAGTCCTTTTTAATGGGCATTTGAAGAATTAAAAGTTTCTTTTGTGGTGAGACTATAAATACCCACCAATTAAATTATTACGTAGAAATGAAATGAATGAAATTGAGATTTCAAATTGAGACGATCACCCTTAGAAATTAGAGCATTATCTTTGTCATTTCTAAGTTTCATGCTATTCTTGTGGTAGACTACATCGAGTCATTCAATCAAGCCTTAATCACAAATGGAGACTTTCACCCTTAAAAATCCAAGCATCATCTTTGCCATTTCGAAGTTTCATGCAATTCGTGTGCTAGATTGCATTTGAGTCATTCAATCAAGTCTTGATCAAATTCGATTATGAAGTGACTTAATTTAGAACATTAACGTTCCAAATCTTGTTTCTAAATCTTTGATCTTAGGAGTTAATCTAATTTTAGTCTAATCTCTTGGTTGATCCAAAATTAACGAAGTGTTAATTTCTTTGATTCAAGGGTTCTTACTTCAACAAAAGCTTGGATCGTTTGGTTGAGGATTATGGTTGCCTTATGAGTCATTAACTCCGGACATGAGAATTTATGGGGAACATTTAGTGTGCTTGAATTGACGTTGAGGGTCCAAATCCAGATGGTCAAAGTCATCTGATAGTTGGCGGCTCTTAATTTTGCCAAGTAGCTAGAATAGCTCAAATTAACCCACGGTTTAAGGTTCAAGCTCTTCTTCTAGAAATAGAGTATTTTTTTTTTTTTTTTTTTATAGTAGAAGGCTAGAATAGCTCAATTGGTTAGAGCATGTGGCTATTAACCACAACGTTATACAAGAGATTGTCACTAACCTCGTACATGGGAATTTATCGGGGACATTTTGTGGGCTTGAATTGACGTTATGGTCTAAATCCTAAATGGGCAAGGTCATTTGATAGTTGGTGGCTCTTTTCTTCTCGTAGTATAGAAATTTTTGAATAGTTGTATTTGCGTATGTTATGTCTTATTATGTTATATTATAAATTATTTTTATTATTATTATTTATTTTATTATTATTATTATTATTATTATTTTTTTTTTAGAAAAAGGTCGGAATAGTTTAGTTGGTTAGAGTGTATGATTGTTAACCGCAAGGTTATAGGTTCTACCCCACCTTCTAGTGTACTCAATATACTTTTATCAAGTAGTTGGAATAGCTCAGTTCACCCCGGTCCTTTAGAAATTTCCCAAGGTCAAAGGTTCAACCTCTTGTTCTAGGTCGTTTAGAAATTTTAGTATAGTGGTTGTTGACCAGAAGGTTGAAAGTTCAACCCCTTCATCCCTAGAAATTTTTAGGGAGTGTTAACCTTGTAGTTGGAATAGCTCAGTTCACCCAAACTCTTCTTCTTGGTCGTTTAGAAATTTTTCAATAGTGGAGGTTGGAAGAAAATTTTGTATAGTGGAGGCTGGAATAGCTTAATTGGTTAGAGTGTGTGGCTGTTAACCACAAGGCCGAATGTTCAACCCCTTCTTCTTGCGTACTCCATATAGTTTTGTGAAGTAGTTGTTGGAATAGCTTAATTAACCCAAGCTCTTCTTTAGAAATTTTTTAATAGGGGAGGCTGAAAGAAATTTTGTAAAGTGGAGGTATGGCTGTTAAGCACAAGGTCGAAGGTTCACCGCCTTTGATAATAGAGGTTGGAATAGCTCAGTTGGTTAGAGCCTTGTAACCAACCCTTTCTTAGGTCAAAGGTTCAACCCCTTCTCCACTCAATATAGTTTTATCAAGTAGTTGGAATAGCTCAGTTAATGCCAAGGTCAAAGGTTCAAGCTCTTTTTCTTGGTCGTTTAGCAATTTTTGTATAGTGAAGGTTGGAATAGCTCAATTGGTTAGAGTGTGTGGCTCGTTAACCACAAGGTTGAAGGTCCAACCCCTCCTTCTAGCGAAATCCATATAGTTTTGTAAAGTAGCTGTAATAGCTTGGTTAACCTCAAGGTCAAAGGTTCAAGCTCTTCTTCTTGGACGTTTAGAAATTTTTTAACAGTGGAGGTTGGAATAGCTCAGTTGGTTAGAGCGTATGGCCCTTAACTACAAGGTCTAAGGTTCAACCCCTTCTTCTAGCGTACTTCAATATAGTTTTATCAGCTAGCTAGAATAGCTCAATTGGTACCTGGTTAATCACAAGGTCAAAGGTTGAACCCCTTCTTGTATTCAATATAGTTTTATCAAGTGGTTGGAATAGCTCAAGGTCAAAGGTTCATGCCCTTCTTCTTGGTCACTTTAATGGTGAAGGCTGGAATAGCTCAGTTGGTTAGAGCGTGTGGCTGTTAACCACAAGGTCGAAGGTTCAACCCCTTCTTCTAGCGTACTTAATATAGTTAAAGGTTTAAGCTCTTCTTCTTGGTTGCTTAGAAACTTTTTAATAGTGGAGGCTGGAATAGCTCATTGGTTAGAGCGTGTGGCTGTTAACCACAAGGTCGAAGGTTCAACCCCTTCTTCTAGCTCCCTTATAACCCCAAGGGAAGGTTCTATTGAAGGATAGCCGGAATAGCCCCCTTAACCCAGGGGAAGAAACTGAAAGACATACTCAATATATTTTTATCAAGTAGCTGGAAGCTAGCTTCCTTAACCACAAGGGAAGGGAAGGAACTCTAAGCGTGTAGAAACTGGAAGAGAAGGGAAGGAACTCTAAGCGTGTAGAAACTGGAAGACTTCTTGAATTAACCCCAAACCCAAACTGGAAGACTTCTTCTAATACTTTTATCAAGTAGGTGGAATAGCTCCCTTAACCCCAAGGAAAGGTTCCACTAAAGGGAGGAAAGGTTCTACTAAAGGGAAGGAACTTGTAGAAACTGGAAGATTGAAACTGGAAGACTTGAACTCTGAGCATGTAGAAACTGGAAGACTTCTTCAAAAGGTACTCTGTAGAAACTGGAAGACTTGAACTCTGAGCACGTAGAAACTGGAAGACTTCTTCTGAGCGTGTACTCTGTAGAAACTGGAAGACCTCTTGAATTAACCTCAAGGGAAGGAACTCTGAGCGTGTAGAAACTGGAAGACTTCAACTCTGAGCACGTAGAAACTGGAAGACTTCTTCTGAGCGTGTACTCTGTAGAAACTGGAAGACCTCTTGAATTAACCTCAAGGGAAGGAACTCTGAGCGTGTAGAAACTGGAAGACTTCTTGAATTAACCCCAAGGGAAGGAACTCTAAGCGTGAAGAAACTGAAAGACTTCTTGAATTAACCCCAAGGTAAGGAACTCTGAGCATGTAGAAATTGGAAGACTTCTTGAATTAACCCCAAGGTAAGGTACTCTGAGCGTGTAGAAATTGGAAGACTTCTTGAATTAACCCCAAGGAAGGAACTCTGAGCGTGTAGAAACTAGAAGACTTCTTGAATTAACCCCAAGGGAAGACATTGGAAGACTTCTTGAATTAATCCTAAGGGAAGTAACTTTGAGCAGGGAAGGAACTCTGAGCGTGTAGAAACTAGAGAACTTCTTGAATTAATTCCAAGGGAAGGAACTTTGAGAAACTGGAGAAACTTCTTGAATTAACCCCAAGGGAAGGAACTGGAAGACACTGGAAGACTTAAGAGACGGAACTCTGAGAAACTGGAAGACACTGGAAGAATTAACCCCAAGGGAAGGAACTCTGATAAACTGGACACTAGAAGACTTCTTGAAAGACACGGAACTCTGAGAAATTAGAAGACACTGGAAGAATTAACTCCAAGGGAAGGAACTCTGATAAACTGAACACTAGAAAACTTCTTGAAAGACACAGAACTCTGAGAAACTGGAAGACACTGGAAGAATTAAACCCCAAAGGGAAGGAACTCTGAGAAACTGAACACTGGAGGACTTCTTGAATTAGCCCCAAGGGAAACAACTAAGGGAAACAACTCTGAGAAACTGGAAGATTTCTTGAATTAACCCAAGGGAAGGAACTCTGAGAAACTTTTTCTTAGACTAGAAGACTTCTTGAATTAACCCCAAGGGAAGGAACTCTCAGAAACTGGAAGACTTCTTGAATTAACCTCAAGGTAAGGAACTCTAAGACACTGGAAGACTTCTTGAATTAACCCCAAGGTAAGGAACTCTTAGAAATTGAAAGACTTCTTGAATTAACCCCAAGGTCAATTGTTAGAGCGTGTGGCCCTTAACCACAAGGGAAGGTCCTATGGAAGGGAATGAACTCTGAGCGTGTAAAAACTTGAAGACTTCATAGTTCAGTTAGTTAGAGCGTATGGCTGTTAACCACAAGGTCGAAGGTTCAACCCTTTCTTCTATGGTACTTAATATACTTTTACAAGCAGCTGGAATAGCTCAGTTAACCACAAGGAAGGTTAACCTCAAGGTCAATTGTTAGATCGTGTGACGGTTAACCACAAGGTCGAAGGATCCTACTGAAGGGAATGAACTCTGAGCGGTTAACCTCAAGGTCAATTGTTAGATCGGAGCGTGTGAAGTATTCCCGATCCTACTAAAGGGAGAGGGAATGAACTCTGAGCGTGTGAAGTATTCCCGATCCTACTAAAGGGAGAGGGAATGAACTCTGAGCGTGTGAAGTATTCCCGATCCTACTAAAGGGAGAGGGAATGAACTCTGCGTGTGAAGTATTCCCGATCCTACTAAAGGGGAGAGGGAATGAACTCTGAGCGTGTGAAGTATTCCCATTCCTCATATTCCACAAGTTCTTCCAAGTATTCACATTCCTCGTGGGAAATATATATTTTCTTAATGATTTAATATTTAATTATATCAAATACAATAAATATATTTTTCCTTTTTAATATATCTAATACATTAAATATTAATTTGATCCTTGTAATTAATATATTTTTCTCCATTTATATTTAACCTATCTAATATATTAAATATTAACCTATAAACAAGTCGATCCTTCACGAGTGGTTCATAATTACAGATGGGTCAAAAGTCCGTTTTACCCCTGTAATTACATCTTTCACTTAAGTACCACTTATTCTCTAATGAACAATTTATGTATGATCCAATTATAAACCAAGTCCCTCTCAGACCAATGAGAGGGTGGGGCCCAATTGTTCACCCCTGTAATTACATCTTTCACTTAAGTACCACTTATTCTCTAATGAATAATTTATGTATGATCCAATCATAAACCAAGTCCCTCTCAGACCAATGAGAGGGTGGGGCCCAATTGTTCAAGTCCTGAAATCAGTACTTAAATAACAACTCATCTACTTTTCTTATATGGAAAGGAGTGAATTTCATCTCAGGATATTATGTTCCCAACTCCCTATTTGGTCAAGTCCCTAAAATGGTAGGCATATTGAATCTACTAAAAGAGCTATTCCACCCATGTAAATTAAAGGACAAGCCCTTGCAAGCAGGAGTTCGTACACTCAGGATTAAAATCGAGTCGCATATGATCATCATGTGAAATATTAATCTTCCCAATAAACGGATTTATAAAGAGAGATTAAATATTTCTTGGTCCAGTCTTATACAAACTCATTGTATAGAATACCCTCACTTACATGTCTCCACATGAATGATTTGATTATAATCATTTATATCGATTACAAAGCTCACTTACATGTCTCCACATGAATGATTTGGTTCTAATCATTTATATCGATTACAAAGTGGGTCATATCAATAGTGTTACCAGCTAACCTTATCCATATACTATAGACTCTTTAGATTATTACTTGAACATGATCCTCTTGTATGACAACCACGGTTCAAGATTACATTAATAACCTTAGATTTTCATACCATGGATAACAATTAAATTACAAATAAAATAATAAAAATTATTGTTCAAAAACTAAATAATTAATTACGAGGCTTTAGAGCATAAATCCCAACATCTACCCCTTCTTCTAGCGTACTCCATAAATCCCAACATCTACCCCTTCTTCTAGGGTACTCAATTGAAGGTTCTTCCCCTTCTTCTAGGGTACTCAATATAGTTTTATTCATCTACCCCTTCTTCTAGCGTACTCCATAAATCCCAACATCTACCCCTTCTTCTAGGGTACTCAATTGAAGGTTCTTCCCCTTCTTCTAGGGTACTCAATATAGTTTTATTAAGTAGCTGGAATAACTCAATTAACCCCAAGGTAAAAGGTTCAAGCTTTTCTTTTAGCTCGTTAAGAAATTTTTTAATAATAGAGACTTGAATAGTTCAGTTTATTAGAGCGTGTAATTGTTAACCACAAGGTTGAAGGTTCTACCCCTTCTTCTAGGGTACTGAATCGAAGGTTCAACCCCTTCTTCTATGGTACTCAATATATATAAGATGTTGTCACTAACCCCGACCCCGATCATGGGTGTTTATCGGGGACATTTGGTGGGCTTGAATTGACCTTGAGAGTCCAAATCCGAGATGGGCAAAGTCATGTGATGATAGCAAGTGGCTCTTAGATTTGTCAAGTAAGGTTGAAGGCTCAAGCTTTTCTTTTAGCAGTAGTTTAGAAATTTTTTAATAGTTGTATATGTATAGTAAAAGGGTAATTCAGTTGGTTAGAGAGCATGTGACTATTAACCATAAGGTCGAATGTTTAATCCATAGAGCGTGTGGTTAAACAAAGATCGTGGGAAGTCATATTTCGTTAATATAAAAACTTTAGTTTTTATTTTAATTCAAAGTAAAATCAAAGTCAATATCAATGTTTTCACTGCACGAACGAAACATTTATTTCCATGTAATTTATGAATCTAATTGTTACCGATTACCACTCAAAATGATTCTCCATAGTTACGAAGGCTCGTGGAAGCTCTCGAGGTCCTCTTCTGCAAAGTTAAAAGAGAGGAAGGTCATCAAAATAATTACCAAAACCCAAATCAAAAACATTTTAAAAATGGGAATTTTCTGGAAATATTTGGATACCCACCTACTTGTATTTGATGTGTATCACAAAGTTGATATGACTTGGCATCTTCAATTGCTTTCTTTAAAGCATCTGCGCCCAACTGCATCAGAATCTGTTTGTAATAACACATTCAAATGCCAAAAGGATCAAAATAAATATCATCATCCCAAGAAACAAGCTTCGAATTAACAACACGAAACCGCCCTCTTTTTGGCATCCTTGCCGTTTTCCATATTTTCAACAAAAATAGTAAGAATATAAAACGTACATCATAGAATAATGATCTATAATTAGCTTTAGGATGCTCGACTTCACCTGGTTATTAACTCTCATTTAGTTTATAACCCTTTTGTTCATATTCTCTTTTATTTGGTTCATGATGCCTATATAAACGCTTGTCTAGCATTGTTTTGAGGTGTGGAGTCATTGTCATTTTGTACTTGTCTAGAGACAATTGGGAGGAATTTTGTTGAGAGACTTTGTAGTGTAAGAGTGTGAGAGATACACTCGTAAACACTTTGCTTACAGTGATTGGCTACCACCCGTGGATGTAGGAGAATTTCTTGTCTCCGAACCACGTAAATTTTTGTGTCTCTTTGTTTAATTTTTGTTTGTGGGTGTGTGAGTGCGATCGGTTTTGCTTCCGCTTCCGCAACAACAATTGGATATCAGAACATTTTGGTCGTGGCATTTGGGTACAACAAGTGATATCAGAATATTGAAGGTTATGGCATTACGAGTTGTGTCAGAGCATTGAAGGTTTGGCATTAAGGCACAACACCATCCCACCTTGTTGAGCTAAAAACAATAACTTAAAAGAGTAATTTAGGGAGGAATGTAACCTCATTGGCATCTTTAAAACGGTTGAAGTCATCTTTATAAGGCCAATCTACCCGCCAACATCTGTTAACCAAAACAACAAAGCCACGTTATTTTGCCTTTATGAAAAACAAATCAAGCGTTAAGATTAACACAAAGTTCACAACTGAGTGGAGACCTGTGTTTTCCAAGCCGAAGTGCTAGCTCTTCTGCCAAAGCTTGCCCTGGTTCATCACTATCAGTAGCCAATATAATCCGGGGAACCTTTCAGGTTACTAATTTTGTTAGTATTTCAAACTTTAAAACACGTTTTCAAAACGTAAATTACAAAACGGCGAAGCTGTTAACGTGCTTATTTCTAACATAAAAGAAAAAAAGCAGCAAAATCTCGTTAATGAAGGCTCCATTTGATAACTATTTGGTCTTTTAAAAACCTTTCAAAATCCAGAATAAACCAGGACCAGACCATATTATTTACCTTATCTAACAAGTCTTTGCAGCTCCATAAATACTGATATGCAGTATCCTGACATGTGAAACCATATAAATTAAGAACAACGAATTTGTAAAATATATATGATCATCATAGCTAAACCTAATATTATCACAAAAGTTTTAACTTAGAATCAGTTCTTCTTATCTTTGGTTTCTAGTTGAAAACGGGTGTAGAGCGTTTCTTATACGATGCTTTAGTGACCCTTCTTGTCGTAACTTTCTAAAGATGAACCAATACACAGTCTAGTTTTTTAGATTGAAATTTAGTTTCTATCTAGTCCTTGAAATCCTAAAAATGTCATGCTTTGTCCTCGAATTTTGAATCTAGTTTCTAATTGGTCTCTAAAATTTGAAGTTTTTAACTTTTTTACGCTGAAGGACCAATTAGAAACCAATTCCAAACTTTCGAGATCTATTAAAAATGAAACTCAAAACACATAGAAACGTAGATACTAAATTTAAATCTTTGAGTATCAAAGGTGTGTTTTACTCCATTTTAAACCACATTTCAAGTTCCGTAATGTAACAGCTCAAGCCCACCACTAGCAGATATTGTCCTTTTTGGGTTTTTCTTTCTGGGCTTCCCCTCAAGATTTTAAAACGTCTGCTAGGGAGAGGTTTCCACACCCTTATAAAAAATGTTTCGTTCTCCTCCCCAACCAATGTGGGATCTCACGATCCATCCCCCTTTGGGGCCAGCGTCGTCGCTGGCACTCGTTCCCTTCTCCAATCGATATGAGACCCCCCAATCCACCCATTTCAGGGCCCAACGTCCTTGCTGGCTTCACCCCCCTTCAGGGCTCAACCTCTTCGCTGACACATCGCCCGGTGTCTGGCTCTAATACCATTTGTAACAACCCAAGCTTTTAAAACGCTTCTGCTAGGGAAAGGTTGCCACACCCTTATAAAGAATGATTCGTTCCCCTCTCCAACCAATGTGGGATTGAGGGAAGAGGGAAATAGTTTAGTAGCATAACTCAGATAGCTAGGAATGATGTAAAAGCAAACAAGATAGGCATAAATGAATTTCTATAACACAGAACCTTTTGAATTGATGCTACTGCATTAGTTGAAACCTTAGTTGGGGCACCACCAGGAACACTGATACAATTCAGGAAGCCAGCTTCTTCTACTGAAAGTTTATCCATTTCACCTTCGACCTTAATCGACATACACAACATTATCAAAAATCGATGGAAAAATAGATCAAAATATAAAATACAAACTTACAAAACAAGGTATTGTGAATTCATACAATGATGAGTTCATCTGCATCATTAATATCATCAATCCCATAAAACAATTTTTCTGTGCCCTTCGCCTGAATATTGATATCAGACATACAGATTAGAAAGCTTAGAAACGCTTAGAATTACAAGCCGAAGAACAGGAAGATGCTGGACAGTTTCTAAAATAACTCTGATTGAAGAAGGATTGATTAATGTACCTGCCAAAATTTCTTGTTTATGGTTCGGTACTTACAGCCAACGAGCTGTCCGTTTTGTCGATAAGTGAATGCAATTGCAGCCTGCAAGTGACCTTTAAACTAGTCACAAGTTGAAGCTACAAGGAAATGAGAGAGACGCGCTTGTGAGATCCCACATCGATTGGAGAGGAGAACGAAGCATTTTTTACAAGGGTGTGGAGACCTCTCCCTATGTTTTAAAAAACCTTGAGGGGAAGCCTGAAAAAGAAAACCTAACGAAGACAATATTTGCTAGCGGTGGGCTTGAGCTATTACAAATGGTATTAGAGTCAGACACTGGGCGATGTGTCAGTGAGGAGGCTAAGCCCTGAAGGAGGTGTGCACGAGGTGGTGTACCAGCAAGGATGTTGGGCCCCGAAAGATGGTGGATTGGGGGGTCCCACATCAATTGGAGAAGGGAACGAGTGCAGCAAGGACGCTGGGACCCGAAGGGGGGTGGATTGTGAGATCCCACATTGATTGTGGAGGAGAACGAAACATTCTTTATATGGGTGTGGAAAGCTCTCCCTTACAGACACGTTTTAAAAACCTTGAGGAGAAGCTCGAAAGTGAAAGTCAAAAGAGGATAATATCGATTAGCAGTGAGCTTGGGCTTGGGCTGGGCAGTATTGCATCCACAAGGGTACGAGTCTAAAAATTCAATGAAAGGCATACAAACAAAAGCATTCTTTCAGGTACCTGACGATCAGCTGTTTGCATAACAACATTCCTTCTGAGAGTTTCCTGGGATATCATTCTCTTGCTGAAGTAAGTGATTAGCTGAAAACGAAACATCAAAACACTTGAACCTCAAATTCAAAGATAAATTCAACAGTTTGCATTAAGATCAAAAGTTTTCCTAGTCTTATTCATCGTAACATGTAGGACTACCTAGCAATCAAAATTAACCGTGGTTCTGTCAAAAGATTGCACAAGTTAACCCATTCAAACAATACTAATGTATCAGCCCCAGCCCAAGCCCAAGCCCAAGCCCAAGCCCAAGCCCAAGCCCACCCCTAGCAGATATTGTTCATTTTGGCCCATTCTATATCATCATCAGCCTTACAATTTTAAAACATTGTCTACTAGTGAAAGGTTTCCATACCCTTATAAGGAATACTTCGTTTTCCTCTCCAATCGATGTGGGATCTCACAATCTACCCCCCTTGAGGCCCATCGTCCTCGCTGGCACACTGCCTATTGTCTAGCTCTGATACCATTTGTAACAACCCAATTCCACCACTAGCAAATATTGTCCTCTTTGGGCTATCCCTCCTAGGCTTCCCCTCAAGGTTTTTAAAACGCGTCTGGTAGGAAGAGGTTTCCACACCCTTATAAGCAATGCTTCGTTCTCCTCTTCAACCGATGTGAGATCTCACAATCCACCCTCCTTGGTGTCTGGCTCTAATACCATTTGTAACAGCCCAAGCCCACCGCTAGCAGACATTGTCCGTTTTAGCCCGTTACGTATCGCCGTCAGCCTTACAGTTTTAAAACACGTCTACTAGGGAGAGATTTCCTCTCCAACCAATGTGGGGTCTCACAACTAACGTATTAGTCTAAGTGTGTCTTATACATAGAAATGCAAAGAAATTCGAAGTACCTCATCACCAAGAGGCTCCAAAATAAGACTCTTCTTTGCAGTTCCTCCAAACAACTTTGCAGTTCTGCTGAACTCATTAAACGCCAATCTTCCATCTGAAAATATCTAAACCAAACAATCATTCGGCTAAGAAATTCTCATGTGTTAATTGTTAAATAAGAGATTGAACATATTAATATGACGTTACCCGGCCTGCCCAACCACACTCAGACTGGAAACACCTCCACATTGCAAAATCTCTGTTCCCAATAACAAAATGTAATTCATGAACAATTTACTGCCAATCAATCCTCATAAAATCAAGGGAAAAACAGTAATAATCACTTACCCTGTTGGAATTACATGTAGAGATAAGCTCCTCTCCATTAAGCGCCCACCCTTGCACTGTTCAACCATCAAAACAAGAATATGGATTTGATTTTCATGTATAGAAACCACGAAAGGCATAGACGGGGGGAGCAGATAACCTTGGGACAGAGCAGGCAATAGTATTTTCCAGGAGTACAATGTTCATCACAGACTATTCCGATAAGATCCATTTTCTCCATTAGAACCTTCACTTTAGATTCGCCCATAACATTAACCCTAAAACCGTAAACAAAGCAAAAGAGTATTATAACAAGGTCGAAACGATTAAGTACCTGGTGGTGGCGATGGCGACGGCGACGGCGACGGCGGAGTAGGAGAAAGAGCGCATGATAATCTGGTTGGGTAGAGTGGAAGAGAAGGGGAAGAGAAGGAGAAATTGTTGAGCGGATGAGAGAAAAGGGCAGGGCGATGATTGATGTTGAAATTGAAAGGGGTTTTCATTGGCATTTGAATCCGACGGATTTGGAGAACAATGGGGAGCAGAATCGAAGCTGCCATATCTGCTTTCTTTGATTTTTTTTTTCTTTTTTAAACATACTTTCAGATATTTTTAAAAGGAGGAATCAATTAAAAAAAAAATTAAAGAACAAATAAACTTTTTTTTTTTTTTTTTTTTTTTTTTTTTTTTTGAAGCTCGTTTCAATGGCGGGAAGAATCTTAATCCGAAGAGCGGTGAATTCAATCTTCAATCTACTATGTTTCAGCTAAACTTCTCGAGGTTCTTAAAACGTGTCTACTAAGAAGAGGTTTTCAGGCCTTTGTAAAGAATGTTTTGTTCCGCTCCCTAACCAACGTGGGATCTCACAATCTACACCCCCTTCGGAGCCCAATTGGCACTCGCTCCCCTCTCCAAGGCCGAAACCCAACTAGGTCTTGCTCGAGTTACTATGCGTCTCAAAAGGGTTGGTCTCTTGGCTCATCCGACAATTTAGGGTCTTACCTTAGTTTGAGTTTGATGAGATTTTGGGCACGAGTGCAAGAAGAAGCATACTAAAGAGCATAAAAAGGTGAAACGCAGAATCCACTCAATCTTTGAAAATTCCGCCATGGTTTTTGGCTTGAATCAAGTACCAGCTTTCGATAGTCTATTACAAGCAAAACAAAGATGATCATTGGAAACGGTACGCCCAAAACAATCCTCAAGCTCACACGTCTAAGCTATTTGTAGAACATTTATTGAATGCAGTTGACTTGGTTTCTTTACATTAGAGGGCGTTTGTTAAATTCTTGACATATGTTACGTCTTTTAAAATTTAGGTCCAAAAATTATTAGATTTGTATTTATTTTGTCTCTCAATTTCAAAAGTATTCAATAGATCGTGACGTTTAAAATATTTAATAGATTCTTAAACTAACAAACTTCCGTCCCATAGGCATAAAATTCAATTTAATATCTAATAAATCAATTAATTATTACAAAATTTAATTAAAAATTTATGGATTATTAGATTTAAAAAAAAAAATTAAACATAACATAAATTTGAAATGGGTATGAATTATTGGACGTGTATTGTTTGTTTTGATCAGTTGTGATAGTCCTATTGATACCTTATGTTCTATTTATTAGTAGTGACAAAATTTTCGTTACATAAATATTTTTCCAGTCCTATCACAGTCATGTCAAGATCACGACAATGCATGGATAAAAATATACGACCGTGACACTAAACACCAACGAGAAAGATGTTAGTAGTTTTTGATCGAGTCGATAACTCAAATCTCTCTTTTTGTGCTATTCCTACTCGTAAAGCAGGAAGAAGACAAGAAAATGCAGGTTGGATGGATGTCACCTTGATTGAAATCTTCGTAATTAGACCAAACGTCGAGAAGACAATTCAAGCTATAAACCTTTAAAATGAGATCGGATTTATATGAACCGAACCGAACCAATCCAAACCGCCAAATTCATGTCTCTCCTCCATTCCGACCAAAAGTAACTAACAACACAAATTCACAGTAGAGAGAAAATCGTGGGTTCAGAAGTTGGGGGTTTCATGGAGATTGATTATAACTGTTTCCTTATTTATTCCTAATTCAAAAACATCCCTGTTCTTCTTGTCCTCTTCAATGGCGGCTCTCACTTTTTTCTCCAGTTTTTACTCTGACCCTTCTTCAATCAATCCCCAATTCCCCTGTTTCTCCCCCGAAATGTCGCCGGACCTCTTCTTTCTCCCTCCGCCGCACCTCGATTACGTCCCTGCCATGCCCGATGACTCTGTTTTTATCCCGACTGTCGCTCCGTTCTTCGGCGACGCTTCTCCGTTTCTTTTCTCCGATGTCTACCCGTATTTCTCCGCTGAATTCTTCCCTTTTGATGAATTTGAGTTTCATTACTCCAAACGCCAGAGGATCGTGCTGGAGCAGAGTCTTTGCTACGGTGGTGTTGGTGGTAATGTGGGTGGCGGCGGTGGCGGATGTGGCTACTTTCCTTCGAGTTTGTTGGATGGGAGAATGGATAATGCTGAAATGATGAACAATGGCAATTGCTCGAAGACGAAACAGTTGGCGTCACCGAGTAACGCCTTATCGGTGCAGACAATTGCGGCCCGGGAACGGCGGAGGAGGATTACGGCGAAGACGCAGGAGCTTGGAGAGCTGATTCCGGGCGGTGTCAAGATGAACACTGCTGAAATGCTTAATTCTGCTTTCAAATATGTCAAATTCTTGCAAGCCCAAGTCGCCATTTTACAACTTAAGCAAGAAACAGAGCATGAACTAGAAGAACAAGAAACAGAGGATCTGCAGATTCTTGAATCCGCCATGATTCAAGAGAAATTATACTCAGAAGAACAGTGTTTAGTTCCAAAAGGGTTAGTTCAAAATCTTGCTAATTTCCCGGAGATTCAATCCCATCCGTTCATTTCAAACTCCATCAATCAGATCCTTAAAACAAGCGGCTAGAAAGAACAGTTGAGAGTGATCAAATGCAGAAGTATCTTGTTCATCATTTTGTTTTGTTCTTTGTTGTTGTTATATAGAATCTAAGGCTTTAGAGTTTTCTTACCCATTTAGTTTAGTTTAATTTAGAGATTAGTTTCTCGATGAGATGCTAACCTCGTGATGATCATTATCTGTTCTTTGTTAAACTTTATCATTTGATTAAATGAAACCCCTTTTCATTTTCTTGCGAAATTTTCTCGACTGTCAAATCATATGTTTATAAGTAAGGAATACGTCTGTATTGGTATTATGAGGTCTATTGGAGAAGCCAAAAGCAAAATCATGAGAGCTTATGCTCAAAGTAGACAATGTCATACTATGGTGGAGCGTCGTGGTTCCTAACGTGATATCAGAGTCATGCCCTTAACTTAGCCATCAATAGAATCCTCAAATGTCAAATAGAGAAGTTGTGAGCCTTGAAGATGTAGTCAAAAGTGATTCAAATGTTGAATAAATGGTGTACTTTGTTTGAGGGCTGCAGAGAAAGGAGTCGAGTCTCGATTAAAGGGAGGTTGTTCGAGGGCTACATAGGCCTCAGGGAAGGCTCTATGGTGTGTACTTTGTTTGAGGATTGTTGGTAGGGAGTCCCACATTGGTTAATTAAGTGGATGATCATGGGTTTATAAGTAAGAAATTCGTCTTCATTGGTGTGAGACCTTTTGAAAAAGCCAAAAGCAAGACCATGAGAGTTTACGCCCAAAGTGGACAATATCATGGTGGAGTCGTGGTTCCTAACACCCATTTTTCCATGCCATTTGCTTTGTTTCTCGAGAAAATATCAAACTTTCCCGAGAAAAAAAAAATCTCCTTTTTAATAATTGCCAGCAAAATTTTCTCGGAAACCAAACACAAAGACAAAAGTAAAACATCTAGACAAAGATTATCACTTTCAACTGTTCTCTATTTTTCTCCAACATAACCGCCATAGCCTCCGAAAATGGCGGCTTCCACTTTCCACTTCATCACTAACCGTCAAAACCTACAAAGAACAGTTAAAAAAACATCAAACAATTCTTCATGTCTTTTCTCAAACTTCCTAAAAACTCAATCTTAATATCTCAGAATCATCAATGGCGGCCATGTCTGCAAATTTCATCTTGTTCCTCTCAACAATGGCGGCTTGTTCTTCTGTTATTTTCTCTGCTTCTGTCATTGAAGATCTTAACACCTTACACCCACCTTCAGATTTCAACTCTACAATCTCCAAAAACTGTCTGTTGAACCCTTCTCTTCGTTACTGCTCTACTTCTCCAATGAATCTCATTGAAATCTTCAAGTCCTCCATTGTTGCTAGCCATCTTTGCAACGATTCCCGCAACCCCAATTGTGTCGAGTCGTTTCCGAAAATTGATCTTCGTAGTCGACCCAATATTGCTCCTTTGTATTTGTCGTTTCACTTCTTTTGGAAGTACTGTCCTCTGAGTATCCTCTCCATTGATCTGTCTAACAATTCTTTGAAGGGTAGTTTCCCTATTGATGTTTTGGAATGTAAACAAATAGAGGCTCTTGATCTTAGTCGAAATGATCTCATTGGCGAAGTCCCATTTCGGATTTTCTCTGATCTTACTAACCTGACTACTCTAAATCTGTCGTATAATCAGTTCTCTGAAAGTAGGATCTCTGATTCAGAGTTGTTCTTTAAACGGTTTAATTCATCAAGTTTTATAAATTCGGGTCTTCTTCCAGATCATAGGAAGTATAGAATGAAGGTTGTGATTCTGTTGATTGTGTTTCCCATTCTTGTGATTGTGTTAGTGTGGTTCTTGGGGTGGCTTTGCTTCCACAGACCTGATTTCTTACCAAGGATGTTAAGGAGGAAGCACAAGTTCACGCCGGCGATGCTCGGGGCAGCAACCGACGGATTTTCGGAGAAGAATTTGATAGTGAAGTGTGAGGGAGTTGATATTTACAGTGGAGTTCTAAGAGGTGGGACTGAAGTGAGGATTGAAATCTACAGGAGTGGGAATTCAAGGGAGAGTAGGAATGAGTTTATTGAAGAATGCAAGATCTTTACCCAATTATCCCATAAAAACTTGGTGAAGGTGCTCGGTTGGTGTCACAACCGACGAATGAGAGCCCTCGTGATCGAGGCATCGGAGGGAGAGAGTGTCGACATGTGGCTGTCGAGGTCGCGTCCACCATGGAAACAGAGACTGAAAGTAGCCAAAGGAGTGTTAGAAGGTATGCTTTATTTGCAGGAACAATGGCCTGCTGTTGATTATGATCTCCGGACAGACAGCCTCTTGTTGTCCAGAAAGCTAGTGCCATTGATTTCAAGGTTCAAATTGGGTCATCAAAATTGCAGCTCAAGAAGTAAGTCAATCTAAACGAAACTCTACACATGGTTTTAAATACCACGATCGAATCATTCGGAAAGATTAATAGTACCGAACTCCCGAAATCACTATTCACAATAACTAAACAATTATCAAAATATGTTTTTCATGAAATCTAGCATTAATGCAACTAAGAAAACTAACATGATAATTGACGTATCAGATATCTACAAGTTCGGCGTGTTCTGGTTCGAAATGATAGTGAATAGGCATCTACGGGACGAGATCAAGCGTGATGAATCTAGTTTCATTAGAAACATAAAAGCACAGATTTCCAAGAATTTGCAGACAGTGATCAATGAATGTATAGAACTACAGAGAGAAAGCATGGTGGATCAAGCAAAGACAGCAATGAACCTGGCATTGATGTGTACAGATCAATCACATGGACATCAGCCAAATTTGAAATACATATATGACACTGTAACTAGATTATCAAGTAATCAAAAGATGCAGGAAACTGAGAAAATTAGGCACAAGAGGATTCTATCAAGAAATTAAGAAGGTATATTTATGTTGTCAATAACTACAAAGAACTCTGAAATCTATTCAAGTGGTTCTTGCCTCGTTTTCGATGTTCAAGTCGCTTCGTATTTGTTAAATGTATTACATAATCATGCAATCATAGCAGCAGATCAGACCACCAGAAATTTATGTAAAAATGTAAAACTAGAGAGAAGTTCATGTTACCAAGGAATTTCCTGACCATCCCAAGCAAAAAACTTTCCATTGTCTTGGCTCTTTGCATTGTTGATGATTGTCATAAGCTTTTGGACTGAAAAATCTTTGGTAAAAAGTTTGCCTTCAGGAACATTTCTCTGAAATGGCCTAGACAGGTCTGTGTCCACTGTGCCTGGATGCAATAATATGCATATGATTGGATCTTTCTTCCTTGCGAATTCAACCGATACGTTTTTTGTCACTGTGAAAGCAAAAAGGGAATAGATTTTATATAACTATACGACGTCGAAATGCATGATGTTTAGTTCCTGTGTCGTTTATGCATACAAATAACTAACAAGTTTAAAAAATATATAATATGGTTTTAACAATATTTGTTGAATATGATTTCGAATGTCTGCAATGAATGTGTATGTGTGTCGGTATTGTAGATGACTCGTTTTGCTCGATTGAAGAGCATGGATGCATGTTATCATGCAGAAAAGTAATATATGCAAGGTGGATGGGAAAGGAATATGCATATAATCAGAAAAGGCCACAAGGAAGAAACTATACATTGGTTAAGTGCAGTCTTTGAAGCTCGATATGAATGCCATCCCCCAAGACGATTGTCTCCGATTGATCCCACCCGAGCACTTAAATTGGCAACGACTGCAATATCTCTTTCTGTTCCAGAGCCTCCTCCAGCCTTCAGAAAAGGCCACAAATGCTGCTCATATAAACCATAATCTACAGCAGTCAGTGTGCTAAATGTTGAAAAATCCACCAAGAATTTAAATGACTGACAGAAAACATATACTTGAGTTCAGAAAAAAAGAAATTCAATTGGTGGTTTATTTTGGTTGTCCCGTAACAACCCAAGCCCACTACTAGCAAATATTGTCCTATTTGAGCTTTCCCTTTCGGGCTTCCTCTCAAGGTTTTTAAAACGCGCCAGCTAGGGAGAGGTTTCCACACCCTTATAAAAAAATGTTTCGTTCTCCTCTCCAACCGATGTGGGATCTCACAATCCACCCCCCCTTCAGGGTTAGCGTCCTTACTGGCACTCGTTCCCTTCTCCAATCAATGTGGGACCCCCCAATCCACCCCCTTCGGGACCCAGAGTCCTTGTTGGCACATTCTCCGGTGTCTGGCTCTGATACCATTTGTAATAACTCAAACCCACCGCTAGCAAATATTGTCCTCTTTGGGCTTATCCTTTCTAGCTTCCCCTCAAGGTTTTTAAAACACATTAGCTAGGGAGAGGTTTCCACATCCTTATAAAGAATGCTTCGTTCTCCTCCTCAAATGATGTGGGATCTCACACCTTCAGACTAAATAGCGTTAGTATTTGGTTAAAGGAATAAATGCTCTTTCCTTTCCCGGAAGGAAATAAGAGATGGCTAGTCTCAAATGCAATAACTATCTCGGAATTATTTCAACTATACGTGCATCTTCAGGGATGAAGTTTCAACTGAATAAAAAGAAAACACGTTTTTAAAGAAACGCAGAAATAATTTCTATATCCAAGATTGAATGGACTAAGCCTACATTTCTTTCTGAAAGTTAATATTGTAGACATTCGTAATGGTATTTGAGCGAGTTTTACCTTGATCACTAGGATAGGACCAACAGCATTAACCTCATAAGCATGAAGCAAAGAAGATTTCTCCACTTTATTCAATGTAGTTTCTGCATTGGGACCAGAGCATGATCAATTGCTTAGATCATGACTACTATGTTACATGAACAAAAAAGAAAAATGAAAATTATTGACTACAATTATCAATTCTGTTACATAAATTAGGAACATATCTCCATTTTAGGTCGAGATCTAGCTTAAACTCAAATATATTTATCTGAGCTAAAACGAAACCTTGATTTCACTAACAAAACGTTGGCTACCACGTTGCGTGAAAACCCAACGGCACGATGAGGACTGTTACCGTTATACTGTTCAACCAACCAATGGATTTTTAATTCTCAGAAGAAATACCTGGTTGGAGTACATTAGGAATTGAAAGAATCCCAGATGCATTAATTAGCAGATTCAACGATCCATATCTTTCTCCAATGGACTTTGCAGATTCCTGAAGTACATTGTGACATTGGATGACAGACAAATATTAGAAAATTTTACATGAAATTCATGAGTTAATAAAAATACTTAATCAAAACCAAGTAGATTTCGAAACATAGAAATTTATATCGTATACTGCACAACCACCTAACTCAAGACTTCAAACTTTTAGCCATCTGAAAGAACCCATAGTATAGATTTCAATACCACTTTATCCAAAACTATCTCTATAACAACCCAAGCCCACCGCTAGTAAATATTGTCCTTGCTTTCCCTTTCGGCTTTTCCTTCAAGGTTCTTAAAACGCGTCTGCTAGAGAGAGGTTTTCACACCCTTATAAAGGGTGTTTTGTTCTCCTCCCCAACCGATGTGGGATCTCACAATCCACACCCCTTCGAGGTCCAACGTCCTTGCTAACACTCATTCCCTTTTCCAATCGATGTGGGATCCCCCAATCCACCCCCCTTCGGGGCCCAACGTTCTTGCTGGCACACCGCCTCTTGTTCACCCTCTTTGGAGCTCAACCTCCTCACTGGCACATCGCACGATGTCTGGCTCTGATACCATTTGTAACAGCCCAGGCCCAAGCCCACCGCTAGCAGATATTGTCCTCTTTGGGCTTCCCCTTTCGGGTTTCCTCTCAAAGTTTTTAAAACACATCTGCCATGGAGAGGTTTCCACACCCTTATAAAGGGTGTTTTGCTCTCCTCCCCAACTAATGTGAGATCTCACAATCCACGGGTCCTTGCAAGCACACTGCCTCTTGTCCACCCCCTTCGAGGCTCAACCTCCTCGTTGGCACATCGCTTGGTGTTTGGCTCTAATACCATTTGTAACAACCCAAGCCCACCGCTAGCAAATATTGTTTCTTCGGGCTTTCCCTTTCGAGCTTCCCCTCAAAGTTTTTATAAAGCATTTGCTAGGGAGAGGTTTCCACACCCTCATAAAGGGTCTTTCGTTCTCCTCCCCAACCAAGGTGTAAAAACCATGTTAAAAGAAAAGAGTGAAACCTTAATGGTGCTTTCATTGGTCACATCCAACTCTAGAATGCAAAGGCGCTCAGAAAACTTGTCTTTTAACTCAAGAAGCCCTGTAGCTTTTCCAGGGTTGCGACAAGTAGCAACAACATGTCCCTTTTCATTCTTCTCCAGCAAATGTCTGACCTACACCAATACAAGTAAAGTCAATTTTCATTTGTTAAGCTGCAGCCAAAGTAATGAGTCGGAGCAATTTAGGTCTATAACTCACATCCCTTTCAGATTAACAAACATGAACAGCAAAAACTGATAATACTCAGAAAATCAAATCAAACAATTCACAACAGTCCACACCACAAAAACAGAGAAATAGGAATGAAGAAATTGGAAGATTTCATTGAATTCAAATGAACCTTTGATCAACTTCAACTGAACCATCCGCGAATAGCGAGAGAAACAAGTAATTGAACCGGAATAGAAATTGCTAGGGAAAAGAAAAAACAGAAGAACTCACAAATTCGAGGCCAATTCCTCTGGAAGCTCCTTGAACCATGGAAACTCCACCTTCCCATTTGGCAGCAAGAGAGGAAAAACTAGCTCTCCGAGCCAACGATCTGAGGGTTCCAGCGGCGAACATTGGGTGATTCAGAAGTTGAAGCTTCATATCCTGATTGGTTTTCGAAGCGATGAGTGTTGAATGCCACAGGCATCCATTATGGAGCTTCTTCGAAATTGTTGGAGCCTATTCTAGGCAGTAAATGCAGTAGAAATGGCATCCAGAGCTCCATGGCCGAACTCTTGAAAGAATTGTGGCTGCCGTAGCGCCACATCTGCGGAATCTGTACAACACACTCTTTCGTTAATTAGAAGCCTCGGTGGAAGTTAACCGATGAATGCGTGGCTAATGGAATTCAAGCGCCAGGCTAATGGAATTCAAGCGCCAGGCTAATGGACCTATCATCATGGGTCAACCGGAAGGGCTCGCACAACCCCTAAGGCTGCTTGTCGGGTTAGCTTTTCAGTGATTATGCGGCACTTATTCTAACCCAACGAACAAGTCAATAATATTAGCGTATGCTCGAGCCTCAAGTCACTGTTGAGAGAAATGTTTTAGAAAACGTGAAAGAGAGGAAATTCATTGAAAATAATTTTAAAAGAATGTTACCAGCTAAAACTAAGTAAGTAACAATAATGACTTTGATAGCATATATGTAACACCTTATTTTCCTACTGAAATAAAGTTGCTACCATATGCATGACATGACATTTTTATGCGGAAACATTCGTTTATAATAATTCATAAAACGTGTGAGTGTAGGCCCACCAGGCGCATATTCACACCCCTAGGCCTACTGATCGAGCTAGCACTCTCTAAGCTATTGCTGGACACTCGGAGGGAATAGTGACTGTTGTAGCATCATGGTGAACATGATGGTCATTTCAGCCTCGTAGCATATGTGTTCGTACTCGTCATAAAAGAGAAATATCCCAATGCACGTGAATATACAATTATGCATGAGGTTCCCATATTTTTCATCGTGGCGTAATAAATCATGCAAGACAACCTCCATTCTTTCATCACTTATTACACTCGGTAATATGCATACATAAATTCTTATAAAATCGCTCCATTCATAACATAACTTTCAAATCATGACGTAGGAGTTGTGCATCGTAGATTTCCTTATTTCAAAACATACCATAGCATGTCATGGCCTAACATAACATATCATAGTACATCATGACATCTCATAACATAACATAACTTTTCGTAACATAACATGACATTTCATTTATACCATAATATTATTTGGCATATCATATAACGACACTTAACATAATATCACATATCACACATATGACAGGTGCAAGGCCACTAGGCACGTGTTATTATACATAAAGCAATTCTTCCAATCAAGCCTATAGTAGAGTCATTTACTTGGTTGGCTTAGACTGAAGCTACTATGACCCCTTGATGCTAGCTTAATGCTCCTCTCTAAAATTTATTTCTACCTAAGAAGTCCCACAATCATAAATTAAAATTTTACTATGGAAATTGACTTATCTAATTTTGCTTAAAATAATTTAAACTAGCTAAAAGGTAGTCATACTAACCTTAAACACTTTCGAAGAATTGAAACCATTAGGAAAGGGTCCGAGCATATCAAACCTGAGTCGGATCAGTCGAAATGCCAGCCTGGAGCGGTCAGAAAATGTATTCTTCGACTAGCTTTGAGCTGCCCTAATGGGATGAAAAGGAGAAATTGTTGTAACTTAGTAAGTAAAGAAACCCCCTTTACAACGGAGTCCAAGTCCCCCACTTTCTCAACCTAACCGACGTAGGACAACATTTTTTTTTCTTTTTAAATTTTGGGTTATTACAATATAACCTATGGAGGAAGAATTAACAACTAGTCGTATTCCCTTATAGTACATTTTAGGGCATTTTAACCCTAACAAGGGTAAACATGATTTTGGTGACCGATCATACACCCTTGTACGAACACAACAAGAAATAGTAAAAGTCTATCTAAAACGAAAACAAGTAAACGGGATTTATAACAAGCATGCAACTATGGACAACATGTCCTAGACAAGCATGACCGAGACATCTAGCATGTGGCTATAGGGCAACACGTCTTGGACAAACATGACAGTAACACTAGACACAACATCTTGAGTCTACGAGTAGAAACTAGAGGACTTGGACGAGTGTGTGCTTTTAGCATTAAGACACCGTCAGGCAGAGAACACAGCAACGACTTAAATTTTCTTACAAATTCAACAAATATATATTTGAAAATATTCAATTACACGATAATAAAACTTCACATAAGTTGCTATCAAATTCAATAGGTATAATTAGATAAGTGTCGATGTCAATAAAAAGCATCTCAATTATTTAAGACATTACATTCAGGATATAACGATCCATGTCGTTATCTTCAACATGGTCATATTACTTGCAACTCACTTTCTAAAAGTAAAAACTATCCTCACAGACCAACACAATACAAGTTGTCGGGTCATCCAACACAAAATTGCTCCCAGCAAAACACATTTAACCATGAAATTCTTACAATTAATGATCGTGATCTCAACTCATTTATGTACCCCTCATTTATTCCGATTTTAAAAAATAATAATAAAAAGAAAAAAAAATTAAAATAATTAATGAGCTATGAGTTGGCTGTTTCTCTCTCTACATATAAATTAAATAAAATTAATTAGTTAAAATAAAATAAAAAAATAAAATAAAATAAGTAATGAAATTGGGGTGGCTGCTTCACATGGCAGGACACTTGGTGTACTAACACACAACAGTTACCCTACGATGGACCCTCTTTGTGATGGCCACATCCCAACCACTATTTTTAATTTCTCTTTTTTTTTTTTTTTTCTCTACAATTTTTAATATTTATCTTGTTTTTTTATTAAAAAAAAAGTTAAATCATTAACGATACGTACCCAGAATTCAGATCAAGATTTAGAATCTGAATTCAACACCTGATGGCCCCCCGACATTCTCTTGCATCTCCGTTACTTATGTTACTTACTTCTCATTTGTAAGAATGAAAAGTATCGCTACAGATCAACACATGAATCCTTCCAATAGTGGTGGACTTATTGTGAGATCCCACGTCAATTGGAGAGATGAACGAGTGTCATCGAGTACACTGAGCTTCAAAGAGGAGTGGACATTAGACGGTGTGCCAGTGAAGACAATGGGCCCTGAAGGGAGGTGAATTATGAGATGCTAAATCGATTAGAGAGAGGAACGAGTGTTAGCAAGTACACTGAGCTCCGAAAGGGGGTGGATTGTGAGATCCTACATCGATTGGAGAGAGGAACGAGTGCGAGCGAAGACGCTGGCCCCAAATGAGGTAAATTGTGAGATCCCACATCGATTGAAGAGGAGAAGGAAACATTATTCCTAAGGGTGTGAAAACATCTCACTAGTAAACACGTTTTGCGGAAACTCAGAAGGAAAAGCCCAAAAAAAGACAATATCTACTAGAGGTAGACTTGGGCTGTTACATACAAGGTCACCCCAACATAGAGCTGCTCTTAACTCGTAACTTAATGATTGAGTCACTCAAAAGAAAGGTACACCTTATTGGTACACGCAGTCAAATTAAATAAAAATAATTAAAAAAAAAAAAAAAAACAGGCAAACAGAAATTATGACAAAAAATATGTACATGTCACAACCAAACCTATACAAATTAAAACAGTATTTCCCCACAATATGAAAATGTTTGGAAAAAATTGTCACAAAATATTTGATACTGCCCCAAACACTGCCCTACAGAGGGGGGATAGTGTGTTGCTCAAGAAGAGAATCCCAGTTTTATTTTGTTTTCCTCTGCCCTTATCATGTCCCAACATGGGGCAGCTCTTTTGTCCTTACCCAAATAAATCCCCATTTCATTTATATTATTATAACCTCCATTTTTTTAATTCAAAACTATATATTATAAACTTTAGGGGTTTATTATTTTTATTATTTTTCTATATCATATTGCTAAAGGACCACATCAGAATCCTTGCTGTCTCACTATTAAATTAAAAATCCTCAAAACCTAGACTTACATAATTTTCAAAAATATAATTATTTAATTCTTCTACTTTTATTTATTTCCTCCACTTATTAATAAATAAAAAATTACTCGACCGTAATTAGTTTTCCTTAATCCAATCGTGAAAAACACCATTTATAAGAGTGTGAAAACCTCTTATAAATCGTGAACAAAACATGTTGGGCCGTTACAACATGTTTGAAAACTCAGTCAAGCCGTCTATAACAGCCCAAGCTCACTGCTATATTGTTCTCTCTGAGCTTTCCATTTAAGGCTTCCCTCTCAGGGTTTTTAAAACACGTCTGCTACGGAGAGGTTTCCACACCCTTATAAATAATGTTTTGTTCCCTTCTATGTGGGATTTGACAATCCACCCTCCCGGTCCAGCGATGTGAGATCTCAAAATCTACCCCATTCGGGACCCAGCGTCTTTGATGACACTCGTTCTTCTATCCAATCGATGTGAGATCTCACAATCTACCCCTTTTTGGGCCTCAACGTCCTTGCTAACACATCACTCGATGTCAGCTCAAACCCACCGCTAGTAAATATTGTATTCTTTGGGCTTTTCCTTCCAAGGTTCCCCTCAAGGTTTTTAAAATCATCGGTTAGGGAGAGGTTTTCATATTCTTACAAATAATGTTTTGTTCCACTCTCCAACCGATGTGAGATCTCACACCGACTTTACACTCCAACACACAGAGGTTCGAAAACGTAAGATCCCGTCAACCAACCCTATTAAATTCCGAACAAGTGCTTCAAGTTCTCCTAACGTTCTTCTCGTCCCATCATTAAGTTGATGAGATAGAATGAATGACCTTTTTAACTTATATAGAACATCACATCTCATTCATTTCTTCTCCTACAATTCTTCTCCTACAATGAATACAATTTGACCATGATGATATTCCACCACCCTCCACAACACATATTTGATACCTTTTTTCTTTTTTTTACTGTACGGTTAAAATAAACAATGGGAAGCTGAAAACCCAACAAAGAAACGTAAGATTATAATCCATCAACGACCAGTTTTTGTTGCATTGGGATTGTCATGTCAATGTTGAAAAACTTACCTTCTTGATGAGGGTAAAAAGTGAAAAAAAAGAGAAGATAAAAGTGGAGTTACTAGGGTTAGGGCATGAGATAACAAATAGAATAAGACCATGATTGGTGTGGTAAAAAGTAAAAAATATATATAGAATTGGAAGAAAGTGACTGATGAGAGAGAGAGAGATGACGGTAGATTCTAAAAACGTCTCGTCAAAGCCTTACAGATTGGTGATTCTCTTCATAATTATTGCTCCACTTCAAAAAAAAAAAAAAAAAAAAAAAAAAGGTTATTAGAGGTAAAAAAAATTTGAATGGTTACGTTTAATCGATTTTTAGGTAGCCACATAGAGAGTGACGCCCGAGTAAAGAAGAGATAATTAAGGTAAAAAATTTCAATTTTACTAAATGATTTAGCTTTGAACGAGATTCCCCTCTCCAACCAATGTAGGATCTCATAATCCACCCTTTCGAGACCCAGCATACTAGCTGACACTCATTCCTCTCTCCAATCGATGTGGGATCTCACAATCCACCCCCTTTCGAGGCCCAACGTCCGTGTTAGCACCACTTCTATAATTGTTGCTCCACTTCAATCCTTTCAAATCTATCACGTACTTCAACTAAAAAAAGTTATTGGAGGTAAAAAAAATTGAATATTTACATTTAATCGATTTTTAGGGTACCCACAGAGAAGGTGACGCTCGAGTGAACAAGAGATATATGAATGAAATTCAACTACATTTGAATTAAAGCTGTTTTCGTACGATTTAATTAACTTTAGGGTAGGGTAAGATGATGTTCGTGCATGGGTCGAGAAAAAGAAAGCATTTATAAGAATATTACAAGCATGATGTTGATTGTTAATTATACCCTAAAGACTAAATGAAACCTTTGGAACACCATTTTCCACACATTATTTGCTAACTTTTGGGTTTCTATATTGATCATGAAAAGTGGAGAAAACAAAAAGGGTTTTTATAAATTTCAACCCCACAATTGAATTATTACACTATACCCACCAATCTCTCTATGAGAAAAGTCAACTCATGTTGACTTTCAAAAGACGAGTGGAAGCCCCGAGAACGACCTAAAAATAATATTGCTGAAGTACCCGCGTGTAAAGACTGTCTCTATATTTAACGATATCGACGTGGCTCGTTCTACTGTTGTAAGTTGATTTTAGCGGTATCAGATGCAACGTTGTTGAAAGTTTCAATAATAACGAAAGCTAATAATTATGTCAAATTAAAAAAAAAAAAAAAATCAATTTTTTTCTTTCCTTTTTGGAACTCAAAAAATGGTTTAGTTAATTAGTCAACCAAGTCAAGATTTAAAATTTTAAATTTTGTGCTAATTTTAATAATGGGAAAGAAGGGGCTTTTGCACATGGTTCCTTGCACTATTGCCAAGGAAAACACAAGACTTTGAGTGTTCTCATTTTAAAGAATTTTAAATAATATATATTACCTATTTATCTCGGGATATTCATATGACCTAATAATCTGATTAATTTGAACTACTCGGTAAAAGCTGAGTTGAGTTGGATTTTTTTTTCAATTCCTATTTAGTCGAAATTTTGAAACACTAAAAAATTTGGGTTAATTTGCAGGTTGACATTTTTTGATCGGGTCAATCCGATCAAACCGAAAATAGGGTTACAATCCAACCTAACCCTACTCTGTTTAAGATTGTTGTGAAATTAAGAATATTTGACGTTTATTACTTAAGTCAATGATGAGGTGTGACTTGTAAATGTTTGATATTTAAATTTTATGAGATTTTAGTTATCAATGTAATATGTAGGGTGGATAAGTAAATTTTTTTAGATAATTAAAAAAAAAAAAAAACTCAATAATCCAAAACAAACCAACTTGAAAATAGAGAGGGTGTACGACTGTTCACCAAAATCCACTTGTCACAATCGCACTTGTCACAATCGCACTTTTAATGGCAGCGGACTTGCGATTGTGCGGCACTCACTTTCCAACAACAAGTGAGCTAAGCCAATTCGTTCTAGCGTCGCCTACGGCCAAGCGATGTATGCTCGAGCCTCTGGCCTCGGTTTTAAGAGAAGGTTTTAGAAAGCGAGGGCAGAGAGAGATTTTCGAAAGAGACGTTATATAAGCAAGCAAGAGAGAAATAACAACGGCTTACCGTATATAACCTTGAGTAGGGAGAAGTTGACATGTCTTGACAGGGCTAAAATGCCCTAAAATGTAATATAGGGGATATGATTAGTTGTCATTTCTTCCTACCCCGGTTATATGCTATCAAAACCATTGTTGTTGCTACTCGCTTTTAGCTTATAACATTGTTTTCTCTAAAATTGTTTTCAACGTATTTCCTCACTCACGTTGTCTAAAATATTTCTCTCAAACGTCACTCAAGGTTCGAGCATACGCTAATATTTTTTGCAAAATCCAAATTTTCCACGACTGACTTGTTCGCTGGGTTAGAATCAGTGCCGCACAATCGTTGTCACAATTTGTTAAATTGTGGATTTTCTTTAATTTATTGGAAAATAATTTGTGTTTTTTTGACATAATAAAATTTATTATTATTATTATTCATTTTTAAATAATTTTCTAAAATTCTAAAAAAAGAAATAAAAAAAATTAGGAAAATGTTTGGGGTTAAGTTTACAAAGGAAGAGACGTAGTACGTACGTATGTATTTAATTTAAATGTACAATTATTTAATAAATAATTAAAATTTATTATATTCTAAGCTTATTATTAATAATATGAAAAATTGAAGGCATCAATAAATGAGATTTCGGTCGAATTCTTGCAAGCACATGTGCCCGAGATTTTCGTCTAATTATTTTAATCATTTTTTAAATTTATTTTCTGCGGTTGAAATTCATTTTCGTAATTAATTAATCAATATATATTTATTACACACGTGGAATTTGTTTTCTGGTAACAGAATGTTTTGATTGTTTTCTTAATCCTTCATTTTTCGTGCTTAATTTTACCTAATTATCTTTAATTATAATGATTTATTTTTCCTAACATTCCTTATTTATGATGTCATTAATTAATTATCATCTATATGTATTTATTTTTAAGTCAAATTAATAAAAATCAAAAACTTCATTAATGCGTTTAATTTTTTTTTTTTACAAATTTAAAAAATACTCTTATCATTAGTATATACACGAAACCTTTAGTACACGTTTTAGTAAGATTAACATCTTTAAATTTTTAAAAAAAAAATTAAAAAGTTTGGGGATAATTTCTTAGATGGAAATGGACGTTTTTAGTTCGTATATTAACGGTAAAAAAAAAAAAAAAATTTAAAAATTTTTTAAATTATTTTTAAAATTTTATTCTAAAATTCAAGAATATTAATGATTTTTTTTTTTAAATTTAAGGGTATTTTTAAAAATTAAAGAATATATATCGTTAATTATGCTGTATTTTAATTAATTTAACATTAATTTTAGTAATTATTTTTATAAATTTTTTAACAAAATGTTGTAATTTATTTTAATAAATAAATGATAATAATAATAATTGAAGGGAATCTTAAAATTTAAGGGTATTTTTAAAAATTAAAGAATATATGTTATGCGTATTTGAATTAATTTAACATTAATTTTAGTAATTATTTTTATAAATTTTTGAACAAAATGTTGTAATTTATTTAATAATAATGGAAGGGAATGTTAAAATTTAAGGTTATTTTTAAAAATTAAAGAATATATTTTGTTAATTATGTGTATTTTTAATTAATTTAACCTTAATTTTAGTAATTATTTTTTATAAATTTTTGAACAAAATGTTGTAATTTATTTTAATAAATAAATAAAAAAAAACAATAATAATAATAATAATTGAAGGGGATCGAAGCGTTCTCCGAAAAATGCGGCTACTTGCCGCCTTCTTTACTCTCCCATCACTTGTTTTCCAAAAATGACTTTTCCTCCGGTCTTTATTTATTTATTTATTTATTTATTTATTTAAAAAAAATCAATTTATTTAATAAAATAAAATAAAACAAAACAAAAAATAAAAAACTCTAATTCCTAAATCAACCCCAAAACTCCTCTAAATTTCACAAATAACCCCCAAAACTTCTTTAATTAATAAATTTGACTCTTCACACATATCACTACAACCCCTCCACTTCTAATTTATTATTTCTCTCTCTCTCTCTCTCTCTCTCATCGTTTCTCTCTCCTCATGTTGCGTATAGAAGCTGATTTTTTAGAGAGAGAAAGTCTAGAGAGAGAAAGTCAGCGTTCTATTTCTCTCTCTTAAAAATTCAATTTTTCATTAACAAAAAAAAAAAACCCATTTCCAATCTCTCTCTCTCTCTCTCTCTCTCTCTCTCTCTCTCTCTAATCTCGCCGGCGACAAAAATTCTGCATGTTTTCCGATTGGTCTCCGGTGAAGACAGACAGCAACAAACTATGTTCTGCAATTTGTTTGAGATGGACAATGATAACTATCAGCAAGCGGGTGATTTGACCGATGTAATTCGAGCTAGTTCCGCCGCCACCTCAGCTGCCCACTCATCGGAATTCTCTCTCGGCGACCGCCATCTCTTGCCTCACCTTCCCACCGATGACTCTTCCATGAATTTTGGAGATCCCTTGTTGCTTCCCACTTCTAGTACTCGAGATCCATTTCTTCATCCCCATTTCTCTTCCTTCAATTTTGATTCTCACGGCGGCGGTTGGGGTTTCACGGCGGCGGAACGGCCTTCTACTGTATTTCCAAGAATGTTGCAGATCTCTCCCACCTCCAAAGTTGGTGACGGTGTAATTACTACTCCTCCATGCGACTCACCGGCCGTGGCGGCCACGGGGAATTCTCCGACTTCAAATCCGCTTTGCTTAAGGGATAATTCCGACCTCCAGATCTCTCCTCCACGAAATCCCGCCATTAAAAGAAGGTATAATAACAACCATAGCGTTTATCTAATCAATCATAGTTATTAAACAATAACGAATCTCCGATAATTAGTGTTCTAAATTTCGTTTTAGCTTGATTTTTTCTCTAATTTCATGTGGATTCGAAATGAATTCAAATTTTGGGTTAATTTCGATGATTATTGATTAATTAAAGAGTTTATAAATTCGAAAAAACCTAAATCATAACTAAAATTTCCTTCATGGAATGTTCATAGGAAGAACCAAGTGAAGAAGGTGGTGTGCATTCCGGCGCCGGCGCCGGCAAACAGCCGATCAAGCAGCGGCGAAGTTGTCCCCTCCGATCTATGGGCATGGAGGAAGTACGGACAAAAACCCATCAAAGGATCTCCCTATCCAAGGTCAATTATACTTCAATTATTTTCCTTAAATTAAAATAAATAAATAAATAAATAAATAAATATATATATATAATTTTGTTTTCCAGAAATCAATGCCAAATGCTGCAAGTTTTTGTACCTCTTAATTTTCATCTGACAAGAAATTGACTTCCAATAATTTTATTCATCATTTACTCATCAAATTCTCAAGTGATTTGTAAATTTTTAATAATTATATAATTATTTTAACAAAATTAATGTTTTGTTCTTTAAATTTTACATCTTTTTTATGAGCTGATAATTAGTATTATCATTTGAATTAAGAGAATTTATTAGTGAAAATATTTCCCTTCCATTCTCTTTTCTTTAGGGGGTATTACCGGTGTAGCAGCTCCAAAGGCTGCTCGGCTCGAAAGCAAGTCGAGCGTAGCCGAACCGATCCCAACATGCTCGTCATCACCTACACTTCGGAGCATAACCACCCATGGCCTACTCAACGTAATGCGCTAGCAGGCTCAACTCGCTCCCACCCTTCTCGAACCTCCACTTCCACTACACGTATAACAAGCCCAAAACATGAGCACAACAATGAAAACCTAGCAAGTGTGACGATAAAGGAGGAGGATATGAATGAAGAGCAAACGACGGAGAAAGCAGCAACAACAATAACAACAAACCAACATCAGGTCGAGGGAGATCATCAGGAGTTCTTGTACGACTTGATTTTCGACGAATTTGCCGATCAAATGAACGAGCACAATCGTCATCATGCAACGGACACGATGAACGATAACCTTCTCCGGTTTAGTAACCATGGGTTTAGTAAAGGAAATGATGAAGAGTGTAGTAAAGATCCATTTTTGGAGCTCTATGATTGGACAGAGAAGTCAAATGGGAGCTTGTTCAAATAAGCCAAGGCAGGTTGATGAAGGGTAATTATCTGAGATCATATCAGCTATATATATATATATATAGATATATATATTATATACACATTCACCTAGCTAGCTCTTATTTACTTTGGTTTCTCATGGATGAGATAATTAATTAATTGTATTGAGTAAAACAGAAGTGAACTTTTTTTGTTTGTGAGAGAGAGATCATTTCTTGGATTATCATTTCATTAGGGTTTTGTTCATTACACTTTGATTAGTTCATGAATTATGTTAATTAATGCAAACTTTGTTAAAGATCTGAACGAGTCTGTCTCGATCATACTTAACGAGGCAATCAAAATATGTGAGTACTGAAGTGTTTCATCAATTGTATGTTCAGGGTATCCCCTCAACGCTTTAAAACGCGTCTGATAGGGAAACGTTTCCACACTCTTATAAACGGTGTTTCGTTTTCCTCCCCAACCAATGTGGGATATCACAATCCACACCCTTTCAGGGCCCAACGTCCTCACTGACACTCGTTCCTTTCTCCAATTGATGTGGTACCCCCACCAAATCCACCCCCCTTCGGGGCCTAGCATCCTTACTGACACATCGCTTCGTGTTTACCCCCTTCGGGGAACAACCTCCTCCCTGGCACATCGCTCGGTGCCTGGCTCTGGTACCATTTGTAACGACCCAAACCCACCGCTAGCAGATATTGTCCTCTTTGGACTTCCCCTCAAGACTTTAAAACGCGTTTACTAGGGAAATATTTCTACACGCTTATAAATGATGTTTTGTTCTCATCCCCAACTCATGTGAGATATCACAGTATCTCTTGTAATGATAAATCTTATTGACGGGTCAAACACCCACATAGTCAAATGAGCCGAAATAGTTATAAAAACGGGTTTTAAACGATTTAGAAGTATATCGAGACCGACCCGAGTTAGAAAAGGAGGTATGAAATGAATTAAGGGTGTGGGGGGTGTTAAAAATGGATTGTGGTATAATGTAAATGGGATTGTTGGATGATTGGAAGCAAGAGGCAATGAGACCCATATACCCTTTGGGGAATTAATATGGGGAGGTGTGGATGGGACAGAAAGCTGAAGAACAGAAGATTTGAACAGTGGAAGCTAAGTACATCCAATGGAGACCATCACTATGCAAGAAAAACAAAGAAGAAAAGTGGAAAGAGATTTGATGGAAAGATGGGACTCACCTTTGGCTTCTATCTTTTGGAAGTGGAGGAAATCATTCTTGACCCTACTCTTCACCATTAGGGATTTTCATTTTTTTTCTTCATTTTTATGTAATTTTGTCAATCGATCCGTTAAATTATAGATATTGTCCACTTTAGTCCGTTACATATCGTTATCAATTTCACGGTTTTAGAATGCGTCTACTAGGGAGAGGTTTTTATATTCTTATAAGAAATGTTTCGTTCCCTTCTCCAACTGATGTGTGATCTCACAATCCACCCTCTCGAGGGTCCAGCGTCCTTACTGGTAGGTTCTGACTTTGATACCATTTGTAACAATCCAAGTTCACTGTTAACAGATGTTGTCCGCTTTGACCCATTATGTATCGCTGTCAGACTCATGATTTTACAACGTGACTATAAGGAGAGGTTTCCACACCCTTATGAGGAATGTTTTGTTCCCCTCTCCAAATGATGTGGGATCTCACAATCCACCCTCTCGAGGGTCCAGTGTTCTCGCTGGTACATTGCCAAGGGCCTGACTTCGATACCATTTGTAACCCAAGTTCACTGCTAACAGATGTTGTCTGATTTGACCTATTACGTATCGTTAGACTCATGGTTTTATAATGTGACTATTAGGGAGAGGTTTCCACACCCCTGTAAATAATGTTTGGTTCCTCTCTCTCCAAATGATGTGGGATCTCACAATCTACCCTCCTTGGGAGACGAGCGTCCTTGCTGGCACACCGCCAAGGGCCTGACTTTGATACCATTTGTAACAATCCAAGCTCACTGCTGACAGATGTTGTCCGCTATGACTCATTAGGTATTGTCGTTAGACTCACGGTTTTAAAACGTGACTAGTAGGGAGAGATTTCCACACCCTTATAAGGAATGTTTTGTTCCCCTCTCCAAATGACGTGGGATCTCACAATGCACCCCTCTTGGAGGCTTAGCATACTCGCTGACACACTGCTCGATGCTTGGCTCTGATACTAATTGTAACAGTCCATGCCTAACAAATATTGTCCGCTTTGACACGTATCGCTATCAATTCACAGTTTTAAAACGCATCTATTAGATAAAGGTTTCTACTCTCTTTTAAAGAATATTTCGCTCCCCTCTCCAACCGATGTCAGATCTCACATTTAAAACATCGAAAAATACCCTTTTAAATTATTTTAGATAATATGAAATAGAAGTAAACTTTTATTCATTTGAATACATCATACAAAATATTAATTTCCGTCCACTTATTTGTATATTATTAATTTATTAATTTTTTTTTAGATTTTTTTTTTTGTTGAAAAGATGACAATAATGATATAATAATTGGGGTTAGTTTTAAAATTATTCTTAGAAGTAATTTTATATTATAAAGTTGTTTTTTGTGTGTTTACCAAGTATTTTAATAACATTTTTTTTGTAATGATAAGGACAAAAATTAAATATACTTTGTTAATTTAATATTTTAATATAGATTTGACTTTGATTGTCATGTGAAAATACACATTTAAATTAATTAAGATTAATTAAATCAAAGTTTATCTAATTTTATGTGGTTATAACTTTATTTGACTTTTAAGAATTAAAATAAAAAAAATAAAAAATATGTGAGACCCCCTCAATGCCACCTTGATATAGCATGCTTTTTGTAAAAAAAAAAATATATATGTTTAAGAAAATTCTTGATAATAATTAATAATATTATATATTTATTTTTTTTCTTTAGAAATTTTTGTTTGATAATAAGCCAAATTTAAATACTTATAATATAATTTTAGTTTCTAAACTAATAATTATATTAATTTACAATTTTTTATATCATTAAATCAATTTAGACCCGAGTAAAAGATTAATCTTCTCTCAAATTTTAACTAAAGTAGCAAAGAGTAAAGACTATATTCACAAACCAACACGATTCTTTGTAGGGTTGTGACACCTGAGTAAAAGAGGGGCTTTTTGATGACTCAATCATAAGAATTTTATGGTTAAACGTGCGTTAGTTAGAGTGAATGACTTCCCCTTTTGGGCTTTCCAACTGATGTAGGATCTCACAATCTACTCCGGTTCGAGCCTAGCGTCCTCAGCCACCTAATGTTTGACTCAGATATCATTTATAACAATCCAAGCCCACCGTTAGCAGATGTTGTTCTTGTCTGACTCAGATACCATTTGTAACAATCGAACCCCACTGTTAGCAAATATTTGGACTTTCCCTTCTGGGTTTTCCCTCAAGGTTTTAAAACTCGTCCACTAGAGAAAGATTTCCACACCCTTACGAGGAAAACTTCGTTTTCATCTCCAATCGAGGTGGGATCTCACAAATTCTATATTGGGTGACCTCCTAGAATTTTTCCTAAAATGCATATGAGTGAGAACAAAGTATGCGGGAAGGATCAGTGTTCGTCTGGAGGTATAGTCTTCACTTGTAAAAAACAAGGAGTAGGTAAAGTGACCATGTCGTCAAGAGAAGCCGAGACAATCAGGTGTCAAATCTCACTCACATGTTTTCTAAATTTTTTTAGAATCAATCACATTTAGATATAGTCTCCATAAATTTGAACTGATATGACCCAAAATTTAAGGCTATTAAATTGATTTTGAACTCTAATTTAAGGGTATATTAGCAATTTCAATGGGTCCTTTAATATCAATAACTAAGCCTTTAATTTTAAAAATATCATATTAAAGACTATTTATGAAGTTTTATTAAATCAAAATATTAAATTGAAAAAAATTAAACATTTATTTAGAAATAAAAGATTAGACATCAAATTGTTTTAATTTTCAATATTTTATTATGAGTATTAAAACTAATTAATGATATAAATTGAATAATTCTAATTTTTCCTCCAATTTTTTAAGAAATAAATAATTGTCTCACATGACAACAACGAAAATTTAACATTTTGAACGAGAATATATAAATTAACCTAATTTATCTTACGATTCTAAAGTAGAGGGAAGTACACACGCGAGTAGTGGTGGACGAAGCGGAAGCGAGAATGTCGGCTTGAGTAACGCAAACATTGGTGAGAATCTAATGCCTCTAAAACTTAAGGGCTCCTCACAAGGTTCGTCCAGGAAGGGTGAGTCAGGGCCTAAGATCAAGCCGAAAGGCGTAATCGATGGATAACAAGTGAATATTCCTATACTACCCCTTGTTGGTCCCCAATGTCAACATTCTAACTTCATACCTTTTATCAATCTCAACATAATTTAATTAGTTAAGCCACTTCAGATTTATAGAAGTTCCGGAAAGAAATTACACCTTCACTGTTATTAATTATGGGGGTTCAGAAAAATATATGATGTATCAATCCTCTTGGATGAAAGTCCCACCTCGGCTAATTTAGGGAATGATCATGAGTTTGAAGGAATACTCTCTCCATTGGTACAAGGCCTTTTAGGGAAGCCGAAAGCAAAACTATGAGAACTTATGCTCAAAGTGGACAATATCATACCATTGTGGAGAGTCGTGTTAAAAATGTCCAAACTCGACTCAACCTAACTCACGAATACCCGAACAATGATATTATTAATGATGAGCAAATTTGAAAAATGGATCGTTAGGGTTTAGAGTAGGTTAGCCCTAAGGTCTATGGGCATATACTAAGTGCATTTGAATGATGAATTTTGAGAATAAAAAGAGTAAGGTTTTTATTGATTGACATATAATTATTAAATATATTATATATTCTATTTTATTTTTTTTCCAATTTTATAAAAAACCCTATTTAATTTCTTAATGATGAATATAATAATGGTGACATGAAGTATCCCATTAGTTTAGAATAAGCAATGATGAAAAAGTATATAATATAATAATGTTTTCCATTTCTTTTGGACATTTCTACTTTTAACTATATTATATTATTACCATTTGACTTTGGTATTATATTATAGAAAAATGAGGAATAATCAATAATTGACTTTAAATTCACAAAATCATTGAAGTTAAAACTATATTGTTATAATTGTGTTGATGTGATTGGGTTTAATTGTAAAAGTTTCGTAATGTTTGTGTGAGATTTTACGTTGGTCAGGGAGAAGAACGAAACACCCTTTTATGACCGTGTGAAAATCTTTCCCTAGCAGAAACTTTGAGGGAAAGTTCGAGAGGGAAAGCCAAAAGAGGACAATTTGCTAATAGTGGGCTTGAACAGTTACGAATGATATTAGAGCAAACACCGGATGATGTGCCAACGAGGAGGCTGTTCCTTGAAGGGGGTAAACATGAGGCGGTGTGCTAGTAAGGACGTTGGGTGCTGAAGGAGGGTGGATTGTGAGTTCTCCCATCGGTTGGGGGAGGAGAACGAAACACTCTTTGTAACGGTGTGGAAAATCTCTCCCTAGCAGACACGTCTTAAAAAATCTTGAGAGAAAGCTACAGACCGACCGCTAGGTTTGGGAACATTTTACAGACTAGTTGAGAGGTTCATCATATGCAATCAAAATTAGTGGGAGCAAAAAAACATATGATTCCCATGGCTCTACAACAGACGTCCTCATCCTCCCTGCTCACCCTCGTTCTTACTTGAACGTAAAATATTTTTAGAAAGAGTTGGGTATTATAAAGACACGGAGTAAGTGACTCCACTGTTGTAGTCCGGAAATGCAAACACATACTAGCATGCCATACCAAAAAAAAAAATAAGAAAAAACATAATTGTGACGGTATCGTCATAAATTATTAAATAATAAAAATTGATGAAATTTTGTATGACATTAATTAAATTATTACAAATTAAAAAAAAATAGTAACTAAATTTTATATTGAAAGATTAAATGGGTGTAAAATTAATAAAATTAGGTGCTTTTCATTGAAACCAAAGCGAGATTAAGGCAAAAGATTAGTAGGGCGGGCTGGGCCTTGGCCTAAATGAACAACATTGTTGGATCCACGAAGCTGGTTCTAAACATTTCATTTATTATGTTTCACATTTCTTCCTCCATCTTATTCGTCGAGGCAAACAATCTCACGCCCAAGTCATTACGGTAGGAGATGAGAACGAAATATTCTTTATAATGGTATGGATAACTGTTACTGGCAGACGCATTTTAAAAACTTTGAGGGAAACCCGAAAAAAGAATCCTAATAAGACAATATTTACTAGCGGTGGGCTTGAGTTGTTACAAATGATATTAGAGTCAAACACTGAGTAATGTGCTAGCAAGGACACTAGGCCCTGGAGGGAGGTGAATTTTGAGATCCCACGTTTGTTGAAGAGGGGAACAAAAAACTTTGAGGGAAACCACATAAAGGAAGTGCAAAGAAGACAATATTTGCTAGTGGTGGGCTTGAGTTGTTACAAATGGTATTAGAGTTAAACATCGAGCAATGTGCTAGCAAGAACGCAAGACCCAGAAAGGAGGTGAATTTTGAGATCTCACATCGGTTGGAGAGAAGAACGAAACATTTTCTATAAGGGTGTGAAAACCTCTCCGTGATTGATGAGATGACCCATTTGAAGTTTGAGAGAAAGTGATATTCTAAAAAAATGATGAACTTTGTGGACACCATTAATGATAAGACTCTCTCCCTCAACTTATTAAGGATATGATGTTAAAGCTTTTTGTCCATTCCATCTCTTTCTCCCTTCTGTCACCCTTCCGTATTCCATGCTCCTTTTTCTTCTTTTAGGTTCATCTTTTAAGAAAAAGGGTTAGATTCGTATCAAATTTCGAGATTACGATGTGAATGTTCGTGTGTAAAATTTAGCTATGAATGTAACAACGGTTAAAAATAAAAAGTAAAAAGAAAGAAAGAATATAAGTTAATTAATAATAACTGATACCATGTCTACCCTAGTCACTTCTCCCAAATATCTATCCTCAATAAATTCTGTGTGTGTCAGTAATTTCGGTAAAAAAAAAACAAGAAAAAAAGAAAAGGTTTTCAAGTTTACACCGATCTAATTGAGGATATAGCTTGAATAATTTGTTGCATCAGGTCTGAGGATGTAGCTTGAATAGCTTGTCGGATTAAGTTAGTTAAATCTTCATTTTCTTTAGTCTAAATTGTAGCTTGAATAGCTTGTCTGATTAAGTTAGTTAAATCTTCATTTTCTTTAGTCTAAATTGTAGCTTGAATAGCTTGTCGGATTAAGTTAGTTAAATCTTCATTTTCTTTAGTCTAAATTGTTGCAATTATTTATATTTTAGTTATAAATTAAATATCAAGAACAATTTATGTGATCGTGTGAATCTAGTAAAAATCATTAAAATTGGTCTGTGAATAGGATTAAAAAAAAAAAACACAAATGGAAAGAAAAGGAAAAATCACGAAATTTAAACCGTTTTTAAATTGGGTGTATGAAAATAATATTATAACAAAAAATATTTATTTAAGTTAAATTGAGTTAAAAATTAGAGTTAATGAAGGAATTAGGTGAATGTTTTTAATAGGTGAAGCACCTCGGTATAAGTAGAAAAGAATTCAAGGGATGAAGGCAAACCGGTTCGAAATTAGATAGAAACTTTAGCTAAGGCCAACCAAGTAAGTGGCCTTACTATCGGCATGGTCGGAAAACTTGTCTTATGTATGACGACACGTGCCCAGTGGCTCTTACACGTGTAATTTATGCTTTATGTTATATGATGTTATATGATGTTATATGATGATGTGATGATGTTATATGATGACATGGTGACGTTAGATGATAATGTGATGATGTTATATGATGATGTGATGATGTACATGATGTTGACATGATGATGATGATACATGATAACAAGATGATGTAAGACGTATGATGATGAAATGACTTAATATGATGATGTTCCATATTAAGATGATGTACATGTATTAAATGCCACAATATATTATGACGACGAGTTTTCAACGATACAACCCTAATTAATGTTAATAATGATGAATGTAAGAAGGCCAATGCGTGCATGTTACTTAAAGTAATGTGTAAACGGTATATAGGGTTGGGTCATAAAGATGATTCAAAGATGAAGATTATAGAGATCTCATGCATTTTGTGTGTTCATATACATTAGGATACTTTCTCATTTATAATGATGAGTATGGACGTGTACACGATGATGATGATCATCATATCTCGCATGACACTTGGGGTCTTTTGACTATTGGGCATCGCTACAGACAACTAGCTCGACTATGATGGATCCAAGGGGATGCGAACCGCCTAGTGATCCATGCTCGCATGTGTGAGTCGTGTGTAGAGAAGTACTACACATCCAATTTTGTCCGAACTGGAGGCTACCCTGTGATAGTTTTAACAATAGGTCCTTAATCATGAGTTGCATGTGTTTGCATTCCTTTGTCTCCAATAATGGGCTGAGTATTTCTTAAATGAAATCGATCCCAAAATAAGTTTTTTGGAAATGAATAAACCAACAAGAAGCCAGAATTGATCGAACCAAGATCTATCCCGATCAAACCGATGAGAACAAAACATAAACTAAAAGATACAAACCAAGTCTGAATGATAAAACTCGACGTAATAGTGACGTAAGCTAAAAGCTTTTCGTTATTTTATTATATATTTTTTAATGAAAATATAGAATTAGACTTTATGGTGCAAGTTGAAGATTGAATGGTCTAAAATAAACATGAAAAGCATTTGATGATTTGAAAGGGTTGAAAATTTGGCTCTTAGATTGGGTTTTACTAATTTCCACTATAATTTTGCGTTTTTTATTATTTAATATGCAATTCGAAGTTAATATTTTTGTAATTTCACTCGTTTAATTTAAAATATAAAATATGTGCTTGATGTGAAATTTTCTTTTCTAAAATTAAAATTTTAATATTCTGTCACGTCAATCGAACGCCATTCCCTCCAAATGTTGGATATCGGATTTACGATTAACTTTAAAATCAATAGAAAAAATAATTTTAATTGATGTAAAATACGTGAACCAAAATAATATTTAACATTTATTAATAACTCGAGCTATGAAATGTAAACCCTAAATCTATATAACTGTAATAGTCCAAGCCTACCGCTAGTAGATATTGCCCGCTTTGACCCGTTACGTATAAAACCTTTTCCTTTCCAACCAATGTGCTCACAATCTACACTTTGGGGGCCTAGTGTCCTCTCTGGCATACCATCCGGTGTCTGGCTCTGATACTATTTATAATGATCTAAACTTACTCCTAGTAGATATTGTTTGCTCTGGCTCGCTTCGTATCGTCGTCAACCTCACGGTTTTAAAATACGTCTACTAGGGAGAGGTTTCCACACCCTTATAAGAAATGTTTCATTCTTCTCTCCAATCAACGTGTGATCTCACAATAAAGAGCCCGTGTAAAAGTTAGTAGATAACATATCAGAATTGACTTTTCTCATTTATTCTCATTTCGATTCATTTGAAATATTTTAATTTTATTTTCTAACCCTTTTTCTTATTCCAACTCATCTCGATTCTTAAGAAGTAAACGGAACGTTAGGGCCTTTTGTCACATCCAAATATCTCTATCAACAAACAAAGTTAGATTTTACTTTCATCTAAATATTCATGTCATTGGGAACACTTATTGCATAGTTTATGGCTTTATAGAGGATCATGTGGCAAACCTAGGACCATATCCTTTATTTTAGGGCACTCCTCGATCGTTCCAGAATATATATAAGTTATAATATGATCGTGATACCATCGATAATAAATTAGTATAGTTTTAAAATCGACCGCGTATCATTAACAAGGTCTTATTTGTTCTATAATTACGTCACTTTCCTAAAAATAAAAGAATTTAATATGTTGTTAAAAATATTCTTTAGATTTAATGGACTTTTGACGTGTAGATTATAAATTGATTAGAAACCAAATGTATTTATAAATTAAAAAAAAAAAAAAAAAAAAAAAACTAAACCATTACATAATAAAAATTAACGTTTAATTTAATTTTTAAAGTTTTTTTAATAGTAAAAACTAAGTTTTTATAAATTCAAAAATACAAGAAGTAATTTTTTTTTTATACAAATTTAATAAATATGTCAAGAAAATATCAATAATTATTTACCTAACATGTTTTTATAATTTTTTAAAAGAAATTTAAATAGCTAGATGTTTTTTTTCTAATAAAAAATTTATAAGCACGTATTTTCTTTAAAAAAAAAAAAAACTAATAGAAATTTAAAAGATTTATAAATAATTGAGTTATAAATGAACATAAAATTATTAAAAAAAAAGGTTTTATATATTACATAATATATTAGAAGGATTAAAACTTAAATTAAATTAAATTAAATTGAAGAAATTAAAGAAAAAAAAAATCTAGAAGAAAACAAATTAGGCATCACTTTCACATGAAATAGGGATCCTCTAAAATGATAGGTAAGTGGGGCTTGGAATTGTGGTCACCAACGGTCTCCCTTTGTAATTTATTTGAGTCGGGTTTCGAGTTTTGGGGTTCGGTTTTGAGTTTTGGGTTTCGGGTTTCGTTCTAATTAGAATAATAAGTGTTTTGTTCGTTGATTTTGTTTTAATTTACCTCTTAACTAATCACTCTCCTCATCTCGTGATATCAAATGAATTTCAACTTACCTGGGCATACGTTTTAGAAGAATTATTGGAAGAGACGAGCTTTGGAATAAAAGAAATAAATTAGAGGGATAAAAGTGGAAAAGGCATTATTTGATATTCAAAATGAATAGTAAAGTTAGGTTAGACTTTAATGAAAAGTGGTGAGAAATATATGGTTTAGGGATTTCCTTTTCTCCAACTAAGCACCACTGTGTATTTGTTCATGAATACTTTTAATTTAAAAATCTTAAGAAAACGAGAGATTTTTAGGATAAAATGGTAGGTAGTGGAGCTTGATGTTTACTTATACCTTATTCAATGATTATACGTCGTAAATGGTCATATCTAATAAATAACTTTGTTGTTTAATATATATATATATAGTAAATGGGTATTCATTATTGTAGATAATTATATTAGTAGAGTTATATCTAGTAAAGTTGGCCCAAGCAAATATGACCCATGAAAATAAAAGAACTTGAAATTTTTTACAAATAGATCAAACGTAACGTGATGAAAATGTGGAGAAAAAAATGTTACTATTGAACAGATTGTATAAAACCAAAGAAGAAGCATAATAACAAATATGGAGATGCTAACAATGTTATAAATTCAGCCGAAAACAGTAGGGATCCTATAATCCTTAATGTAGGCAACCTGATTGAAATCTGGTGTATCTTTTCATTTGTCTTCAAATGAGAATTTTTTTCGAGATTTGAAATGTGAAAATTTCGAGAAGGTGTATCTTGTCAACAATGAATCCTTAGAGATTGAAGGAAAGAAAATGTCTGCCTACAAACTCCAACAGAAAAATTAGTGAACATTGAACGATGTCAGATATATTCATGTCATTGAAGAATGTTAAATGTATTCTTGTCTCAAGAAGAATATGATTTCTATTGGTTAGTTGGACACCACAAGTTATGTAACAGAAATTGAAAAGAATTCGTGGAAGACTGTAAAGGGTGCTTTCGTGCTAGCACATGGCACAAAATCTAAAACCTTATGCATTACTAGAGGATGTATATACATGATTGTTGCGAGTGAGAGTACTTCCAGTTTAAGTCTATGGCACAATAGGCTTAGACCTATGAGTCTATGGCACAATAGGCTTAGACCTATGAGCATTATAAGAATGAAGATGCTAGTTAGTCTCACAAATTGTTGATATGGGTTTGAAATTTGTTGATAGGAGCTTTAGAAAGTCTGAAAGATAGGAGTTTTAGAAGGTCTGAAATTTGTTAATATGGATATTTGTGTAAGTTGCATTATGGATAAATAGAAACGAGTTAGCTTCACAAAAGTTGCGAGAGAACTAAAGAAAGTACGATTGGAAATGGTCCATATAGATTGTTGGGGACCATCTCTAGTTCTATCACTTGTGGATCTAAGTTCTACGTCATCTTTATTGATGACTTTAGTAGGAAGACAGATTTATTTCCTCACAAATTAGATGTGTTTGTCATTTGTCACCTTCAACGGGTGGAAAACTAAAGTTGAAAGTCAAATGGGTTGGAAGATCAAATGGCTAAAGTCTAACAGTGTATAAAATATCTTACATGTCAAGTTATATCTTACATTATGTATGACGACACATGTCCAGTTGCCCTTGTACGTGTCATTTATGCTTTATGGTATGTGATGATGAAATGACGTCATATGATGATGTGATGATGTTGTGTGATAATGTGATGATGTTATATGATGATGTGATGTTGTTATATGATGATGTGATGATGTAATAACCCAAAAATTAGGAAAAAAGAAAAGAAAAAAAAAAGAAAGAAAAGGAAAGGGAAACTTGTCCCACATTGATTTAGTTGAGAAGTGGGGAGTTGACCTCCGCTATAAAATGGAGATCCCTTGCTTCATATCATCATCTCACTTGAACAGTTCGAAGCCAGTCGGAGAATACATTTTCTAACGATTTTAGGCAAGCATTTTGGTTGATCTAGCTTGAGTTTGATATGCTCGGGTTCTTTTCTAATAGTTTCAACTCTTTGGAAGCATTTAAAGTTAGTACTCTTCTAATAGTTTCAACTCTTTGGAAGCATTTAGAGTTAGTATGACTACCTTTTAGCTAGTTTAAATGTTTGGAGTCTAGTTTAAATTATTTTATGCCAGATTAGATTTAGTTAGTTTAAATCATCGGGAAAAATTTAAATTATTTTATGTAAAATTAGGTGAGTCAATTCCCGTAATAAAATGCTAGTTTATAATTATGGAACTCATTAGGTAGAATTAAATTTAGAGAGCAGCGTTATGCTAGCATCAAGGGGTCGTAGTAGCTTCGGCTTAGGCCAACCAAGTAAGTGGTCTTATTATGGGTATAGTTATAAGTTGATGTTTGTATGATGATAAGTGCCCCGTGATTTTGCACGTGAAATATGTTTGATATGTGTGAAATGTTTATGAAATGATATGACTATGATATGTTTGTGATATGATATGACGATGATATGATATGTTAATGTTATGACACGTGTTACAATGTGATGTGCTGATGAAATGATATATGTTATGGTGTAACACGTTTGATAATACAGTATATGTTGTGACATGCTTTATGAAACGATATGTGCATGATATAATATGATATGTTGAAGAACATGCTATGTGCACGATATGACATAAGACGATGCATGATATGAATGACACGGTATTCAACCCTAATACATATCTTAAAGGCTATGTGGTAAAATGATATGATTTGAAGGAAAATGGAAGGGGTTGCTTTACATAATTTAGTGAATGAAAATGTTGGGACCTCATGCATCATTGTTTGTTACATGCATCGGGGAATCTCCCCTTTTACGATATTACAGACGCGTATGTTATGAGGTAGGAAAACGATCATTATGTCTATCATAACGCTGTGATGGTCACTATTCCTACCAGGTGCTCGACAACCGCACCAGAGAATGCTAGTCCGACGAGTAAAAAGGGGCCATGGAGGTGTGCAAACCAATTTGTCGGTCCATACTCGCACGTGTGGGCCATGTGTAGAATAGTAAATAGACATCCAATTACCCGCTTAGGATAGTCGCTTAAGAGAATACGAATTTAAATGATAGATCTCATTCATAATTGAATGAGTTTGCATCTAACCCCAATATCGGGGTCACTGAGTATTTCTTAAAATATTTAAACCACGTGTTGCTTCTATTTCAGGTAAATACATGACACCCTTGTACGGCTATCGACGACATCACAATCGATACCATGACACATGCATAGGATAATTGTATTTAATTTTTTAGACTTTAAGAATAGAGTATTTTTAATTTTAATGTTTCTTTATTTTATTTAGTATTTCGTTATGTTGTTTTAAATATATTTTCGAACATGTAAGTCCATGACATTGTTTTATGATGAAGTTTCGAATTATTATTTCGGCATAAAATGATTATGTTATGCATACAATAGCAATTTTGTGTTAAGTAGAAATCTTGGATAGTTGCAGATGACACGACGATGACATGATATGAATGCATGATGATGATGAAGCAAGATAACATAATGATGTAAGACACATGATGATGAGATAACTTAATATGATGATATTCCATATTAAGATGATATGCATATATTAAATGCCACGATGCATTACGACGACAAGATTTCTAAGGCACAACCCTAATTGATATCAATGAAGATGAACGTATGAAGGCAAATGCATGCATGTTACCATGGGTAATGTGTGAATGATGTATAATGTTGTTTCATAAGAATGATTTAAAGATGAAAACTATAGGACCTCATGCATATCGAAGGTGCATATACATCACATTACTTCCCCCTTTATGATGATTTGGATGAACACATTCACGATGATGATGATGTGATCATCATCATCATCATCATCATGCCTTACATGATACTTGGGGGTTTGCTGATCTCTGGACGTCCGACTATGGACAACTAGCTCGACTATGATGGGTCTAGGGGGTGTGAACCGCCTCGGGACTCACGCTCGCACGTATAGATTATAGATTGTATGTAGGGAAGTACTACACATCAAATTTTTTTTTTGTCAAAACTAGAGGTCACCCCTATGATGGTTTTAATGATAGGTCCTTAATCATGAGTTGCATGTGTCCCTAATCATGAGTTGCATGTGTTTAGATTCCCTGACCCCAATATTGGAGTCGCTTACTGAGTATTTCTTGAAATATTCAAGTCGTGTGCTACTTCAATTTTTCAGATAAAGGCAAGGCACCCATGTACGGCTGACGACGACATCGCAAGTAAAGACCATGACTCACGCATAGGATAGAGGTATCTCAATTCTTAGACTTCAGGTTGGTCTAGGGTTTTTTTTTCTTCTCCTTTAAATGTGTTATTTATTTTAATTAGTATTTTAGTTACGTTGGTTTAAAGCTATTTTCAAACATGTAAATCTATGACATAGTTCTATGATCAAGTTTTAAATGTTTATTTTCACACATGAGTATATTATGATGATGGTAACTACTTTACGTTAGTAGAAATCTAGGGTCGTTACAGTTGGTATCAGAGCTCTAGGTAATAGACTTTGTAGATTGGCCTACGGGTAGACTTGACATGTTCCATGGTCTCACCATTGATGCCCCGTCACCGTCAGGTATATCATGCGCAAGATAAGAAAGGAAAATGTCGTTCATTGCGTATGTTGTTACTGCTGGTCATTGTCGATGAAAAGAATTTCTTGAGAATGAAGTTTTGGTTAACCGTATCAGTCTCCGAAAGAAAAAATTATTAGATTGTGGAGTATAATGTTTACTTATAATTTATTTAATGACTATACATAAAAAATAGTCGTATAGAGTAAACAAATTTGTATAGCGAATAGCTATGTATAATAAACGACTATATATAGTATATAACTATATGATGGCTATATATTTTACTTATGTATTTATAGTAATTCATTCCATTCATGCGAAAGGTAACTCTCATGTATATCTAACGATTTTTAAAATTAAAAGTAATAGTTATCTAACATAAAAGTCTTACTTTAGTTGAATCACAATGAGAATACCCTACTCCATCCTAAACTCTTACCAAAATACCTTAAATTAGCCTTATCCAATAAAATTTTAGCTTAAATACGAGGTATTGAGGCATAGTGACCTAGAAAATTAAATTAAAAAAAATAGTTTAACCAAAATCGGTTCCACTAAACTAGACCTCTTGATCGTAGAGTCGAACTGCAACATTTAACGTGTGATCGTGCATGGTTCATTCGACATTTGCACACACGTCCTTCCTCAACAACCACAATGATCTTAATCTGAGATGACAACCACAAAAATCACCATGTGGAACACTCGTGGAGCTACTCTGGAGAACTCCTAGCAATAGGCTATAGTACTATGGTAAAGACTTGAGAGCGAGAACGTGTGAACCCTAGAGCTCAAATTGAAACCGAAGATCAAAACAAACATAAGTTTCGAGATGTTGATCCACAATACAGTGACTAGAGGTAAGGAATACGAGTAATGGACGGTGAAAAGAATGGTGATTAAACCTTGCAAAACAATCGCTAACCAATGGTGAACTCGATCACTATGTATTGGAGATATCTCACTAATTAGGTGTGCCAAAATGTAGACGAACACTAAATTCAATAGTATTGTGAGTCGAGTGCGAACCATAACTGATACTAAAACCAATGATGAGACATTTTTAGTCGATGACGCATGCATCGTGATTCCAACCAATTTTTAGAACTTCCCCTCTCTTTACTGCATGACACGAATTCTATGAGAGGAATCAAACTTCCTAACTTTTAAAGTTGGGTAGCTCTAGGTTCCGTTTTGAATTTGTTCTTTAAATTTAAAGATGTAACGACTCAAGTTCACCGCTACCAGATATTGTCTTCTTTGGGTTTCCCTCAAAATTTTTAAAATGCATTTGCACGGGAGAGGTTTCCACACCTTTATAAAGAAAGCTTCGTTCTCCACCCCAATCGATGTGGGTTCTCACAATCCACCCCGTTCCAGGCCCAGTGTTCTCACTGTCATTCTTTCTTTCTCCAATCGATATGGGACCGAGCTCACTTAACTTTTAAAGTTAGTGGCTCTAGGTTTCTGTTTTCAATCTGTTCTTTAAATATAAGAGTGTAACGACCCAAGCCCCCGATATTGTCTTTTTCAATCTGTTCTTTAAATATAAGAGTGTAACGACCCAAGCCCCCGATATTGTCTTTTTTGGGCTTCCCCTCAAGGTTTTTAAAACGCGCTTTCTAGTTAGAGGTTTCCACACTTTTATAAACAATGTTTAGTTCTCCTTCCCAAGTGATGTGAGATCTCACAATCCACCCCCTTCATGGCCCAACGTTCTCCGCTGGCACTATTCTCTTTCCAATCGATGCGGGAACCCAAATCCACTCCTTTTCAAGCTTCCCTTCAAGGTTTTTAAAACGCGTATGCTAGGGAGAAGTTTCAACACCTTTATAAATAATCTACTCCAACTGAGGTGGGATCTCATAAAGGGTGATACATTTGTAACGCTTAAACCCTATTTTTTTATATAAAAATTCTTTCTGAGCTAACTTAGTTAAATGTCTCATGCAAATCATATTATTGATAAAAAATTGAAACATTTAAAATTTTAATAGCATAATTGAAACCAAATTTATACATTTGGAGCTTTGGAAGCATTGGAAGTATTTTGCTCTAAGCTATCTTACAAGTTTGATAAAAAGAGTTTGTTAAAAGTTCTAATTATACAAGATCATAAGACATTTCATTTCTTTTGTTTTTTTGTTAAAGATTTTAGTGACAAATGTTAGAACTTTTTATGACGAACATCAAATTCCATTTTAATTTTACACTAACACCAAACATAATATTTTAAGATATAAAGATGGTTAGAATAAAATTAAGCTTTTTTTTTTAAAATTTAATTTATTATTCGTTTTGCACTATGTAAGTTCAAGATGATAAAATAATTCCCTTGATAAGAATGGATTAAAGAATTAATTCTTTATTTTTTTTTCAAGAAAGAACGAGCAAGAACGAGCGTTAAGTGAATATTTTTTTAAAAAAGACAAACTATACGGATATTACATTTATGATGCACTCACCTTAATATGTCCATATGACAAGACATGATCGAGATGACGTTATCATCTCTATCTTTGTCCATCATTTCACTTTTGGTGTTAGCAAAACTCATCACTTAATTTAGATTCAATTTCACCATTCCTCTCTAAAAATTTGTGGAATAGAATTCTCTATGAGAATTTATTCCTCTTTTACGATTTTATATGGATAAAATGAATAGTTGTTATTATTATTTTGTCGAAAATTTTCATTTGATTTTTAATTAATAAAAAAGAGAATCTATTTAAAAAAATTTAATTATTTAAAAAAATGAAAAAAAAATTAATATTCCATAGAAATTTAGATTTTGTAATAAAAACTGAAAACCATTTATTAATAAAATAAGTAGAAGGTTTCTCACTCATTTTTTGATTTAGGGTCTCGGGTTGGGTTAGGTTAGGTTGTCAGTTTATTAAAAAAAAAAAAAAAATCAACTTAAATTTTTTTTTTTATTTATCAACAATACATCTTCATTGAATATAATTTCATATAAAAGATAATAAAATTTCACACACGAACAAAAATCAATACATATTCATTGAAATAAATAAAAATTTCTCAATATAACTACGAACATAATTTAACATAGTCATATAAGAAAACTAAATATCAATTAGTTATCCTAAAAATAAGGTGGCTTGGTTGCCCCATAATTATTAGAGAGCTAAGAGGAATAGTTTCACCATTACTACGAGAGGAATAGCTTCACAATTACATCTAATATGATCAAAAAGTAAAATGAAAGTAATATGATAAAAAACATTCATTCCAATATAAACAATTACCATATTATGCATCAAAATAACTCAACTATTTGTATAAGCGGTAAACATTGAACACAATATGATTTTATAATACCCGAGCAAAACATGTATGAAAATTTCCCTTTATTCATTTTTTAATTTCGAGCATTCAGGATTTTATTAAAGGCCTTAGATATTGAATCTTCAACCGTCCCAAAAAGAAAAAACGTTTGAGACTCACCTAGGAACCTAGAAAAAAAAAAAGGTCAAAGTCAACCGGGAAAAACAGTATTTGCCCCCACTTAGCATTTGAGGGGTCTAGCCTCTCCTATTAGGAGAGAAAGCAAACAAAAGAGATAGAAAGCAATGGGAGAGGGGAAATTAGGGTTTAGTAAAACGAGGAAAAGAGGGGAAGAGCACCTCAAAATTAGACAATTGAGGGATGATGCCGATCGGCAACCCTCACGAACTCGTTCACTAGATTGAAAAAGAAGGAGATCAAGTATTTGGATCGACCATTTCTGACAAGAAGTCGTTAAAGAAAACTTGAAGCAAATCCACTAGAGGTTACTGTCGAAATAGTTTCGAAAATCAATGAGTTTTGAGTTTTAAGGTCTGATTCTCGAACATAATGCTTTATGGAAATCTTGAAGTTTCGTGTTGGTACTTGGTAGAGAACCGCAACGAAAATGGAGTAAATCAGAGGTGCTGACTTCGATAAGAATATTATTTTTTTGTAAGTTTGAACTCGATTATTAGAGTCTAAATGCACCTAAAAATTTCAAGAAAATCAGAGTTGAATAGAGGGATATGAGGTCTATAATTTTCGTGAAGAAATCAAGCAGTTTTGGATTACGGATTGACAGGTAAAACATTACAAAGAAAATAGATGGAGTTAGAATAGAACAGCAGAAGAACGTGTTTGGCTCACCGAAGGATACGCGTAAGACGATATTAGGAGAAATGCGTCCGATGCAAAACGAGACACGTGACGTAGTTAACCGGTCAACCCGACTCAACTTAACCTATGATCGATCGAACCCTGTGCGCTCAAACCAAACCTGACCGAAACCGCTCGACGACCCACAGTCCAACCTGATGACTACCCACCTATCCTCGCGTGCCATGTCTCACTTCCACGTAATTCAAAAGGTAAGTTGCTTCATTCAGAAGGTAAGTTGCTTCTGCCGGGGATCGAAGAAGGTACCTAATTCAGAACGTAATTAAGTTGCTTCTGCCACGTAATTCAGAATGTAATTAAGTTGCTTCTGATACGTAATCCACAACGTAATTAAGTTGCTTCTTCCACGTAATTTAGAACATAAAAAAGATACTTCTGATACGTAATCCAGAACGTAATTAAGTTGATTCTTCCACGTAATTGAGAACGTAATTAAGATGCTTCTGATACATAATCCAAAACATAATTAATTAAGTTGCTTCTGCCACATAATTCAGAATATAATTTAAAAGGCAAGTTGCAATGGTTTATTTGCTTGCATGATTTAATGTACATTAACTCTAGGGGTATGAATGTATTTGATTCTCCTATAGAGGACTAGTAGTACGAATAACCTTAGATTGGGCGTATGGGATAATTTAGCTAATTATGACCTAGGACGGAACGCCTCTAAAAGACAAGCACTATGGATTCGTGAGAGATGAACAGAGGGTGAGACCCTATTGAACAATTGAACACCCTCTTGAACAATTGTTGGTTTGCTTGCTATGATGACGAATAGAGGGTGAGACTCCATACTCGTGACCAAACCAGACTTGATGTCAGAATCACATTACCTAGAGATGTGGAATTTCTTCAAGGCCGCTAGACAGCCATGAGACCTAGACAATCAACACGGTAGCCCTGTATGGAACTAAAGCACTACGTAGGCCAGTAACAGACGGTGCAGCGTCGAGGAGCCTCCAAATCCCTTTTCACTCAAGTTTGGTACCATTGAGCTAGGCATGAGGTCGGTTAGGGTTGTGTGACCTGAGTGAGAGAGTTTACCTAAACTACCATGAGTGGAGGATCCGACCTATGGGAGGTGTTGATCATGTGAGTAATCAGCTCACCTCCGACCTTGGGCAACTCCATGGCTTATGGAACGAGTTTCCCAGCTACCTCTCATGGATGACGAGCATGCTAGCACTCACCATGATGTCCCCACTTGATTTTCGAGACTGTTCTTAAGGTAGTGCCTAACTCCAGGCACCGAACACCGCTATGAAACCTAACGTAATATAAAGTCTATGCATAGCAAGGCCGAAGAGCCTAGAGCCTAGGAATAACCTGTGGTCATTTGTTAGGTCAAGGATGCGATGAGGGCCTACAGGTAGGTTGTTTACCGGGTATATTTTTATACACTCACCCCGTTCTACTTTTCCTTTTTCAGATCCATGAGAATGTTGGTCAAGACGAGGGGTGCTTGAGAGCTCAGCAGTCACAAAGAAATGTCGACCCGGAGAATCTGTAGAGTCCATGAGCTCATAGTCCACATTCCTTTAACATAGTTTATCCCTACCTCGTTCCTCTTTTAAATGTGCATTCCATATACATTCACTTAGATTTTTTTCACTATAGTGGCTTATTTTGTAAAAGAATTGTCGAAGCGAAAGGCGAAACATAAATCATGGATCAGTATGAAGACTACTAAACATGTTTGTACCTAAAATGAAATAGGAAAAATATGATTGATCATTCATAAGCCTTCCAATAAAGAGAACACTAATAATAATAATAATAGGATGAAAGGATACTAGTGGATTGTTTGCCATAAAGACCATGAAACACAAAACTTATATCATTACGATGATGATAGTAAAAGTTATTATAATACGATGTTTGGTTTTTTAGTGAAGGTCAAACGACAAAGTCTGAAAAATGATCACAAAGCAACAACATATAGTTTTTAGTAATAAAGACCTTAATAAACAACTTGAAGGTTGAACTCAATGTGATGATCGTCTTTGTGATGTGAGGAGAGGAGGAAAAAGAACTTGATGTGATGACTCATGCGCTTGCGCCGAAGAACGGAAGAATGGGCGGTCGACGGGAGTTGAACATTGAAGAAGAACGTAATGGGAGACATAGATGTGGTTAAAAATGGTCAAATTACGCTTAAAGTGAAACCAGTTCGATTAGACCAAACTAGCCAATCCAACTGAACCGAGTTGGACCGATCATCGTATACCTTATGATAGTGGAACCCTAATACGTATATATCTCCTTCCTCAAGTTGAAGACCATGGCTAAGTTTCACTAAGTTTCATCCAAAAGCAAGGAAGTTATGGCCATCCAAAGTTGTAGAAATACCCAAAACCATACCTTCACATTTTTCTCGAACCTCTTCAAGAAAGGTGTTGTGATGTCGGACATTGGTTGGGGGAGAACAAAACATCCTTTATAAGAGTTTGGAAACCTTCCACTAGCAGACGCGTTTTAAAGCCTTGAGGGGAAGCTCGAGAGGGAAAGCCCAAAGAGGACAATATCTAATAGTGGTGAGTCTGGGCCGTTACAAACGGTATCAAAGCCCGACACCGGACGATGTGTCTGTTGGATGATGGAAGTCCCACATCGACTAATTTAGGGAATGATCATGGGTTTATAAGTGAGGAATACTAACTCCATTGGTATGAGGCCTTTTGGGGAAGCCCAAAGCAAAGCCATGAGAGCTTATGCTCAAAGTGGACAATATCATACCATTGTGGAGAGTCGTGTTCGTCTAACATGGTATTAGAGCCATGCCCTAAACTTAGTCGTGCCAATAGATTGATAAATCCTCAAATCCTCAAATATCGAACAAAGAACTCCTAAAGAAAAGGAGCCAAGCCCCTCCTCGAAGGCAGTAAAAAATGACTAAGACTCCAAAGGAGTCGAGCCTCGATTAAGGGGAGGCGCACTTTGTTCGAGGGGAGGTGTTGGATGATGGAAGTCCCACATCGACTAATTTAGGGAATGATCATGGGTTTATAAGTGAGGAACACTAACTCCATTGGTATGAGGCCTTTTGGGGTTGGATGATGGAAGTCCCACATCGACTAATTTAGGGAATGATCATGGGTTTATAAGTGAGGAACACTAACTCCATTGGTATGAGGCCTTTTGGGGAAGCCCAAAGCAAAGCCATGAGAGCTTATGCTCAAAGTGGACAATATCATACCATTGTGGAGAGTCGTGTTCGTCTAACAGTGTCAACCTTCTCGCTGTTCCCCAAAGGGGGTAGACACGAGGTGGTGCGCTAGTAAGGACGCTGAGTCCCGAAGGAGGGTAGATTTAGCGGAGGTCCCACATCGATTGGAGAAAGGAACGAGTGCCAACGAGGACGCTGGGTCCCGAAGGGGAGTGTATTATAATGTTTCACTTTTTTCGAGTCCTTTCGCCCGAATTGGGTTTGTTCAATCCTCAAGCTTCAACCCTTTACGGGGTCCTTGTTCTTAATCGATCATGGATGGCTCGCGAATTGAAGCTTGATTCTTCTCTAACGGTCATGGTTTGGTCAACTAACAATGACCATATCTCCATAAATCCGAGCTTAAATCTTTTCAATCTCACCTAAAATCGCACGAACTTGCCCTTCCAAATCTACCATTGTCGCTAACCGTAGCGTACGACCAACGACTACGACAACTTTTTTATTTTTTCTATTATTTAGTTATTCCATATCAAAACTTCATTTATTTTATTGTAACATGTACAAATTTGAATTTTCTATCTCAAAAAAATAAGTAGATACGTTGAATTGAGCTTATATTAGCATGTATTACACACCGAGCATACCGCAACTCAAATATAATCTTAACATAACCTAAACTAACTATCGATATCGTTCAAATGGATATTTAATCACATAAAGTTTTATATAATAAGATATGATGTGCTTTATTTTTGGTTTTAAATTGAAGATTGGATATGAATAGGGGAAGTTAAATGGAAAAGATGAAATTATTGAGCATAAAGAATATTCACAAATGTGGGAATTAAATAATTGAGAGCGTGAGGAATGGAATTTTATTTTTAATAATGGAAGTAATAATCTAATAAGAGACCGCATTTTCGAATTTCATAAAATATTTTGACATAAAAAGGAAACGACAATGTCCTAACAATCCAATTTTAAAACATTATCTTATAACCCTAAATATACAAAAGCTTAAGGTGACGTCACCTTCTATTCCAACATTTAGTTGGAACATTAAATGTCCCAAAACTATATATATATATTTTTTTACCGACACCTATTATAAAAATATTAATGGTTTCGAAAATATTATTCCTATCTGCTATCCGATGCCTTGACGTTATTGTTAGTCAAACTTACTATTGACCTAGAATCTTACTGTGAAGGCACACCTTGAATGCCGATGGTTAAAAGCACACTAACTAAAAAAATTTGAATCTTATGATAAAATGTTTGTGAGAATAGTTAAACTTTTACGATAAAAGTAATTCTAACATGATCTAGTCTTATAATATTTAAATTAATAATTTTGAATTTTATAATTTTTAAATGAATTAATCATAAGTATGTTGTCTATTTTTCTAAGATATAATAAAATTATATCGAGTTTTTTGAAATTAATAATGGAATAATTAAATTATTTATCCTAATCAGTATGTTGTATTAGATTAATATTTTTTATCATTATTAATTTAAATGCATGCACATGAATGGAATATCTCACCCACTAGTTGAATTTGGATGAAATTATTCATTATTCTTTTCAAAATGAAGTGAATCATTAGACTAAAATTATTCAAAGTATTTTAGTACCTAACTTAGTATTATTCTTTTATATATATATATATATATATATATATTATATACACGGGTTCCAACATATATATTTTCATGAAACAATATACTTCGAACAATAAGAAGGTCCCTCACATAGCGACTTTGTGGTAACAATTTTCGATGTGCGGGACCTACTCCCACTTTTCAAAAATGTTAAATTTGATTGGTTTGTATGTCGAACCCCCAACTTTAGGATCTGATATTTTTGTCATAATTTTAAGGTTTAGTATAGGCGCTGCGTCATAATCAAAATCAAAGTGATATAAGAGTCATGAGGCTCATAGAAACTTACTATTTTTCTCCTTCAAATAATGTCATCGACGATTTGTGGCAACGTGCAGCTTGCAATGATGGTGAAGTCATACATGGGTATGCAAGCCGACAATGAGGGCACGCGAGCAGCCGATGTTAATCTCCTCCTCTGACCGATGGTGCGATAGCTAGAATGTGGGCGTGCAATGTGGTTCGATGATGGGTGTTAGTTGCGGTGTTTAGTAGAGACGGTAGGCTAGTAGAGGTAGAAGAGAAAGGAAGAAGAAAGGGCAAGCGACAGGAGAGGCGGGCTTCCCCAAGCTACCTACTACCGTGACGGGCATGTGGCGACTGGTGGTCGGCTCGACTTCTTATAATCGAGCCCTTAGGGTTAGGGTTTTACATGAGTACAAGCTATTTTGATTTGCCATTGTCCACAAGTTAAACATGTGTATGAATTTTAATTTATGGTTGATACTAGTTAAATTGTGATCATCTTTGACAATTTTTACATGTTGAACCATGTTAAATTCTAAAAACCGTGTAAATAAACTTATTAAAGTCTCTAATTGAGACATGCTTATGAGATAATTTTGATTTTAAATTATATTCAGATTTATGATTAGCACATACTTGAATTGACTAAGATCGGTTTATTTAAGCATGTTAATTTTTTATTGTGTATAGAAGTGTTTGTAAATTGTGAGGATTTATGAGATTGAATTTGTGCTTTAATATAGAGTAGGCACGAGATCAGGTTCAATGTGAAAGTTATTATTAAAGATTGCTAGTTAATCTTTAATAGTAAACTGTCTTAATAGACAAAGTCTAAATTTGTACCGAAAGGGTTAGTTGATCTAAGGTCGTGCCATAGGAACGTATGACATGTAGTGTCATTAAGTTATTATATCGATATCGTTTATAAGATCTTCAACTATCCTTTGATAGTAAACATATTCATAAGGACAAGAATCTACCGAATATCCAGATAATTGGTGGGCACAGGAGTTGCTCCCCTCATGATTTTGATCTAGGCGTCTTTAGGTTCTTTTGAAGATTGAACAACTTTCCTTAAGGTGTTGAGCTCGAAGGACATCATTAGGAGAAAACCTCAATTTCGTTCAAATATACTATATTGGCCAAAATTATCAAGATTTCTCTTACCCAAAATATTCTTTGTACGAGCAGAAAGTTGGATGGTTATGTTTGCTTGAGGATACTTGAAGGGGCCAAAATGATTGTCGACGAAGAGGGAGAACCATTGTTGTTTTCTAGGTAAGGATTCGTGTTTCAAAAATTTTAGAACGTGATTTCTTTTTATTGTGTGAATGATTTTGACTCTAATTGGTTTTTTCTTAGATTAGGGTTGGTGTGAACAAAATCAAACTTAGAGGAATTAGATCTAATCATCGAGGAAGGATGTTAAGAAATAATATCGGAGCAACGAAAATCATAGTTGGAAAAGAAATAGGATCCACGAGGTTCTTAAGGTAGAGAAATATGCCCACAGTCAGTGTTGACCTAGTTAATAGGTAACGTATTTTGACCCTCAAAGTTCGATTTTTTATTCATTTTTACATGTTTTCCTCTTTTTACTCAATTTAAGACAGTTTATGACACCTTAAACTCCCAAAAAGAGAGAAATTGAGACTTTAAACCTCCGAAAAACCATAAGTAGTCATTTTAAAAAATTTATGCCAGTTTACCTCTTGAACCGTTTTGAACTAGTATATTTGAGTTAGAATAAGTTAATGTCTGAATATATGTATGAATTAGCCTAAAAATTTCAAATTACGATAATTAGGTCGTATTAAGAGCTTGATGGATTATCCTTTAATTTTGTTGTGCATGCACCCTGTTAAGATAACAATCCTACACGTGGAGTATGCAAATATAAGGATCATTTTTTTTTTACCTTCTAATCCTAGTTGGTTAGAATGAGCCACCCTCTACAAAATTGAGCAATCATGTAAGTCTAGATAGGTCCACAAAGATTAAATGCTAGATACCACGTTGAAGTACAAAATCTTGAGTCAGTAGAGAACTTAGGCTATACAAAATATTTAGTCGTGTCTCATGATTTGTGATCAATACTTTCAATAATAGATTTTCATGCCAGGATGGTTTGAGGGCTCATCAGCTCACTCATAATCATGAACTTATCCTCAAGGAGCGAGGGTCTGTTAGTGGCTTTAGTTATGGGGTCACCCCTACAATTTCTATAACGATGTGGGGTTTAGTAGTCGAGCCAATAGCTCCTATTAATGAACCTATCACAAAGATGGGGTCTACAATTGTTTGCAGTAGATTTTCAAGAGCTAAATTATTCAAGGTTATGTCCCGAGCGTAGTATGTACCACAAATAAAACTTATGTGGAGATGGTTAAGAAATCTTCAACTACTCATTGGTCGTGAACTTACCCCTAAGGGTAAGGGTTCACAAGAGTGTAGTAACTTGGCAAACACGAGGCTCTCTCTCTTAGATTATGACAAGATTATGAGGCCTATAGGTAGCTACCTGCTAATTCTTTTTAGTTGACTAATATCAAGAAATATTTCCCATGTAGTAGTTTAATAATAAGAAACAATTGGAGATGGTGTCTAGTAGATGCATGATACATAGTTGTGTGACATGAGCAATGACAAGTTCAGTACAACTAGCCTAATCTACCCTTCTACCCTAAGACCCTACAGAGAACTCAGATAGGTGTAGACGTACTTTGAGGGAGCTGAGTACGAGATATCTTGATGTCATTAATATCCAAATAAGACTAGTGCCTAAGAGAAGAGACGAGATTCAACCGCTCAATAAGAACCTCAATTAAGTCAGAACTCAAGAGATAGAAAGATAAAAGGTGCAGTATCCTACAGGAGCTCGCTTAGAGTTATATAATCCAAAGTTAGTCTCGAAAAAATGGCGATCTAGAGGTGTGATACTAACCCTAACATGAATCAATAAGAACCTGTAGTGAGTCTACTTGGTGAATATATATTCAGTCATGTTATTTTCTATTTCAGATGATTTGTGGGTAGCAATCAATGGTGGGAGTGTGTAGTTCTCGTTCGAATGCAAGGGCATCCTTAGATTCGTGCCTTTAGTCTCCTATGTATTTTGATTTTGTACTTTGAATACTTGAACACTCCTTTGGTAACTAACTCATGAAAATGTATTTTGTATTTGAATGTTCAATAAATTTTAATGCATGTTTATTTCAATACATGAATTTCCATGTCATTGACCTAATGGAAGAATAAATTTTTTTATTGAATCCTTTTAAACCTAACCGTTTATGATTCGAAAGTTCAAAAAGTGAGTCGTTGCAATAAATTTGTTTAGATGGACAAAGGTCGATGTATAATATTAAGATAATTGGCAGACATAGTTATGATATATGACAACTGCCCGTGAAACTCTTACTAACCTCTAATAGTAAGTTGTCTGATGTAATAACGATCAAGAGGTAGTGCCACACCTGAGCGTATCTAAATCACCTAAACCCTAATGAATCCAATCGTTGATACACATTTATAAGAGATAGATCACATGGCACTGATAGTTGATAATAACTTAGAGGACCTGAATAACGTTTAATAAATCATTGATATGTTCACTAGAACATGGTTGATAATAAGCAGTGTGATACTTACTATTGAGTTGGACCATGTGATATAGATAATGTTTTGCGAAGAGGAAGGTATCAAGCATCAACTCACTACACCATACAATCCACAACGAAAACGTGTGGTCGAACGAAGAAATCACTCCACAAATGAACACTGCAAGAAGCTCACTCAAGAGCATGCAAATCCCAACGATTTTCTAGGGTGAGGCACTACGACATGCGATTTGTAACGACCCGAAATTTTCTACTTAATCTTGTCGCTACTATATACATATAATGACCACTAAATGCGACAATACTTCATTTAAACTTCTTCATAACATAAACTTTATCTTAAAACACTGACATTGACGTACGTGCTCAAAAACTTCTTTAAAGCGACATAACAATAAATTAAATGAGTAAACAAACATTTAAATTAAAAACATCCTATTCTAACGTAAGTTTAAGAAAATAAATGCAACTACCCTGTGCATGTGCAATGGTCTTGAGTTGCGATGTCATCATCAGCCGTACCGGGATGCCTTGCCTTTATCTGAAATAGAAGTAACACGTGACTTAAGTATTTTAAGAAACACTTAGTAAGTGACTCCACTATTGAGGTTAAATGCAAACATAGACAATTTCATGAATGAGACCTATCATAACATTCTATTTTCCTACGGCGGCTATCCTAACAGGTAATTGGGATATGTACTTAATTTTCCTACACACGATCCACACGTGCGAGTATGGATCCATCAGTCGGTTCGCATACCTCCTTAGCCCCCTTTCTAGTCGAGTGAGCATTCACTGGGAGCTGTTGATGTTGGACACCCGTTAGGATAGTGATCGTCATGGCAGCATTATGATAAACATAATGAACGTTCTCCTGTCTAGTAGTGGATAGGGGTATCCCCCAATGCATGTACACACAATAATGCATAAGGTTCCAACATTTTTCAATTTTATTATTATTTAATACAACCCTACTAGCATCTTCCTTCATATCATATCATTCATGCGTATGTCAGGGTTGTATTTTATGCTAGTACGTCGTTTTGCATGTCATTCACATCATATCAATCACATTTATATACATATGTCATATCCTAACATTTCCATATTTCCAGACATAATAATTCTCATCAAGTACATATCATACCATGACATATCGTAAGCATATCATTTTATCACATATATCATACCATAACATATATCGTATCGTTTTCATATCATATCACAACATATATATATATATATATATATATATATATATATATATATATATATATATATATATCATATCATTTCATAAACTTCGTAGTTATATCGTTTCCTAAACTTGTCATAGCCTTATCATTCTTATACATCTCATAGTCATATTGTTTCATGACCTTACCTTAGTCATATCATTTCTTAAATGTATCCTAACCATATCATTTCATGAACGTATCCTACTCATATCGTCTTATGAACGTATCGTAGTCATACTGTTACAGGAACGTATTTTAACTCTACCGTTCTATCAATCTATCATAATCCTATCCTTTTTTTTATCCATAACCTAACCATATTGTTTTATCAATCTATCATAATCCTATCCTTTTTTTTATCCATAACCTAACCATGTTGTTTTAACAATCTATCATGACCATATCTTTTCCTATACATAACCTAACCATATTGCTTTATCAATTTATCATAACCATATCACTTTCTATACATAACCTAACCGTATCGTTATATCAATCATATCTTAGTCATATCGCCACATTACATTTATCGCATGCTTCTCGTATCCTATCTTACACATATCATTGAACACATAATAACGTAAGAGTTATCATACCATTCACATATCATATCATAGTCATATCGATTCATAAACAATTCACACATATCAAATATATATATGGCATGTGGGGGACCACGGGGCATGTGTCAACATCAAATATAATCATGTCGATAGTAAAGCCCCTTACTTAGTTGGCTTAGGTCGAAGCTACTACGACCCCTTGATGCTAGCTTAATGCTGCTCCCTGAAATTTAATTCTAGAGTCCAACGTCATAAATTAGAATTCTACTATGAGAATTGGCTCACATAGTTATGCATAAATACTCTAAATTTGATTCCAAAATTTTAAACAAGTTAGGCCTAATTATGCATAAATACTTTAAACTTACTCCACAAATTTAAGGTTAATTGTGCATAAATACTTTAGACTTTACTCTAAAAATTTAAACTACCTAAAAGATAGTCGTACAAACCTTAAATGCTTCCAAAATTGAAACTAGGCGAAAGGTTCGAGCGTATTAGACCCAAGCTGAATTAGCCAAAATGGTGGTCTTGAGCCGTCAGATAGTGTACTTGCTCGAACGGTCCAGTTGGGATTATAAAATGAATTGGGGGACCTCCCTTTTATAATGGAGGCCAACCCCCACACACACACTTCTCACCTTTAGCAATGTGGTACAAAGTTTCCTTTTTATTTTTTGTTATTACACGATTCTTTTTCTAAACCGTTTACCGACAAAGGCACTGGAAACTCACACCCCTTACGAAGCATGGTTCGAAAACACACCTCACTTCGAGTACCTAAGAGTCTACGATTGTACAGTACATGTGAAGACTGCAAAGCAATATATGAAAAAGTTTGATGATTGAAGCCAAAAGATGGTGTACTTTGGCGTAAGGGATGGGACCAAGACACACAGGCTGTATGATCCGCAACATGAGAAAATTTCTGCAAGTAGAGATGTCGTATTCAAAGAAGAGAAAAAGTGGGATTGGTGCAGCGTTGGCGATAACAAGCAGACTGTTACAGAGATCACTGCCTTAGAAGAAGAGGGAGACGCAACAGACCTAGGAAGTGCACTGACAGTGACACCAACAAGTCCACATATGTCATCACCGATGACATCAAAAGGCGTGATGAATTCTCTAGAACAAGAGAGTCAAGAGAGTCAAGTGAGAGCACAAAAGGATCCACAATAGAGGATGGACCAAAAAAGTTTCATTCTCTTGCTGAAATTTATGCAGATACAGTTGAGGAAGAATTGGGTCCCAACGAGTAAGTGTTTCTCGCGGTCGAGGAGCCAATAGCCTACCGTGAGGTAGCAACTGAGATGATGTGGCAGGAGGCCATGCAAAAAGAGCTTGAAGCCATTGAAAAGAAAAAAACGTGGGCACTGACTAACTTACCGCCCGAACACAAGCCCATCGGTTTGAAGTGAGTGTTTAAGTTGAAGAAGAATAGTGAAGGAAATTTCATCGAGCATCAAGCAAGACTCATGGCGAAGGGATACGTGCAAAGACAAGGAGTTGATTTTGAAGTGGTTTTCGCACATGTGGCTAGACTGGACACTATAAGGTTGATTGAGCCCTCACAGCTCAACATGGGTGGGAGGTCCATCACTTGGACGTCAAATCAACATTCCTAAATGGTGACCTCCAAGAAGAAGTGTATATTGTCCAACCTGAAGGGTTCATCATCAAAATCGAAGAGCACAAAGTGTACAGGTTAACAAAGGTCTTTTACGGTTTATAGCAAGCACCGAGAGGGCGTGGAACAAACATCTGGACAAGAGCTTAAAGAGTCTAAATTTCATGAAGTGCTTGCAAGAACAAGCAGTATATACAAGAAATAATGAGGCTAAAACACTCATAGTTGGCATGTACGTTGATGACCTGATCTTCACTGGTACCAGTGTGGAAGGCGTCAAAGAGTTCAACCAGCAAATGATGAAAGAATTTGAAATGATTGACTTGGGCTTCTCACATACTACCTCGGTATTGAAGTGGATCAAAAGAAAGATTACATCATGCTAAAGCAATCAGCCTATGCTAAGAAATTGTTGTAGCAATTTAAAATGGCAGAGTGCAACCCAATCAAGTATCCCATAGAAAAAAAAAGTTACAACTCGAGAAAGATGTTGAAGAAAGCTTGGTGAATTCCACTTAGTATAGGCACGTCATTGGAAGTCTGAGGTACATGAAATAGCCCACTATGATGCATCATCAAGCACTTAAGCACATTCTCCATTATGTGAAGGAAACCACAAGCTACGAGCTAAAGTATCAAAGAGGGCGAGGTCTTGAAGAACTAGTCAGTTTTACGGATAGTAATTTAGCTGGAGACATTGACGATAAAAAAGCACCGCAAAAATTGCGTTTTATCTCAACGGAAATTTGATCTCTCGACAATCTCAGAAGCAATGAACAATGGCACTATCTTCCTGTGAGGTCGAGTTTATGGCAGCAACTGCGGCATTATGTCAAGCATTGTGGCTGAGAAATTTGCTGAACGAAATGACTAGAAATGAACTAAAGTCGGTAGCTCTCTACGTCGACAAGAATCTGTGATTGCACTGATGAAAAATCTGGTATTTCATGGACGCAGCAAACACATTGACACTTACTTCCATTTCATCCGTGAGTGTGTCGAGAAAAGACAAATCATTGTGGAGTTCGTATGCACTAGAGAGAAACATGTGAATACTCTAACCAAAGCCTTAACAAGGGTTAAGTTTGTAGAGATATGAGAGTTGTTGAGAGTGAAGAATTAAAAACAAAGTTAAGTTTACGGGCAAGATTGTGAGCTCGTAAACTTGACTTAGTAGAACAAGGAAAAAGTTTAGAAAACTAACCCCACTATAAATACTCATGAAATGTATACTCTTCTCACAAAATTGAAAAGTACTAGTGATTCGCCCGTTTGTTTCAGACCTATTTCGACCGTGGACTACATCCAACAGTGGAAGGTACTAGAAAATGGTCACTCGATATCATGTGACGTGGCTGTGAATGCTGTGGGCCCACCTTCTCACAAAAGTACTAGTGAAATGTATACTATAAATACTCATGAAATGTATACTCTTCTCACAAAATTGAAAAGTACTAGTGATTCGCCCGTTTGTTTCAGACCTATTTCGACCGTGGACTACATCCAACAGTGGAAGGTACTAGAAAATGGTCACTCGATATCGTGTGACGTGGCTGTGAATGCTGTGGGCCCACCTTTGTCTCCAATAGCCCCCAAACTCTTTTCCCTGTCTTCCACCCCATTCTATGAGAATCTCTTTAAATTCTCTTCCATTTCACTCCCTCTTCCCTCATCCTCTGTTTTCCCCTCTCTCTCTCCTCTGTTCTTCCCTTTCTCTCTCTTCAAAATATCAAACCCATTTCTCTCTCCAATTCAATCCAATCCCACAACACCCACTTCAAATCATCTCCCAATTATCAACCCCCATCTCAAGAACAACAAAATCCCCTGTTTTTAGCCATGTCAGCTGCCGTCGCCGCCGCCGCTGCCGCCGCCCTCAGACGCCGGAGCTCCTCCAACTCGACCGCCTCCGATGGTTTATACACTCAATATTACCCCTCTCTCTCTCTGCCACAGATGCCTCTCCGACAACCGCCATTGTTCAGCCGATACGAGACCCAGAAACGGCGGGACTGGAACAACTTCCGGCAGTACTTCAGAACCCACTTCCCAAAATTAAGCCTCGCTCGCTGCAGCGGAGAGAATGTCGTGGAATTCCTCAGCTACCTCGACGGATTCGGCCAAACAAAAATCCACGCCGCCACCTGCAGCAACTCCGGCCACCGTTACCCAACAGATATCTGCTGCGATTGCCCCACCCGGCAGCCGTGGACCAGCCTCAACGCACTCATCGGCCGCCTCAAAGTCGCCTTCGTGGAAAACGGCGGAAATCCGGTGACCAACCCGTTTAACGCCGTCGACGTCAAAGCTTACCTCATCGATCTCAAGGACTCTCAAAGCTAACCATGAAAGCTTTTACACATAATTTTTTCATGGCCCAGACTGGTTCGCTTATCTAAGAGAGAGGGGGCAGATAGCAAAAAAAAAAAAAGAAATGAAAAAGAAAAAAATGCAAATATCTATAAATGTAGGCCCCTATGAGCAAATAATTAATTATAATTATGCAAATCTAAGGGTTGTTTAGAACCTTAAATTTATTTGTTTTGTTTTAATTTAAAAATAAATAAATAAATCTAATGGGATTGAAAATCACTTTTATTTCATTTATATAATAAAAATGATAATTATGTATTTATTTATACTTATTAACAAAAAAAAATTATAATATATAATTGAAAAAAATTAAGATGAAATTTGTGAAAATAATTATTACTTTTAATTTAATTATGGGATAAATATCATAAGAATATAGATCAACATATAAACTATATGTTAAAAAAAGTATTTTAAAATATTAATTTTTTTTTTTTGTCATGAAATTTCAAATAAATTAATTTACTTTGATTTTCCCACTAAATTCAACTTGACATAATTTAGACTTAGTGACCAAAAATAAGATTATTAATTAAAATAATATATATATAATTGGCCACATGTCCAATCAAAATCAAGAGTACTCTATAGTACACAAAAATAATTTGAGAAAAAAATAATAAAAAAATAAAAAATCTATCCAAAAGAGGAATGGAAATTATAGAGTGCTTTAAATAATTAATAATAATTGAACACAAATTGAATTAAATATAAATAGGAAATTTTGTATTAAAAAAATAATTGGTGGGAAAAGAAAAGGCTAACTTTATTTTTAATTTTTAAATTTTTTTGGGGACACTTTTTAAGATGACCTAACTTTGCTTTTGTTATATTATATTATGTAAAGATAAGGAGTTGTGGAAATAATTAGGTCTTGCATCATCCTTTTGTCTTCTTGCCAAAATTTTCCATTTTTGCAATCATGATTTGATTTTGGTACTTTATTTCATTTCTTATTTGGGAATTTTATGATTAATAATTTATATTCTAACATTAATTATTGCTCGAGTATGAACTATTATGTCCCGACTCTTGCAATATTAGATATATCGATAGTAATTTGTTAGAAATTTCATTAGTTTTCAACCCTACAGATTATAGGGTTTAATGTCTAGGTGTGAATCTCGTAAACTTAATTTAAAGAATTTTATGTCGTTATTAGAGGTGTTCAAAAAATTTGATGACCCGAAAATGTCTAGTTAACCTAATCGATATCATTTGGGTTGAGTTACGTCGTTACTAGGGGTGTTTAAAAAATTTGATGACCCGAAAAAGTCCAGTCAACTCAATTGGTATCATTTGGGTTGAGTTACGTTGTTATTACGGGTGTTCAAAAAATTTGATGACTTGAAAAAGACAAGTCAGCCCAATCAGGGGTGTTCAAAAAATTTGGTGACCAAAAAAAGTCTAGTAAACCCAATCGGTATGATTTGGGTTGAGTTACGTGGTTATTAGGGGTGTTCAAAAAAATTTGATGACCTGAAAAAGTCAAGTCAACTTAATCTATATCATTTGGGTTGAGTTACGTCGTTACTAGGGGTGTTCAAAAAATTTGATGACCCGAAAAAGTCCAGTCAACCAAATTGGTATGATTTGGGTTGAGTTACGTCGTTACTATGGGTGTTCAAAAAACTTGATGACCCAAAAATGTCCAACAACCCCATCGATATGATTTGGGTTGTTGAGTTATGAACGTTACGATTAAATAAATAAAAATTTTATGGATGGATTGAATCAAACAACTGAAATTTATTGTTAATTTTAAAAAATATATTTTGATTAACAATTATATATACATATATTTATTTTTCTGCGTAACTATTTTTTTTTTTATTTATTCACGGACAACTTTTCAAAATTTTCAAAATATGAAAATAAATAAATAGATATTTTAGTAACATTTATTTTATTTTTCATTAAAAAAAATAAAAATTTGAATATTCGACACAAACCAATCGAACTAATCCAACCAAAAATATTTATAGTTTGGTTGGGTTGTTTAGGTTTCGACTTTTTGTTAATACGACCAGTTTTGAAGATAAAAAAAAAAATAGATGTGTAGCTGTTCTCCAAATTAAGAAATCTCATATTGATTTAATTACTTTTAATCGCGTGATTGATCGTTGAGCTTCTAGAAAGTATAAGATTACATATTAGACGAGATAATTGAAATTAACGATCGAACAACTAATAATTAGATATAATTTAATACTTTTTTAAGGTAGGAAAACGATGTAGTTTTGATATTGATTTGATGTAGATAGTGAGGTGACAAGCATGGCCTACTTAGACAAGTGATTCATGAGGGTTCACAATCACATAGAATTAATGGATCCCATACAAAATAAAATATTATAATGCAAATAAATGTGGTTGGTTGGTTTTGAATTTATACAAGGTTATCTTATGACATTTAATCAACGGTTAGATTTTAAGCAAATTAACGTGTAACACATGAAAAAAAAAACATGGAAACCACTCTCCCATCCCCAAAAATCTCTATTTGACCCGTTGTCGGAAAAGATGCGAAAATTATGGTGTGAATTTCCGCATCCTCACCCTACACGTTTCCCACAACGTCAAGAATATGCCAATGACCTTCAGTTGTATCTCATAGAGTCTACCTCACAGAAAAAAACATGATACTGAGGGAAAACGAGGGAGACGAAGAAAAGACTATTGAGTTACCTCATGACGAACACGACGCAGACAACCACCCCGTTGAGACCCTACACGTTTCCCCTGACGTCAAGAATACGTCAATGACCTTCAGCTGTATCTCATAGAGTCTACCTCAAAGAAAAATAACATGATACATAGGGAAAACGAGGGAGAAGAAGAAAAGACTATTGAGTTACTTCATGACGAACACGACGCAGACAACCACCCTATTGAGACTCATTGCGTCGTATAGTGTAGATAACGCCATGGAGGAAACGACTAACAAGCCAGAAAACACCATGATGCACATGAGTGATTACTTATGAATAGTATCGTAACTTTGTTGGCAAAGAGAGAATAGTATCGTAACTTTGTTGGATAAGAGAATATTAAGGACATTTAGTACTAAATTATAGTTTATCATATATATCAAATTTGATATTTTATTATAGACAAATATCTCGATAATATTTGTCTTTTTTATCAAACATTTGCACGTTTCTGTGGGATATGGTTTTAGCAAATATTGTTGGTTCACTTTTATTTGTAAATATTTTTTTAAAGTAAAAACGACGTTTAAATATTATATTATATATTTTTTATTAAATATTATTAGATTTATTAGCATGTTTTATTCCTTCTAATAAAAATTATTTAAAATATTGAGAGCACCGGCCATAGCCGGTGAAGTTGGGGCCGTGTGGACGGTCTGTACGATCACACCATGGAAATGCAGAGGTTAAAGTATTTACGGAATTTGCCACCGACGACGAGACCCTAAAATGCGCTCCGGAGCCGCCGATTGCCGGATGAAGGTGTGAAGGGTTCTGTATAATGAGGGCACGGAATATGAGGGGTTAAGTGTTGTCGGAGGTTTGCGCGGAGAATTTGGTGGGTGAAATTTGGTAGAATGCTTTGTGAGACGCATATACCAGTGGAACAGCTAAGATTGATGCTGTAATCGTGTGGTGAGGTTCAAGGAGAGGCTGCTCCGCCGCCATTCTAGAATAAACACTCCAACTGGCGACGTTCAAAGGGAAGAAGTTCGTTTTCTCTTGCTTTTACTTTTGTGTTTTAATATTTACTGTTCATTACGAGTGTATTAGATTTATTCATGAAATTGGATTAACTTTGAGATGGTGGGGGTGACAATGGTGAATGCAAATTTTGTATTGTTGTTGTGAAAGAAGGGATTTCCCTCCCTGCATTGTTCACAGAATTCCCCGATAGGAGTGTGCGGTTTCTTTATTTACCTTTTTACGCGTTTTTACTGATTGAATATTTTCTTTTGACTATTGACAAACAGGTTGAATTACATTATTTTTAGGTGGCCATTGGAGAGTGGCACAGATTTAGTTTGCTACTTTGGGTCATTTTGTAGGGTAAGAACAGTTATTTAAATGAGTGAATCTAATGATAAATCAATTATCGTCATATCGGGAGGATCGACTGGCATTTGCCCCCATACTGCGGTCTGTGCCTCCAAAGATGCTAGCGTCTCTCTCCACCAAGCGCACCGCGTAATCGGCCTAGGAAGGGATCAAATCTGGTTAGGTTGGTGTGCAGCGAGTGCGGGAATCCAACATCGAGCAGCTGCGGAAGAAGCTCTCGGAGATTCGCTTTAAGGATGCGGGGAATTCGTTCATGATTTTACAATGCAGATCACGGGGCTCACCAACAGCATCACCAGGTGGGAAAATCAGAGAAGAATGTCGCTTTAGCTGTCAACAAGCAGGGTCGTCTTCTCCTCACTGAGGAGGAATGACTTGCACGCCTGAAGCTCCGTGAAAACTCCGGCGAGCTCGAAGGGCGTGACACCATCCTGTTCGACCGCAAGGGAGGCGAGCACCGCAAGCTGACTGGTGTCTACTTCATCCCGAGGCTCAAGGCTAACCTTGTGAGCCTGGGTCAACTCGATGAGGTTGGATGCTTTATCTCCATCGAGCGCGGGCTACTCAAAATTTGCGATGATCGACGACTGCTGCTCACGCAAGTTCAACGCACGACAAAATCCAGTTTCACGGGTAGTGGCGCATGAGTTATATGAAATCGGAGAAAGAAAGAAAAAGAAAGAGGCTTTCCCAACCGCCTTTACATCCTAGAGTTGGAGATAGAGCAACCAGTCAGCCTCTCGACCAAAACCAAAGAAGTAGCTTGGAGGTGGCACGCAAAGTACGGGCACCTGAACTTTCCTGCTCTACAAAAACTACACAAGGAGGAGATGGTGCACGGTTTGTCAGTAATCGAAGGCGTGAACAGGCTGTGCGACGGGTATCTCATCAGCAAGCAGAGGCACACCCTCTTTCCGTCTCAGACATCCTACCACGGCGGTGAGTTGTTGTACCCCGAAAGCGGAACAAATGTACTCACAACACCAATGAACGGAATTACACAAAGAGACACCAAGATATTTACGTGGTTCGGAGAGAAGAAGATCCCCTACATCCACGGGTAGCAACCAATCACTAATAAACAAAGTGTTACAAGTGAATATCTCACTATCACACTACAAAGACTCTCACCAATATGTCACTCAATCTCGAGTGCTTTTTTAGTAATTCTAAGCATGGAATTATATATACAATCATGGTTGAACCTAAAAATATAAACTTGAAGTCCCAACGAATAGGAATAATCAGTTCTAAAGAATAGGACCTATGACAATTTACAACAATCTCCACCTTGTCATAAGATCTCCAAGTTGATAACTGATTTCGTTGCTACCACGTCAACACACTACTCCTTTCTTTCGACGTTGATGAAATTCGAACACTGTCAGAACTTTTCACGAGCGATCACCTTTGTCAACATATCAGCAGGGTTATCAGCAGTTCCAATTTTTAATAAACGAATGTCCCCTTCACTAATAATTTCTTGAATAAAGTGAAAACGGACATCAATATGTTTAGTACGAGCATGATGGACTTGATTTTTTGACAAACAAATAGAACTCTGGCTATCACAAAATACATCTATATGTTCCTGCAAAATACCCAAGTCATTGATCAAACCATGCATCCAAATAGCTTCTTTAAAAGCTTCTGTTACTACCATATACTTTGCTTCGGTGGTAGACAATGCAATAGTAGACTGCAATGTTGAACGCCAACAAACAGGTCCACCAGCCATAGTTAATAAATAACCTGTAGTAGATCGTCGCTTATCCAAATCATCAGCATAATCAGAATCCACAACCAACTACAAGGTTGTCAAGATTAAACATTTCTTGTTTTTGAAACTTAATATCAGCATCAATAGTACCAAGAATGTACCTAAGAATCCATTTGACAGCCTGTCAATGCTCTTTAGCAGGATTATGCATATGACGACTCACCATGCTTACTGCGTGTGAAAGATTAGGTCGAGTACATACCATAGCATACATCAAAGCACCAACAACATTTGTATAAGGAATATGCTCCATATACTTTTTGTCATTGTCAGAACTTGGACACATGGAAGCACTAAGTTTGAAATGAGGAACAAGTGGAGTACCAACAGGTATTGTTGAATTATTCAAACTAAATCTTGTCAATACCTTGCGTAGATATTGAGACTGAGTCAACCAGACTGTACCTTTTTTCCAATCTCGCTCTATCTCCATTCCAAGTATTTTCTTTGCATTGCATAAGTCTTTCATTTCAAATGTTTTAGAAAGCTGATCTTTGAGCTTATCAATCTCCACCTGTCTCTTTGAAGCAATTAACATATCATCAACATATAAGAGCAAATAGATAAACGATCCATCATCAAGACACCACAATACACACAATGATCAAATTGACTATGAGTATACATATGCTCTACCATGAAATGATCAAACTTTTTATACCATTGGCGAAGAGATTGCTTCAGCCCATACAAAGATTTCTTCAATCTGCATACCAAATGTTGGTGTCCAACTACTCGAAAACCAACCGATTGCGCTATATATATTTCTTCTTCCAAATCTCCATGCAAAAAAGCAGTTTTACATCGAGTTGTACAAGCTCAAGATTAAATTGAGCAACCAAAGCCAACAAAATTCGAATGGAAGAATGTTTTACCATGGGTGAGAAAGTTTCATTGTAATCAATATCTTCTTTTTGTGCATAGCCTTTAGCCACAAGTCGAGCCTTATAACGTATACCAGAAGAATCTTCTTTTTTTACAAAAACCCATTTACAACCAATTTCCTTCTTACCTTTTGGAAGTTGTACCAAATCCCAAGTTTGATTTATCTTCAATGATGCTATCTCCTGATTCACAACCTCTTGCCAGTGCAATCTATCAGGGCTCTAGATAGCATCTTTGTAGTTGTTGGGAACTCCATCAATCAAAGGGAAAGCATATGCTATCATATCATCAAACCTTGCAGGTTTTCGAATTTTCCTTCGTGGTCTATTCCTGGCGATGGACTCAGGTTCCTCCACTCTTTCATTTACAAGGCTTTGCTCCTCCTGTTCTAAAACATCATAGTTATTATCTACCTGATCAATAGGTTCTTCAGTAGGAGCAACCATATCAGAAGAGAACGCCACCTTCTCCACCTGCTTCAATGTCTCGTCGTTATTTTTAATTTTCTGCAAAACAATTCCAGACTCATCGAATGTCACATCTCGACTATTAACAATCTTACTTGTTTCTGGACACCATAACCTATAGCCCTTTACGCCATTGCTAAAGCCCATAAACTTGGCTTTTTTTGCTCTAGGATCCAGCTTTGAGTCTGTCACATGATAATAAGAGGTAACCCAAACACATGCAATTTATCATAATCACTAACAGGAGTACCCGACCATACCTCAAGCAGAGTTTTCCCACCATTTCCAGAAACAGGTAAACGATTCACCAAGTGAACTGCATAACTGAAACCCTCGGCGCAAAATGCCTTACTCAATACTGCTTGAGACAATATGCATCGAACCTTCTCTATTAATGTCTGGTTCATTCTCTCAGCAACTCCATTTTGTTGTGGCTTACCAAGAACAGTGAAGTGTCGAATGATCCCTTCATCTCGGCATACTTTAAGGAATGGATCATAAGTATATTCTCCACTGTTGTCTGATCTCAGCCTTTTGATTTTCTTGTCCGTCTGATTCACTACCATTTTCTTCCACTCTAGGAACATTTGGAGAACCTCGTTTTTGTGCCTCATGGGATACATCCAAACTCTCCTCGATTAGTCATCAATAAAGGTGACAAACCACCTCTTTCCTCCCAATGAGACATTCTTCGTGGGACCCAGACATCAGTGTGAACATAATCCAAAATGCCCTTTGTTTGGTGTATAGTTGTACCAAATTTCACATTTTTTTTGTTTACCAAATATACAATGTTCACATAAATCAATTTTACCAATTGTGGCACCCTTAAGGACTCCTTGGTTCACCAATGTCTGAAGCGCCTTCTCACCAGCATGCCCAAGTCTCATGTGCCATAATTTCGATATGTCTTGTTCTTTCGAACTTGACACAGCAGCATGCCCAATTATTGTGGTTCCGTTGAGGTAGTATCTGCTACCTCTTCTAGTTCCTTTAATTGCCACCAAAGCTCCACGAGCTACTTTCAAATTCCCTCCTTCTAGAATGATGCAATAACCACTCGCATCCAAAACACCAAGGGAAATCAAATTTTTCTTCAAGTCAGGGACATACCTCACATCATTGAGTTTTCGTATAACCCCATCAAACATCTTGATTTGTACTGAGTCGATTCCCATCATCTTGCAAGTACTATCATTGCCCATATAGACAACTCCACCACTGAACTCTTTGAAGTCCAAAAACATCTCTCTGTTGGGACACATAAGATAGGAGCACCCAGAATCAAGAATTCATTCACTGGTTTGGTGGACTGATAAAGAGATCGTCAAGGCATTATCTGTATTAGTGCCGTCATCTCTAACCACATTGGACTTCGACCCCTTCTCTTTTAAGATCGGGCAATGTTTCTTCCAATGGCCTTTCGATCGACAATATGCACACTCATTTTTATCAAGTTTTCTCCAATTATCAGATCTACCTCTCAACTTTGATCGGGACTTTCCACGTTCGCTCTTTTTCCAAGTAGAAATCCTTCCACGAGCCGTGAGAACATTGGTGCTAGAGTCTTGATATGCCTCCTTTTCCTTCTTTCGCACCTCATTATTCATTAAAGCATTTGAAACATCTTCAAAAACAAGATCAGTGAGTCCATGTAGTAGGGTGGTTGCTAAAAACTCGTAGGATTCCGGGAAAGAATTCAACAGCAACAACGTCTTGTCTTCGTCATTAACTGTAACATCTAGATTGAGCAAATCAGTGATGAGTTTGTTAAAATCAACCAAATGCTCAGCCATTAAGATGCCTTTCTTGTAGTCAAAACGGAAAAGTTTCTTCTTCAAATAGAGTTTATTTTCCACTCTTCTTCATATATTTCGCCTCAAGCTTGTCCCATAGTTCTTTCGCCATGGTAACCTTCATAAATGGATATTTCTGATCCTTGCCAAGACAGGATCGAATAATTCCACAAGCTTGTCGATTTAATTTCGTCCATTCGGCATCTGTCATGTCTTCAGGCATCTCCTCTTGGAGAGAAGCATCAAGATCTTGCATGACCAGCAAACCACTAACTTTGCCTCGCCAAACACCAAAATTATTGGTTCCATCTAATTTCTCTTACTTCGAGATTGGAACTCAACAATCTCGATCCACGCCGTGATTTAATTCCAGGTGATTCTGCCATTTGCAATAATTAATCTGGATGTAACTAAAAAACACAATTCTTGAAAATTGATTTTCAAGAAAATAAGCACGATTGTGAGCACGTCTAGTGGTCGATGAGGCCAAAATTTTCACAATACCCCAAATACCAAAATCAAGCTCTGATACCACTTATTGTGCGCCGAAAGCGGAACAAATGTACTCACAACATCAATGAACGGAATTACACAAAGAGACACCAAGATATTTACGTGGTTCAGAAAGAAGAAGTTCCCTTACATCCACGGGTAGCAACCAATCACTAATAAACAAAGTGTTACATGTGAATACTTCACTATCACACCACAAAGACCCTCACCAATATGTCACTCAATCTCAAGTGATTTTTTATTAATTCTAAGCATGGCATTACATAGTCTTTACAATCATGGTTGAACGTAAAAATATCAGCAGAAAGAAACTTAAAGTCCCAAAGAATAAGAGTAATTAGTCATAAAGAATAGGACCTTATGACAATTTACAACACCGGCAACCCCAGGCGACAAGACCCTTTTCCTTCTGCTGGTCGATGACAAAAGCCACTTCATGTGGCTGATCCTGCTGCAAGCGAAAAGTGAGGCAGCAGAGGCGATTAAACGCATTCATGCGCGAGCGAAGGCCAAATGCGGGAAGAAGATGTGAATGCTGCGCACGGACCGAGGCAGAGAATTTACCTCAACGAGCTTCGATAAGTACTACGACGAGCTCGGCATGCAGTAGCAACTAACAGCACCCTACTCCCCCCAACAGAACGGGATGGTGGAACGCCAAAATCAGAGCATCGTTGGGACAGCAAGGTCATTGCTAATGACGGCCGGAATGCCTAGGAGGTTCTGGAGAGAGGCAGAAATGACGGTCGTCTACCTCCTCAATCGGTCGCCAACGCGAAGCCTCGACAAGAAGATGCCACACGAGGCCTGGTACAACAAGAAGCTAGCAGTACATCATCTCCGAGCGTTCGGTTGCGTCACATACATGAAGGTCGCGCATCCCCACCTCGCCATGTTCGATCCTAGGGGGCTGAAGGTCGTCTACATCGGCTACGAACCCAGGAGCAAGGTGTACAGGCTCTATGATCCTGTGCGGGGGGGCGAGCTCACGTGTCGCACGACGTCATCTTAAACGAGAGCACCTTCTGGCAGTGGAACGATGTGACCGAGGCAGACCAAAACCCAAATTAATTCACGATGGAGTACCTCGTCACCCAGCCAGTTGAAGGAGGAGCACAGCATCGGGAGTCGTCACCGTCAGCAGCAGCTGCACCCCCTGAACCTGTAGAATTTGCAACACCACATACTGCGGATTCGACGTTGGATGCTGATCACGATGATGATCTGGTGGCCAGGTACCGGGGGATAGAAGACCTAGTGGGAAGAGGTGAACCACCTAGACTGGCGGCACGCGAACTCAAAGAAGAGGTGGCCGAACTGCATGCCATTAGCGTAGATAAACCGAACACCTTCGCAGAAGCAGAAAGGAACCCGTGCTGGTTGAAGGCAATGCAGGAAGAGATGACATCCATCACTGAGAACAAGATGTGGAGTCTGGAGGACATGCCGCCGGGATACCGAGCCATAGGGCTCAAATGAGTCTTCAAATTGAAGCGTAACGAAGAGGGAGAAGTTATGAAGCACAAGGCCCGTCTGGTGGCGAAGGGCTACGTCTAGAAGCAAGTAGTGGACTTCGAAGAGGTATTCACGCCAGTGGCAAGGTTGAAATCTATCCGCCTATTGCTGGCGATCGCGGCACATCATTCTTGGGAGGTCCACCACATGGACGTGAAGTTCGCTTTCCTCAACAGAGAGTTGTAGGAGACCATCTATGTCCTACAACCATCGAGATTCCTGGGCAACGACAACCCCGACAAGGTACTGCACCTGCACAAGGCACTGTATGGGCTTTGGCAAGCACCACGAGCCTAGAACGCGAAGCTCGACAGTACCCTGTTGTCGCTGAAGTTCAAACGTTGTGCCTCTAAGAATGACATGTACACGCACGGCCACTGCGAGCATCGACTGATCATGGGAGTGTACGTCGACGACCTCATAATCACTAGAGGTGACATGGAAGTACTAGGAGATTCAAGAGGTTGATGTCAAAGAACTTCAAGATGAGCGATCTCGGCGTGCTGAGCTACTACCTCGGCATCGAAGTGCAATAGAGTAATATCGAGATCACCATCTGTCAAGGTGCATACGCAAAGAAGCTGTTGGACACAGCTGGGCTAGCGGACAGTAACCCTACAAGGACGCCAATGGAGGCCCGACTCTAGTTGAGGAAGGCCGGCACTACGATGGCAGTCGACTCCACCAATTACCGCAGCATTGTCGGGAGCCTACGCTAGCTGGTAAACACACGCCCTGACCTTGCTTATTTCGTTGGATACGTGAGTAGGTTTATGGAAGCACCTAGGGAGGAGCATCTTGTGGCTGTCAAGCGCATCCTGCGTTACGTGGCCGGAACCAGAGGCTGGAGTGTGAAATACTGCGAGGGAGAGGAAAGGAGAAGCTTGAGCTGGTCGGCTACAATGATAGTGACATGGCTGGTGACCTTGCGAAGCAGAGTCCATTGCCGCTTCAACGGCAACAACATAAGGAGTCTGGCTTGTGCAACTGATGGAAGAACTCATCGAAAAAGAAGGAGATCCACCAATGCTTTACGTGAACAACAAAGCTACGATCTCCCTGATTAAAAATCCAATTTTGCACGACTGGAGTAAGCACATAGAGATCAGGTTCTATTACAATCGGGAGTGTGCAGATCGGGGGTTTATCAAGATTGACTTCATCCGAATAGAGGAACAGCTTAGAGACATCTTCACCAAGTCTCTGGCACGGGTAAAATTTGAGAAACTACGTTCAAAGATCGGAGTTCAAATAATAAGGTAGATATACCACAGGTTTTAGGAGGAGATTGTCAGATAAAAGCCTGCTTTTTCTTTATTTAACTTTTACATGTTTTTACTCCGTTGATTGAATATTTTCTTTTGACGATTTGACAAACACATCGAATGGATTACCATTTTTTTAGGTGGCCATTTGCAGGGGAGTGGCATAGATTTAGTTTGCCACTTTGGGCCATTTTTAGGATAGAATACTTATTTAAACAAGGGAATCAAATGATAAACCAAGTACCGCTTTTTTTCAGCAAAGTCAAATCTCAAGTTTCCTTCTCTCTCTGTTACTTTTACGCTTTTTATTTTCATTTTCTTCCAACAAATTTTCTTTGTTGTTCAGTCAACGATTTTCTCTCACCAATGTTGATTGTCAAAAGACAACATTCCCTTAGTTTATTTGGGTTTTCGCTATTTCCTAGTTCAGAAAGAATAAATGTGGAGCATTAAGGCTTTGTCAAAGGGGTAATCTGATTTTCGATTGTCGAATGGGAGTCGTCTCGAAAAGGATTTTGAATTTAAGCCATTGTTGGATGAAAATGTGAAGGTTGTGGAGTGTTAGGAACTACGAATCGCCACAATGGTATGATATTATCCACTTTAACCATAAGCTCTGTTGTCTTTGCTTTCGGCTTTTCCAAAAGGCCTCATGCCATTGGAGATGTGTTCCTTCCTTATAAATCCATGACCATTCCCTAAATTAGTCAATGTGAAACTCTTTGCCAACAATCTTCAACAATCCTCCGAGCCTTCCATGAGCCTACGGAGCCTTCGAACAGTCTCCCCTTATAATTGAGGCTCGATTCCTTCTCTAGAGTCTTTGAACAAAGTACAACCTTCGTTTGACACTTGAGTCACTTTTGACTACATCTTTGAGACTCACAACTTCTTTGTTCGAAATTTGAGGATTCTATTGACATAACTAAGTTAAGGGCATAGCTCTAATACCATGTTAGAAATCACTACTCTCCACAACAGAATGATATTGTCCACTTTGAGCCAATGTTGAACTCTCTTCTAAGGGCATAGCTCTGATGCCAATGTGGAACTCTCTCCCAACAATCCTCACTACTCTCGTGGCTTTGCTTTGTGCTTCCCCAGAAGGCCTCATACCAATGGAGATGTATTCCTTACTTATAAACCCATGATCATTCCCTAAATTAGCATGTGGGACTCCCTCCCAAGAATCCTCAATAGTGCTACTCAATTGTACAATTCTAATAAACTGATGATGAAGGAAAATGTGAGTACAAAATAGTGTAAAAAACCAAGTGACTGATGTTCAAGGTAATGTGGACATAAAGAACATGTTTAAACGTGTTGATTGGAAAGATATGTTCAATAATACATAGAGAATTACATTTAAATTTGATAACAAGAGGAAATGAGTTACAAGATCAAAGGATGACATTAAATGTGAGGTGTCACGGTCATGCTTGTCCAAGGTATGTCGCCCATGGCGCATGCCTCTGACACACCAAAACTCTTGCCTTGTACTACTTTATTGCTTTCTTTTACCGCTTTCATGTTGTATTATTTTTTTATTGTTTTCTTTAAGAGTATGACATTTCAGCAAAGTCATGGCTACGCCTGGTAGATATGAAATGCCTCAAAATGTACTATAAGGGATGCGACTAGTTGTCAAATTCTCCATCCCCGAAAGGTTATATACTGTTTAAGTCGTTGTTGTTGTTTTTTTTGCTTGCATGCTATATAACACCCCTCTCTCTCTCTCTTGCTTTCAAGACTCTTTTTCCAAAACCTCTCTCCCCCGCTTTCTAAAATCTTCTCTTGAAATCGAGACCCGAGGTTTATATTCATGTTTCCCGACTGTAGACAACGTGACTCACGTGACTCAAAGTAGGCTTGACTCACTCCGTGCTGAGAGTGAGTGTCGTACAATCACCAAATTCGCTGCCTAGAAACCGCGATTGTGACACGAGGCAACCCCTTTTGACTCACAGGTTAATGATATACAACATGAAGATAAAAGGAAAGGAAGCTGTGTTAGGATCGAATAACAATGCACACACTCGATCTAGATGAACACAAATAACAGGACAGAGAAAATGAAGGAGAATATTGGCTAAAGGTTTTGTATTGATGACTACAGATATGTACAGTAAAAGAGAATACAGAGAATATAGAAGTTACATCCTCAAAGCTCTGCCTCTGCCGATATATATATGGTTCAACTTACTATATATAGCCTTACCAGATATAACTATCTACTATATATAACTATCTATAGATTTACTTTTTACTATACATAGCTATTTACTATTTATGACAATTTACTTTATATGTCATTTACCATATATAGTTTTACTATATATAATCGTTGACTAAGCTATAAATAAGCAGCATGCTCCATAATCTAGCAAGCTGATCGAGTTTCATTGAGCCAGAAGTTAGAAGGTCGAACAAAGAGACACTAGTTCATTTTAAGGCTAATACACTGGATATCAAGAGAGAAAGAGAGCATCAATAGGAAGCAAAAGAATATGGAGGACTCGAGCAAAGTGAAAGATTAGCTAGAACATGGGATGTTTGAAGAAGCTAGATAGCTGTTTTAGAATTTATTAGAACAGGGACCGGACGAAATATTGGCACTGTATCTGACTCAATTGTACCCCGTACATCGCTCTTGGATTTCCAATCACCATAGCGGCGATTCGCATCATTTCTCTCGGTTAGCTTGACTACATTTTGTAGCAGCCCAAACCCAACGCTAGTAGATATTGTCCGCTTTGGTCAACATATCGCTGTCACCTTCATGGTTTTAAAATGCGTCTACTAGAGAGAGGTTTCCACACTCTTATAAGGGATGCTTCCCCCTCTCAAACCAATGTGGGATCTACAATCCACCACCCTTGGGACCCGTCTACTAGAGAGAGGTCTCCACACTCTTATAAGGGATGCTTCCCCCTCTCAAACCAATGTGGGATCTCACAATCCACCCCCCTTGGGACCCGTCTACTAGAGAGAGGTTTCCACACTCATATAAGGGATGCTTCCCCCTCTCAAACCAATGTGGGATCTCACAATCCACCCCCCTTGGGACCCGTCTACTAGAGAGAGGTTTCCACACTCATATAAGGGATGCTTCCCCCTCTCAAACCAATGTGGGATCTCACAATCCACCCCCCTTGGGACCCAGTGTCCTCGTTGGCACACCGCCCAGTGTCTAGCTCTGATACCATTTATAACAGCCCAAGCCCACCATTAGGAGATATTTTTCTCTTTGGGCTTTTCTTTTCGAGCTTTCCCTCAAGGTTTTTAAAACGTGTCTACCAAGGAGAGGTTTGTACACCTTTATAAGGAATGATTAGTTCCCCTCTCCAACCAATGTGGGATCTCACAATCCACCCCCATTGGGGCCCAACGTCCTCGTTGACACATCGCCCGATGTTTGTCTCTGATACCATTTATAACAACTCAAGCCCACCACTAGTAGATATTGTCATCTTTGGGTTTTTCCTTTCGAGCTTTCCTTCAAAGTTTTTAAAACGCGCTAAGGAGAGGTTTCCACACCCTTATAAGGAATGTTTCATTTCTCTCTCTAATTGATGTGGGATCTCACACATTCACTCAAAAAAAAAAAAAGTTTCCTGATGATACTATTATTCAATTCATTGATAAGGTTAGCAAGTTTCTTACTCGAAATGAGTCACGAAATCCATTGTTTCAACATAATCTAAGAGGAAGTGCTCTTCTTCATTCATTCTCTTGTGATTAGTTCTTCTACTACAGAGTTATTAAACTTGAGTTTTAATTCCTTAACTTAAGAGTCAAAAGTTTCATAAGGTAGGATGAAAAGACTGCTATTATTGAATTTATAGACGAACAAAAGAGGTCAGTGTTTGTTTGATTCTTTCTCCTCCCTCTAGTTCTACGAGATAAATAGGCTTTAAACAAATAGACTACTCAAATGCTCGACATGCAAATCAAAGAAATATAGCAAACGAATGGAGCTCGAAAACCAAAACCCGAAAACCAAACAAAACAAAGATCCCTACAAAACCCTTCAAACTTTTTCCATCACGTGAACAAGAGATCTCCCAATTGGGCAAAGATGGAAACAAATTTGATGGCATAATTGTATTTATAAGAGAGGGAGAGGGAAACAAAGCAAGTATTTAAAAATTAAATGAAATGGGACATAGCATTTTTGTTTGGTTGGTCGGTATTTGAATATATGGATTTTTAAAAAAATATATATATAATAATGAGAACAAAATATTATTATTCTATAAATTATTTTCAAAAATCGAATCTTCCAAACACAATTTTTGTCTTGTATTGTTTTTCGGGAAAACTCACATGGTTGACAAATTTCTAAATTCTTCATTTTACCACATTATTAAAATCAAAATTATATATTTAAATGTTGATTAATATCCCCCATAATAAGAAAAAAAAATTATATATTTATGAACGTATTAGCCATTCCATCCAAAGTGAATAGAAAGGCGAAAAAACGCAAGCAGCATGAACAAACTTCTATTACTATGGAGCAATAGAACTCGTGTTTTTTTAATTCAAATGAAAAAAAAATATAATTTTACCATTTTGAAACTTTTAAAAATAATTTGGTATGCCATTGAAAAAATTTAAGCAAAAATGTTAAGAATGATGCTCTGATACCAATAGAAGCGAGTGAGACTATTGCGGTAGTGGTAATGCTAGGCTCATAGACTTGTAACTTGCGGTGATGTATGGACTAGTCGGGGACTTGCGATTTGTGATTTGAGGACTAGTAGTGGTTGCTTAAGGTTCGGAAGCAATGGTGATGGTTTGGAAGCTGTTGAAAGTAGGAAGTTGTGGTTGTTGAGATACTCAATTGGACTCATGGAAGGGATGGTGAAAGGGGAAGTTCTAAGCGCCTATAGAGCGTTGCTCAGGGCAACCAAGAAGTCTTTCACCGGCGATATTTGATGTTGAAGGAGTCTACTACCAAGGTTCGTCGGAAGTTCGAAAAGAGCAGCCATGTGACTTTAGATCACACCTATGTTTATAGCACTTTCGATCCCACTTCTATTTCTCATTCTTATTCTTGTTGAGGATTATTGAGAGTGAGTCTCACATTGACTACTTTAGGGAATGATCATGAATTTATAGGTAAAGGAATACATCTCCATTGGTATGAGACCTTTTGGGAAGCCCAAAGCAAAACCATGAAAGTTAATGCTCAAAGTGGACAATATCATACCAATGTGGAGAGTCGGGATTCCTAACATGGTATCATAGCCATGTCCTAAACTTTGATGAGACATTATGATATTTTGCTTATGTAGTGAAAGACTGGTGTTGGGTTGAGGCTCTCCCTCATGAAGCTTTGATGAGACATTATCCATAGAAAGTTAGTTGACGGACCCTTCCGCCGGACCATAAGGTCATCTAAGTTTGGGGGTGTGATCTCCCAAGCGTCTAGATTTACAGCATTGTGGGCCTCTCCACGGAAATCCTAGTCATTCCACAAGGTTGGTGCATCTAGTCATCTTGACGCACATCCTTAATCGTTCTAGGCCTAGCTAAATAGTACTAGTACCAGAGTGGAAAGGGTAGCAGATACTTTCTTGACACCGTTCACTGTTATTAGCCCGAGAGCTACATTAATCATTCTTGGGTATTGTGGTAGTCTACTAGGTTCTTAGGGGCACTTAAGCTGTTTAAATCTCATTTCATCTTTTATTTCCAGGACGTTTAGGATTAGCTCCTAAGGGCTAAACAATCTCTAGGTGCACATAATAGGTCTAGACTTCTGATCGTCGCTCACGATCCTAAAATTCAATCTTCCACTTTATCTTAAAAATTAGTTTCGATAAAATCTCAATAGTTCAAGCTCAAAAGAAAAAATAAGGGATTTAATTTCTCGCCGGAACTCGAATTTGACAGCTTCTAGATATGAATCCTTACAGATCTCATGGTATCCGAGCCAAGAAGAGAATTAAGATGCTCAAACTTGGATCGAATACGGCTACATTAATTTATTTTTAGACTTAAATTTTAATTTTTTTTCAATAAAATATTCATTTTCTATTTTAGCTTTTATTTAGAAATATTTGTAGTTTAGAGATCTTTTTTTCCTCACTAATCATTACTTTCATAAACTTTTACTCTTAGGGAAATCATGAAGCCTTATGTTTTGTATCAAAATTTTAATTACTAATTATGACTATGGACCTAACTTTAACATACAATTATATAATTCAACTTTGTTTCCACTCCTCCTTTCAAATTCCTAAGTATATGAGACGCCCTTCTTCTCGTCTTCTTGTTCATATGAACAGGTAACATCGTTCATTGGGTTTGGCCCCATTACGTATCGCCAAGTTTGATCCGTTACGTATCGTCGTCAGCCTCACGGTTTAATTTAAAATTCATAATTACATGATACTTTAAAATAAAGTCATGACTTACACATTTAATTTAAAATAAGAAAATAAAAATAACATAATTTTTAGACCCGAAGAATGAAATAAACCACCTATCAACTACTAAATGAAATTTAATGCATAATGCAGTCCTATATTTACTTCCATGGCCTTTCCAGCATTCACCGTCATTCGCGTAGAAGCTACCTTTACTTGAAAAATATAAGAGTAGTACGTGGCTTGACTATTTTAACATGATTGAGACCTATCCTTTAAAACCATAACATGGCCTTGGATTCTTTCTAGTTCCGGGCAGGGTTAGATGTGTTGTACTTCCCCATGCATAACTATGCATGGACACATGAACCCACCAGACGGGCTCGTATACGTACCACGTCGCTGGACACTATATAAAAAGAAAGGCCTACATGATATCTTGATGAACATAAATATCGAAGGTATGCATCCGTACTAACATAACCTAACGGAGAAGTATCCCGATACACATTACATACATACATGCATGAGGCTCCATGATTTACATTCACAGCATAACATTAACATCATTCTCTTTCTCCTTTCATCCCTCACATATTACATATATGCGTTGTGTATACATAACAATCATGTGTGTATGCATGTTTGATCCCATTAGAGAGGCCTACTTACGGAGTATTTATAATACTTAACGTTTTTCAAAGATTTTTATTAATCTTTTTTTTATTTGACGTCGAGTTAAACAACTATTTTTTTTTTCATACATTTTTATCAGCATACACCGTGTTAATGACTTTTAGAGAAATCGTATCGTTTCATCCTCACTCTGTGATGACAACGAGAAGAGTTTGCATGTTCAAACCCTTCAAAAGAAAAATCAAGTTTCAAAAGATATTTGAAGACATTATCGTTAAGAGTGAAGCGAATGAATATGTTGCGAGTAAGAAAGATTGTATCGAGAATTTTCTGAATTATTCGATACCACATTTTGGTCCCGTTCCATCCTTTACCTAAAAGTCATATTGTATTCTAATATTTCATCACAAAGATCGACAAATCTAAAAAGTGGGTTCTCCTATATATTAAGAAAAGTTTAGACTTGTCAATCAAAACATATTTTCAAAGATAAAAATACGCTTTATACTAAAAAAGATCGACAAATCTAAAAAGTGAGTTCTCCTGTATATTAAAAAAGGTTTAGACTGTGGATCGTAACATATTTTCGAAGATAAAGAGACGCTTAATACTAAAAAAGATTGACAAATCTAAAAAGTGAGTTCTCCTATAATATTAAGTAAAGTTTAAACTTGTGGATCAAAACGTATTTTCGAAGATAAAAATGCTTTTTATACTAAAAAAGATCGACAAATCTAAAAAGTGAGTTCTCCTATATATTAAGAAAGATTTAAACTTGTCGATCAAAATATATTTCCGAAGATAAAGAGACGCTTAATACTCATAAAGATCGACAAATCTAAAAAGTGGATTCAAACTTGTCGATCCAAAACATATTTTTGAAGATAAAAAGGCACTTAATATGTTAGAATGAACTTATTAGTTCAATGGTCGATTGCACTTTTATCATCCTAAAATCGAAAAAAAGGAAATATTTAGAATGTTTATACCTTTTTATACCAAATAAGAAAAGAAAAACCCTAATAATCCAAAAAAAAAAAAAAAAAAAAAAAAAAAAAAAAAAAAAAAAAAAAAAAAAAAAAAAAAAGCATCTTTCAATATTAACTCTGTGTACATAAATTATTGAAATGAACGAATGAATTTCCCCAATAAAGGAGAAGGAAAGGAAATTCAGAACTCGCATGCGCCGTGAGGTATACGCGTAAATGCAATGTGGACACACACACAGCTCCAAACAGAATTTCACCTTCGCTTTCTTCCCTCTCTCCCTCTGTCTCTGTCTCTTCACCTTTCCCATTCATTTCATTTGGTTTCATATACTTTCTGTTTCCATTGGCAACGTTTCTTTCAAACCCACCACCCCATTTTACGTCCTCCCCTTCTCTTTTCCTCTGTTACCCACATTTTCATTTTGGTTCTTTGTGTTCTTTGTGTTCTTTGTGTTCTTCATCCAATTTTAATTCCTCCCCTGGACTTCCATTCAATTTCTGGTGACGTTTCCCTCTGTTTTAGCTGTTTTCCTTTTCTGGGTCTTGCTTGGATTGGTGTAATCTGTTTTCCTTTCAATTCTTGATGATTTGTTTTTGAAGATCGTTTGATTCTATGAATTGGGGTTGCTTCTATATGTGATTCTCTTCCTTTGATTCATCTGCATTTCTATTGGGGATTGATTTCTTTGTTTTGTTACTTGTTTTTCTTAGTGAAACTGCTAATGATCGGGAGATGATTGTTGTTTTTGAAGAGAAATTTCTCGTGCCTTTCTTATAATCTTAACTCGAAATGGATATTGATCTGTAATTTGACATTTGGGTTCTTATTGTTAGTTTGTTTCCATTCATGCATGGTTTGTTACTGTAGTTTGCATCATATGCTTTCTAATCTTATCAGCATCTTTGAAGTGTTTGAGATTTAGAAGTGATGATATCTTGAGGGGTTCGGTTCACATTTCTGGCTGGCTTACTTACAGAATTTAGTGATGAACTTTGAGTGTTAATTTTGCAGGATAGTACACCACAGCTCCGTCCTGAACTGGATTCTTTGAGTTACTTTCGTGTAATATAACGAAAGATAGAGCGATTTCCCAAATGCTCGGTTTGAGTAGGTCGAGAAATCAATCAAGGTTCGGTAGATCGGTGTCATTTGGAGGTGAGTTTCTCTTATGCAGTGTCTTCAAAAATCTATGTAGATTGTAGGTTGGCTGCTTGAAGGTTATTTACTTGTTTTTTCTTACATTTACCTTCTTTTATGTGTAGGTATGGATTATCCGGATCCCAAAAGGAAGAGCAATTTTGTAGGAAAGATCATTTTGGCTGCTTCACTTACAGCAATTTGTATTATTATGCTCAAGCAATCCCCAAATTTTAGCACCCCGACCCCGGTAGCTCTCGATCTCTAATGATTCTTTTATGGCTTTGTATAACTAATGACCGAGTTAGTTCCGCCGTGGATTATGTTCTTTTCCGTTGAAAGTCTACAATTCGTGTTGGATGAATCTTTAGCCTTTTCACTTGTTATGTGGCATAGCATCTACTAGATCATATTTGATACGAGTCTAGCTGTCAATCGTCTTGTGTGATCTCACATTGGTTGGAGAGGAGCATGAAACATTCTTTCTAAGGGTGTGGAAACCTCTCCCTAGCAGACACATTTTAAAACCTTGAGGGGAAGCCCGAAAGGAAAAGCCCAAAGAGGACAATTTGCTCAATACTTTAGTCACCTTTGACTAGAACCCTCGAACAAACTACACCCTTTGTTCAACACTTGAGTCACTTTTGACTACACCTTCAAGTCTCACAATGTCTTTGTTCGATACTTGAGGATTCGATTGGCATGGCTAAGTTAAGAGCATGACTCTGATACCATGTTAGAAATCGTGAATCTCCACAATGGTATTGATATTGTCCACTTTGAGCATAAGGCCTCATGATTTTGCTTTTGGTTTTCCCAAAGAGCCTCATACCAATAGAGATAGCGTTCCTTACTTATAAACCCACGATCTTCCTCTTAATTACCTAGTGTGGGACTACTCCTCTTAATAATCCTCAATACTTTCTTTATCGAGAAAAGACATGTCGAGAATCGCCTTTTTCTAAGAGAACCATTATTTTATGCCATTTTGAAGTTGTTGTGCATGTTGTTTTCCTTACAGTTTGCAATTCATCAACCAGGAGTCACTCATGTCCTAGTAACAGGAGGTGCTGGATATATCGGTTCGCACACTGCTCTTCGGCTATTAAAGGACTCTTACCGTGTAACAATAGTGGTACGTCCCTGTAGATTTTTAAGATCGAACCGTTTTAGCCATTGGTGATATGGCCTTCATTTATGAATTCTTCCTTTGCCAGGACAACTTATCACGAGGAAATCTAGGTGCTGTAAAGGTTTTGCAAGAATTGTTTCCTGATTATGGAAGGCTTCAGTTCATCTATGCTGACTTAGGAGATGCAAAATCTGTATCCTTCCTATATGACTCTTTATGATATATATATTTCTGAAGAATCCAAGTAATACCAGCTGCCATGAACACCAATGTTGACTTAACTGGTATGTTCAGGTCAATAAAATATTTTCAGAGAATGCTTTTGATGCTGTCATGCATTTTGCAGCCGTTGCATATGTTGGGGAAAGCACCCTGAATCCTCTGAAGTGAGTATAAACTGTTAGAATTGCTGTTTTTTTTTTTTTTTTTTTTGTTGATGGTCATTGGTCTCTTACATCATCATCATGTAGATTGTAATGGCCTTCACCGCTAGCCGATATTGTCCTCTTTGGGCTTTCCCTTTCGAGCTTCTCCTCAAGGTTTTTAGAACGGGTCTGCTAGGAAGAGGTTTCCACATCCTTATAAATATTGCTTCATTCTCAACCACCCCCCTTTGGGACCAAGTGTCCTCGCAGACAATTGTTTCCTTCTCCAATCGATGTGAGACTCCCTAATCTACCCCCTTCGGGACTCAGCGTCCTTGCTGGCACACCGCCTTGTGTCCACCCCCCTCCGAGGCTCAGCCTCCTCGCTGGCACATCACATGTGTTTGACTCTGATACCATTTGTAACAGCTCAAACCTACCGCTAGAAGATATTGTCCTCTTTGGACTTTCCTTTTCAGGTTTTCCCTCTAGGTTTTTAAAACGTGTCTGCTAGGGAGAGGTTTCCACGCCTTTATAAAGAACGCTTCGTTCTCCTCCCCAATCGATGTGGGATCTCACAGTCCTACCCTCCTTCGGGGCCCAGCATCCTCGCTGACACTCGTTTCCTTCTCCAATTGATGTGGAACCCCCCCCCCCCCCCCCCCCCCGCCCCCCAATCCACCCTCCTTTAGGGCCTAACGTCCTTGCTGGCACACCGCCTCGTATCCACCCCCTTTGGGGCTCAGCCTCCTCGCTGGTACATCACCCCGTGATTGGCTTTAATACCATTTGTAACAGCCCAAACCCGCCACTAATAGATATTGTCTTCTTTGGACTTTCCCTTTCAGGCTTCCACTCAAGGTTTTTAAAATGCATCTACTAGAGAGAGTTTTCCACACCTTACAAAGAATGCTCCGTTCTCCTCCCCCGACCGATGCGGGATCTCATATAGATTGTGATAGAAGATTGTTTTCCTCTCCATTAGCGGACTTGATAGTTCACAAGCATATGCATACTGATACATAGCCAACATTTTATGAATTGATGGATGATGTTAAACAGTTCTTCTAAGATCATAAATCCAACTCCATTGTCCTTGTCAACCTTTTGATAGACATCTCTAAACATGAAGCTTCATTGTGGGAAAGAGAATTAGAAAACTTCGGGCTTCGAGTATTAGTATTTAGAAGTAAATCATTTCTGAGTGGGGTATTTCTTGCTGTGTAGGTATTATCACAATATTACTTCAAATACCTTGACAGTATTAGAATCAATGGCAGCACATGGTGTGAAGACATTGATATACTCTAGTACATGTGCCACATATGGAGAGCCAGAAAAAATGCCCATCACTGAAGAAACTCCACAGGTTCGTATCGTATGCATCAGCTTGTGTTGTGTACTCATGGAAAAATTTGGATTTTGTTGGTCATACTTTATTTGGTTTATGTGAGATCCCACATCGGTTGGAGAGGAGAACGAAGCATTCTTTATAAGGGTGTGGAAATCTCTCCCTAACCGACGCGTTTTAAAATCGTGAGGCTGACGGTGATACGTAACGGGCCAAAGCGGACAATATCTACTAGCGGTGAATTTTGGCTGTTACAAATGGTATTAGAGTCAAACGCCGAGCAGTGTGCCAGCGAGGACGCTAGCCCTCAAGAGGGGTGGATTGTGAGATCCCACATTGGTTGGAGAGGAGGATGAAACATTCTTTATAAGGGTGTGGAAACCTCTCCCTAACAAACGTGTTTTAAAACCATGAAGTCAATGGGCCAAAGCGGACAATATCTGCTAGCGGTGCACTTTAGCTGTTACAAATGATATCAGAGCCAGACATCAAACGGTGTGCCAACGAGGATGCTGGCCCCCCAAGGGGGGTGGATTGTGAGATCCCACATCGGTTGGAGAGGAGGACAAAGCATTCTTTATAAAGGTGTGGAAATCTCTCCCTCACAGACGCGTTTTAAAATCATGAGGCTAACGGCGATATGTAACAGGCCAAAGCGGACAATATCTGCTAGCGGTGAACTTTGGCTGTTACAAATGGTATCGAGCCAGACACCCAGCTATATGCCAGCGAGGACGTTGGCCTCCAAGGGGGGTGGATTGTGAGATCCCACATTCTTTATAAGGGTGTGGAAACCTCTCCCTAACAGATGCGTTATAAAACCGTGAGGCTGACGGTGATACGTAACGGGCCAAAGCAGACTGGAGTTTGGTTGCTGAAAATTCATTTGTTTCATTGCAGGCCCCAATTAATCCTTATGGAAAGGCCAAGAAGATGGCAGAAGAAATCATCCTTGACTTTTCAAAAAATTCAAAGATAGCAGTCATGATCTTAAGGTTCTTCCATTTTGCTTCTTCCTAGAACCTGCTTTCTGGAAATTACTGTATTCATGAATCTGTGTCGAAAATCGTCCAGATACTTCAATGTCATTGGTTCCGATCCAGAGGGAAGACTTGGGGAAGCTCCTACACCTGAGCTTCGCGAGCACGGACGTATATCGGGTGCTTGTTTCGATGCTGCCCGTGGCATTATTTCCGGGATTAAGGTAATTTGCATATATTGAATATGAAACATGTTCAGAAATCATTGGTGTAGTTACAAGATCCAGCTAAACTTTCTCTTATGATGTTTTCAGGTCAAAGGAACCGACTACAAAACACACGATGGAACATGCATACGCGATTATATCGACGTCACCGATCTCGTGGACGCTCATGTAAAAGCTCTAGAGAAAGCAACCCCTGGTAAAGTTGGAATCTACAACGTTGGAACAGGGAAAGGTTTGAAAGAAATCGTTGCATTACTATACATTTTCCTTTCTATTTCCCAACAAGCAATCTAGACATGGCAAGCTGAAGTTAGCTTTGGATGTCTTTGATCAGGCCGATCCGTGAAGGAGTTCGTGGAGGCGTGCAGGAAGGCAACTGGGGACGATATCAAAGTCGAGTATCTCCCACGTCGACCGGGTGACTATGCCGAAGTATTCAGCGACCCAACTAAGATCAAGAACGAACTGAACTGGACAGCGCAACACACCGATGTTCAAGAAAGTTTACGGGTAGCGTGGAGATGGCAAAAGTCGCATCGCAATGGCTATGGAAACGCTTTGGTTATGTCATCTTGAAGCATTGGTACTGAGTTGAGGATTAGTTCATTTTGGTCACATAGAAGTAGGAGAATACCAGTACTACTAATATTGTTTGTACCATTTTTTTATTATGTATTGGATAGATTGGTTATTGATATGAATGCATTATGTTATATGTCAAAAGAAAAAAATGATTACACTTTTTAAGATGTAGAGATTGGGGTTACATGAGGATTCGCCCTAAACGGATGGAAAATTTTCGTTTAAATAGAAAATAGAGGAGGGAATAAGGAGAAATTTCTACCTAATAGATAAATAAGGTCGGGAACAGAGATTGTATTTCCTATCCCAACTTTTACGCATAAAAATAAATATATATATATTTTTTCTATTACAAATTATAATAAATTAGATTTTTTTTTTTCTTTGTTATAGTTACATTTTCATGACTTTTTACGAATGAGATATCATTTCATACCATTATACTTTATTTTTAATAATAAGCCCAAAATTTATGAAATTCGGGTCAAAACAATCAAATTTTGAAACTTTTTATAAATATTAATACTTATATATTATGTTGTAATATTAAATTTTAATTTTTTTAGAAATTATATTGATAGAATATTAAATTATATTTTTGTTTGCAAATATTATAATAAATTTGTTTACATTTTTAACCAAATATATGGTAAAATCAAAATTATACATTAGAAAAGTCTCTTCAACTATTTTTTTTATTTGCTTAAAAAAAATGAAAAATATGGAAAGTTTTTCTGTGGGAAACTCAATCCCCACAAAAATAAATGGTTAATTTCACGAGAATGGAGAATAAGAAAAAAAATAGAAATGGGGATAGCGAAGGTTTCCTGGTCACCGTCCCATGAACATCTCTACACTAGTGACATTATAAATAAATAAATAAAATTAAAATTGATTACATTAGTAAGGATTTAACTATTATAAAAAAGAACTAAAAATAAATAATTATTGATCAACTTAAATAATCAACCACAATAATTTAAATAAATAAACACTAAATTCTTATATATAATTCAACAATCGCAAGGTCGATCCATCAAAATTATCAAAATAGTACCAAATGTTTTATTTGGCTATGTATATCACATCTAAATATATAACTCTTTCAATGCTAAATATCTATATCCATTGATAAATCCTTATCATCCAAATGAGATTAATAGAGCTTAGCATTGACATAGCATGGAATGTAGGTGCCATGGGATAGCCAATGCATCATTTGCAATGCCCTAAGCAAATGCATGGATGTAGGGATGATAGCATCTGCTGCATAAAAATGCTATAATACAAACACGTGCTTGCATCCATCTCGACTAATCTATACAACAACTCTTTTATCGATGATAAACATTAGGAAAAGATTAAGAACACGAGTTTGATTTGAATGGAGAAAAAAAATGATCCTTTTGGCTCTCCCTTCTCTTCTTATCATTTGAGAAGAAGATTAACTTCTGCAGAGGAAGCAGTTAAAATGCCAAAAGACTCACCACTCAAATTACAGTTACAATTTCAAACCTTAATTATTTTAACTTTTTAACCATTTCACTCTAATCCCCATCATCATGATTCCCATAATGCCAAAACTCTCCTCTTTTACACATTCCCTTACTTCCGATCCCTCCCCCTTCCCTTCTCTTCTCCTACTTCTTCTCATCTTCACCCTTCATATCCCCACATGCCGTTTCTTCTCTTATTTCCTTTCTGCAAGCCCTTCTCTGTACTACCATTGTGCTGGCCGTAGTAACTGGCTCTGCAATCCCATGGCAATATCCAGTCCCAAACGGTTGCCTTGTGGTGGTTGGTCTTTACGAGTGGCGCCAATTGCCTTACTCGTGGTGGTGAGTTGGTTGACTGAGAAGGATGCAGAAGGAGTCGCTGCTCAGAACTGGGGGTCTCGGTGCTGTCATGTTCCGAACATCTTGGACATGAGGAAGCACGAGATGGAGGCTGAAGGAATTGGTGGTTGTACTCCTTGGGTTCTTGTGGGAATGATATTGTTACTGTTCAATATGGCTCAACGGCAGGCGCTCATTCAACATTGCTTGTTTGTAAGTATGTGAACTAGGTTTCTATGGAAGGAGATAAACTCGAGAGTGTTCTCAAAGAAGCTGTTTTCTTTTTCTTCTTTTTGTGATTTTGTACAGTTTATGGCCTCTAATTGGAGTACTTAGTGTCACGGTCATGCTTGTCCTGGCCGCATGCCCGTTACACGCCAAAACCCTTGTCTTGTACTACTGTCCTTTACTACTTTCATGTTGTATAACTTCCTTGCTTTTTTTCTAAGAGAATGACGTTTCAGCAAAATCATGTCTACGCCTGGTAGACATGAAATGCCTTAGAATATACTATAGAGGGATGGAACTAGTTGTCAAATTCTCCCTACCCGAAATGTTATATATTGTTACGCTGTTGTTGTTGCCTTTTGTTTGCATGATATATAACACCATTTTCAATCTCTCACTCAATCCTTGCTTTCAAACTCTCTTTCAAAATCTCTCTGCCCCGCTTTCTAAAACCTTCTTCTCAAATCGGAGCTAGAGGCTTGAGCATACGTTGCCCGACCATAGGCGATACGATCCGAAGTTGGCTTGACTCACTCGGTGATGAGAGTGAGTACCACACAATCGCCAAATCCACGGCCAAGAAAAAGGCGATTGTGACACTCAGCATGGGTTATTTCGTAACTACTCTATAGACACCATGAATCTAGATTGGAAAGTCCTTTTGTAACCCTTCCTTCATAAGAAGGGACCTTATCCCTTTGTCCCATGGGTTGTTTTGATCTGCATTTCCCTTGTTTCTCATTAAAAAAGAACGTAAGTGAATTAATCCTTCTCCAAAGTATACTTGGTCTAGGAAAGGAAAGAAAAGAAGCATACACCTAAAGACTGATGAACCATCTTTGTTCAATTTATGTTTTCGTGAGACCTGCAAATCAAACACACTTATCACTTGCATTACTTTATACTATAAATGATCAGACAATGTATATCAGTTTCATGTACAGGCATATTGGTCGATGAGATAGACGAGTACTCTCAGATGAATGTATAGATATAGCATGACGTAAAAGGACGTCAAAACCCATAGATCATCTAATATCGAAGGTAGAAAGTGTATTTCTTGTCATGGTTTACATAACTTCCACAAAATTTAAATTGGGACGTTCGTGACTTGCAAAATTACCTGTGATGGCATTGATCTGTACACTGCAATCACTCTATACCATATTCCTCTGCAGATTATCGACAATTTGCAGCCCACTTTCAGATGCAATAACTGCTGTGCAACTGTAACACACGGAAAAGTATAAGGAAGAACTCAACTTGTCAGAACTTCAATCTAGTGTGTTATTAGCAAAAAAAAAAAAAAAAAAAAAAAAAAAAAAAATGTGCATAGTGCTGAATAGTCAAGGAGGTTAGGAATAATGACTCTAAGATATTGTCCATTTTGAGCTTAAGCTCTCATGGTTTGATTTGGGATTTTCCAAAAGACCTCATGCCAATGGAGATGTATTCCTTACTTATAAACTCATTATCATCCCCTTAATTAGTTGATGTGGGACTCCCGCCCAACAATCCTCCCCTCGAACAGGTACACCATAGAGCCTCCTCTGAGGCCTATGGAGCCCTTGAACAGCCCCCTAATTGAGGCTCGATTCCTTTATCTGGAGCCCTCGTGCTTTGTTTGACACTTGAATCATCTTTTTTACTACATCTTCGAGGTTTACAACTTGTTTGTTCTACATTTGAGGATTTTATTGACATGGCTAAGCTAAGGGCATGACTCTAATATTATGTTAAGAATTACGACTCTCTACAATGGTATGATATTGTCCACTTTGAGCTTAAGCTCTTATGGTTTTGCTTTGGGCTTCTCCAAAAGGCCTCATACCAATTGGAGATGTATTCCTTACTTATAAACCATTATCGTCTCCTTAATTAATCGATGTGGGATTCATGCCCAACCATCCTCACCAAAGGACATGTGAGGGGTTAGCAAGGGAAGATAATTCCTAAGAAAATGAATGTGGAATGAAGTATAATTCACAAGTACTGTTTTTCTGCTATGAATAATATCAATTCGACAAAGTAAATTTGTTGAACTTGAAGCAGATGGAAGAATAATTCTGAAAATGGAATAAGCCAGTAAGGTATGCAGACATCCAATGCGTAAAACCAAGCAAGAGGAATTTCATTTTAGCAAAAAGAAAAGCAACTGAGAGAAATACTGACGGAAACTTAGAAATGACTCCATGATCTACAATTCCATCGATCTGTTCAAGACTTTCTGCCACTGCAGCTGCAAATGCATTTCATGTGCTTAGAAACTATTTCATGTCATCTATGAAGAAATGAAAGTAGAGGCTAGAACAAATCCTCACGCACCCAGACTTGATATTGGAGATGTAAATATGACATCCAGAATGTTATGCCCTTCTCTAGTGACAAATGGGAAGTCACCCCCGAGGGGACCTGCATGCCCAATCGATGGCCTCCTCCATACCTTAACGTGGAAAATTTGATGTCAAGCCAAAGTTTAATAATCTAACATTGAACTACTAAAATAACTAAATGAATAATTATGTGTGTTTTCCCCTGTAAATAATGATGCTTAGAAACCAAAGGTTACCAAGCCATACTGAAGACATGTTTATGATTGACATCTCTCGTTCATTTCTTTTCCAAATTAAATTACTACATTACTTTTACTGAATAAGGACCTTTTTGATTTTTCGCACTCATGGAAGATCCGTCTTAAATCATTATTTCATGTGTTGAGCATAGTTAAAGAGACCGTGCAATGTATAGATTCACAAAAAGTTACTCAAAATTGAAATAAAAATATAAGAGAGAACAAAATCAATATTTCAATATGTTTAGCATATGTAAATAGAACATGCTACCTTTATATTGTCCAGTTAGATCTGCAATTAACCCTGCGCATACTTTTGAATTCATTTGTTTAAGCTTGATTTTGTAATGTACAAAGTTACGATTTACAAACATTTGATCATCTTTGTCACAATTTACATTAATTGGTATAGCATTCCTCAAAAAGAAAAAAGAAAAACTATAATGAGCATGGTGCGTAAGCAGGTCAAACTAACGAGTTTCGCTTTCTGAGCTACATGAGTAAATAATAAAATCAAGCGATTCCACTCGGCAAAAGCAGGGTAAAGTTTGACAAAATTGTAATATCCATCAGTAAAAAGCTTACCTCGGCATCCCCTAAAAAGAGATCATCAATTTCTTCTGCAGTTTGCATCCAATTAAGCTGAAAATAAATTTCAGTGTTTCTTCATTAGCTATCTGATAGTCTATGTCATATATAAGCCATGCTATAGATGATATTGATGTCTTCTCACAGAATTCACTAGAACTGGAATAGAACCCTCGGGGCCACCCATATATTGGCTATCTTTTACCATGAATGCAAGCTGGTTGGAAGCATTTAATATAGACTGCAAATAAATGAAAAACAAGAAATGAACAATTAGCACAGCAATTATTAAATATATTCTCGGGTCATAAGTTCTTTTCATGAGAAAAGAATAAGAAAATAGATGATCACGAAATGATTTTTTCTCATTAATTGTGATCAAAACAGTAGCCCTATATATAGGCTTACTGTGAATACAAATAAACAGCATTCAATTGGTAGGGAATCTGCACGTGCACCAAGGGTTTGACCTAGATTGGTTTTGATAGGGTAGACATTGGAGGTTAGAACATGACGAGAACAGATTCGATGAGATCAAAACTCGACTAAAATTCAAGTGTGCCAATATCGCATGTGGAAACGAGCAGAAAGGTTCTCCAACAAATCCTATGGGTCGTAAACCCAACTGCAGGATGGGATAGAGACCACATCAGGTACCCAGTAGTTTGGTAGACACAAGAGTCACACCCTCCTCGAACTTTGACACGATATTGTGGACCCACTTAGGGTTCACCAACCTAATCTTGTGTAGATGAAAATCCGGTAACAATCGACTATGTGTTTCATAACATCCCTTAGTGGGCCATCGGTGTTGGAAACAGAACAAGGCCACGCCTCATAGATCATGATACATGGACATACGACATGGGTAATAATAAAAAATGATTCCCAAGTGTACCCTAAAACCCATGCATAAATTCCGATGAGTCGATGTGCTCAAATGAGCCGAGTGATGATGTATCACTATCAGTGGAGGCCTTGATTGGACCAACCACAAGAAATCGCAAGGGCCAGGTGCCCGCACAAAATCCAGATGAGCAGACGTGCTCCGATGAGCAATGTGACAAAGGGTCACGACATGACTTAAGCCCAGAATGGGCTAGACAAGGATGAACTACAGACTCCAACCTCAGTGAGCCAGCAAGGAACCCAATTGGGTCAGAACCTGAGAATTTAGAGATAGAGAACTTACAGATTTCAGAAGCTTGAATACGCTAGAGAACTTAATGGTTTCTTTAAGATAGACTATGATGATTGTATGTGGTACTTTGATATCAGAGTTGAGGTTCGATTAGAACCTATAAGTAGGTTGCTTATTGAGTATATTTTAACACTCATTCTTGCAACTCTTTGATTTTACAAATTGAGTAGGGACCAGGAGGCTATGACACGAGCATACCAATGTTGTGCAGTTACAGACGGGCCACTAGATTCAAGTAAGGAGTCATCTTACGTTGCATTCTAGTTTTATGTAGTCAAGGTCATTTCTTTTTGTATTTATAATTTGTTTTAAATGAAGTCTATAATCTTTTACTTGTATTTAATTTTAATGGTGTTGAAATCTTACTTTTCTTTCCATTTTAAAATGAAATATTTTGTCGCATCTCTCACATAACAGTCCATGATTCAAAGTCACGAAAAGTAGGCTATTATATTATATGTCCTGAGATTGCTAGTCCTTATGTGTCAAACATGGAAATTCCATTTTAGGGGGGAAATACTAGAAAATGATATCATTGATCGAAATCCTAAACTTCAAGTTTATACTAGAAGGGCATTAAATCAAAAGAACCAGGATCAGGTAACCACTCTTTATCTGATGTGTCTAATCTTGATATTCCTATATTCCATATGTATTCGTAATTGTACCAAAACCCTACTACAAACTATCTTTCTTACCATGGATTGGTCTCGTAATCACAAATCTTTACCTCCAGGAAAAACAACCTATTTCTTCCAAGGAATATACAAGAGGCCCAAAATGATCCGAATTAGAATTTAGTAGTTATGGAAGAGATGAATGCTTTCAAGCAGAATTGCACAAGGAAGATATTAGACCTACCAAAAGATAAGAAAACAATAGGTTGTAAATGGGTATTTTCTATAAAATGCAAAGTTGGTGGTAACACTGAAAGATATAAAGACATGTTAGTTGCTAGAGGCTTTACACAAACCTATGAAATAAACTGTCAAGAAACGTTTGCTCAATTGCTAAGATTAACTCTATTAGAGTTCTCTTATATATTGCTGATAATTCAGATCATATAACAACGCCTAAACTAGCCAAAATGTGCATAACGTGATTGTCATGAGAGATTTTTTGTCCAACAGCTATTAAGGAGTCAACAAGATTCATGATCTTGGTAAAGTATTCTTGAAGAGTGAGAGTACCTTTCTTCATTGTCTCAAGCTTCGATTTCAATTCCATAGCCCTAGCCAACTTTTTCACAGAATAGCGAACATTAAGAATTTACCAAACCTCACAAGCGATTTTACAATCCAGTATTTCAGTTGATAAGGTATTCGACATTGATCCAATATCCATGTTGTGATTAAAGTTTCCTGCTGAATCCATTGCTAATATGTGGTATGATTGAATCATCAAATGCAATACATTTGGGTGGAATGTCACCAATTTCATCAACAAAATTCTCCAATTCATGACCTCAAAGTACCATTAACTCTTGAAATTTCCATAACAGGAAGTTTTCTTCGTCTAATTTGACAGTAGAAGACTTTTTCGTTGGATTAATAACCTTTGAAAGTGAAGAAGAGTTGAGAAGATCAGAAGAACTCTAATGAATCGAAGAAGAATCCATGGGAGAAGTAAAAGAAATCAGATCTAGACGGTTGTTAGACCCATCTGTTACCATCACAAGTTTTTGACATGAGAAAATAGAGATGATCACGAGATAGTCATTTCCCATTAATTGTGGTAAAAGTAGTAGTAGCCCTGTGTATGGGCTTACTGTGAATACAAAATAAAATGAATAACATAGGAAAAGTAACTACAGCTGTAACCAATAAACTAAGTATTTAAAAGACTTTATAACCAGAGTACGACTTCTTTAGTGAGCTCTCTTAACATAGGGACTGAACATAGTTCGAGAGTTTTAATTCAGCTTGCTTGAAAGCTTCATCCTTGTGTTCTCTGTCCAAATATTTTGAGGCTTTTCTCTTGAAGATATTTATGTACATTGGGATGTTTTTATCTTCTATTAGTTTCTATGTTCTTTTTGTTTTTCACTTGTGGTGTTTGTATCTTTTTAGCATCTCTTTTCATTCCTTTAATGAAAAGTTTCATTTCTTGTTCAAAAAAATATATTCTAGGTCTTGTGGGTTCAAGTCTTCACATGACATTGACACCAAATTGTTGTTGTTCAATAAAAACCAAAATTGTTTCCAATAAATATAAATAATCAGACCTTCTAAACTCCAAGTTGTTGGAGTCTGCAGGTTTAAGTCTTCACATGATATTGACACCAAATTGTTGTTGTACATTTAAAACCAAAGTTGTCACCGATAAATATACATGATTGGATCTTTCAGACTCCAGGATCTTTTCCCTGCTATAGATGGAAAATCATGAGCCCCTGATTTAGGAGCTTTTGAAAATGGTAGGACATGCAAGCCCAATGATTTAGGAGCTTTAGTTTTTGCTTCAGTTATGTTTGGCTTGGAATAGAGATCGTTTGCCTTTGATAGATGAGGTGCTTCTGGGTTTGCTTTTTTGTGATAAGGGCTAAGTTTTGTGACACACTAGTTTCTTTGCTATTCTTGGGGTATTTGGTTTGAGAAAAATAATAGGATTTTTAGAGAGGTTGAGAGGTCTTGTGATGAGGTTGGGAAGGTTGTGAGAGTTCATGCATCTTTGTGGGTGCCGATTACTAATCTCTTCGGTAATTATGTTCTTAGTTTGACATTGTTGGATTGAAGTCTATTTATGTAGTTAGCTTTGGACTCTCTTTTGTTGTGGGTTTATTTATTGTATGTTCTTGTTTTTCTTTCATTTCTTCTCAATGAGCTTAGTTTTTTATGATAGAAAAAAATTGATAGGACAGATAGATTTTATTCACCTTCTCCTGGATTATTGAATCTTCCACTTGCGGTTTCCTATGCCCAATGACAGCAATCAGGGTTCCTTCTTCCATAATATCAGCATCATCAAATGAAAAATCAATCTACAAAACAACAAACTTATTGTTACTTGACTGAGGTCTAACATAAAAAATAATACAATACAAACCAAAAAGTTAAAAAAAAAAAATTGTTAAGTACCATTATTTAGACAGAGAAAAATGTTCAGAAAATAAATAACTGCTCGTCGGGAGGAAAACCGAATTTTCCATCTTTAATGCCCAAAAACCATAGAATAATAATTAGAATTCAATTATCCATTATTAGGGACTTCGTAACACCTCATTGGTATATTTTTTTTAATATCCGGTGAGTGTCTAAGTCTTATTTGCGTTCACAATAGTTATTTATTTTTTATCAACAAGGTATCAGAGTTCTTATGAGAACCTCAGGGGGTCACAAAAGCTCTGCAATCTTTTAGGTTCTCTGTGTTTTTTTACCTGAGTTTGTAACTTGGGAGGCCATAAAAATTCTGCAATCTGTTCCAATTTCATTAATGCACCCCAATGGCAAAGAAGCATCAAACAAACATGAGGAGACTCTTGTCTACCCTTTAAGATTTTCCGATCATAACTAAACTTAGAGACAACCTTGAACTCACAAAGTACTCCAGTAAAGAGCATAATTAATTAAGAATGGAATGTTTAGCTCACTTGAGAACTATCATTGAACTGGTCTAGTGGAATTCCTGCCTTGGCAGCTTCACTCGCACTTGTTATGGACCTGTATCAAGCCAAGGAAACTGACATGGTGCGTTAAGAAAGAAAGGTACATAGAAAATCATTTTGTCTTTCAGAAATATAGACATAGTGCGTTAAGAATGACAAGTACATAGAAGAAAGTCACTGACTTTTAAATTATAAATATAATTACGATTATTGTCGAAGTCATTTTGCCTTTCACAAATATATTCAACAAGTTGGACGTCATCAACTGGTGAATATCGAGACATGGTCAGCATTCAAAATTTCAATGTAAAATACGACTGCATAAAATTTAATAACAACCAAATAGTTGGAATTTTGTTTAAGGAATCCCAAATTGGCTTTTGGCCTAACATCTCCAATGCTTTCAAGAGATATTCACTGTAAACCTCGATTAACTTTATAATTCTAAGGGTGAACTTTCAACACAAAACAGGTCTTGGGAAGGAGATTTTAATTATCAAAAATGTTTCTTTCACATCAATCTAATCCAGTGTCGATAAGAAAACAGAGTACGACTACAAATTGCCAATTGTTGTAATGATGAAACCAAGCATGAAGTATCAGACATCGTCAATGAATTCAAAGGATAGTAACTCACATGGGTATCCCTACTATATCTTTCAAAGCACCTGTTCGAAGCAACCGGCCAAGATACCCAATGGCCATGCCAGAAGCTTGACCAGACCCCAAGCCAATAACCATTCCACTTTTTACGTATGCATCCACCTAGAATTACAAAGACTCGCAGCAGTCATTTTCCTCCGGAACATACCCTCTAAATAATTAACAAAAGCATTTTCAAAATCAGTTCACATACAGATCAAATTATCACAAAACAAAAACTATCGACTCTTCCAAATATTTGAATTTAGACTATCTACAATCATTCCACTCGTACCCTTTCAAAGATTTTCTCAATCTTGTGTTTTGCTCTAATCTCAAACCGAAAGGCCCTCTTTCAGCCAGATTACACAAAGGTGCAAGAAGAGTAATGTACAATTTTTCTGCCAACTCAAACAAACTCAATGGCCGAACTCATAATCCAACCTTTCATTACTTATAAGAACGATGAATCCCGGTCTCTCTGCTTCTCCCATTTTTATCATACCTATTTGCTCTGATTAGTTCGCCAGTTCACATGCTAGGTAAAATCACACACAAAAAAAGCAAAAAACGCTGCGCCTTACAGTCACATTACAGGAAGTATCCTAAAACAGAGAGCTCAGACATTTCTTTTACCAGAACGAGTAAAATACAAGAACATTGTAAGAAGAAAAAAAAATGCTCGTTACTTGAAACCATACAGTATGCTTGGCGGCTTGAAGAAGAGGAGATCCATCGGCAAGAACGGAGGTTGAGGCAGAAATTCTGAAGAAATTTCTTCCAAGTTTGATCTTGGGGCAAAACTTGCGCAAAAGAATGGATTTGGAGGAGCATGTGTAGGGAGAAGCTGAAAGCGAAGCGGCCATGCCCACTCTCATTCGTCTTCTCTGCTACTGCCAAGAACTCCGTCGGTTCAGATTGAAGCAATGGAGTGGATAAGGAGGGGGAAGAGGTAAGAGGTTCAGTGACAAGTATGGCACTTGTTTTATTTATATTTTATTTGAATCAACACTAAATTAATTAAAATAATTTGAATTTTCTCTGTAAAAATCTTTTTATTAATATTTTTAAACTTATTAAAAATATTCTTATCCATAATTTTATGGAAAATTAATATTTTTAAACTTCTGAAAAAAATACTCTTTACCCTTAATTTTAATGAAATTATTAATATTTTATTTAGAAAATACCCTTTTTAAAAACTTTTAAAATACCTTTAAAATTTTTTAAAATTTTTTAAAAAATACTCCTGATTTTTTAAAATAATATTAAAATATTTTTAGAAAATTTAGAGAGTATCGATAAAATAAAAAATGTTATGCTATTTTTTAAATTTTATTAGTATTTTTTAAATATAGTATTAAAGGTAAAATGTATTTTTGAATTTAAAAAAAAAAAAAATTGAAAGTTATTATTGAAATTTTTTAAAATTCAATAGTATTTTTTAAACAAAATTGTTTCCTACCCTAACTAGTTTTTAGACTTTTTAAAAAGTCTTAAAGGAAATTATTAAATTTTTTTAAGAGTTTATTATTTTTATTAATTTAGCCTTATAAATTTTGCATTTGGTTACGAATATTTTATTTTAAAATATCATTAAATTTTGATAAGCTTCTTCATTAATACCTTTAGATTAACTTCAAAAATATTTTTAAATTTTTTTAAAAACTTTAGAAATACTCTTACTTAAATATATGGCGAGACCGTTAGGACAGCATTTCAAAAATACTTATAAACTTTAAAAGTAAAATTAATTCCCTTCAAATTTTAGAAGAAAGTTTAAAACGTTTTTATTACTAACATTCTTAAAATTCGAGTGAGAGATGGTCTATAAAATGCAGATAAACGATTTACATCAATGACGATAACAACTTTTTAATTTATTTTTTTATTTTTTTATAAAAGTTGAGGATGTTAATGTTATTTTTAAAAGTGCATGGGTATTTTTTTTAAAGTCGAAGGTTATGAATAAAAAAAATTCAAATATAAGAATATTTTTTAAATTGCCCGATTACGTATTAATCAATATTCGGTTATCGATAAAAAAGATTTGTCTAAGTTTCGTTTCTTTTTATCTAACTCACTTCCTTTTTTCTTTGTGAGTTTCAGGAATATCCTCATTCATAGGTCTGAGATCCACATCTATGAATTGAAAGGTCCAAATGATCAACTCTACCATTAGTTGTTAGAATCAATAGGCCTTCAAATAGTTCATTAGAAAAAAATTGATTTTAAAAGTCCAACAGTATATTTGAAAGTCAATAGGAGAGGGAGGGAAAATGCAAGAAAAATAAAATTTGATCACGATCCTAACTTCTTATCCGACCATAGCTCAATAACTTCAAATCAGCTCACAACTCCCACACCTTGGTTATTTTCATTTAAAACTATTTACTCGTTAATATACGTTGGTAAATTTCTTTCCATAACCCTGCGTATTTTAACTATGTTCGAGATGTCTAACTCAAACATCTGACCTTCCTTATCAAAATCATTTTCATGCATATGTTAGCATTTAGTATCTTACTAAACTATAGCTCCCCATTCACAATACAAATCTTGTTAAATCTAAATATCGTCAATACATCAATTAACATTCACATTACATGCAAGGTAAATATCATTTCTTATCTTTTATAAGGCATACCTAATAGCGATGGAGCATCAGCGGTGGGACCATGGAACAATACCAACTGTAACGATCCTGATTTTCTACTAAAATAGGGTCACTACCATATGCATGACGTAACCTTTTTATATAGAAACATTCATTTAAAACAATTTCATAAAACGATGTCATAGACTTGTACGTTTGCATAAGAGTCTTGAAATAAAACAATGAGAAATATTCAATGCAAAATAAAATAAAAAACCAAAGAAAAAGATTAAAACGATGCCCTAGACTAACTTAAGATCTACAAAATAAAATGTAACTACCCTAACGCATGTTTCATGGTCTTTAATGCGATATCGCCGTCAAGGGTGTCTTGCTTTTACCTGAAATATAAGAGTAACACAAAGCTGGAGTAATTTAAGAAATAACCAGGAGTTGACCCCACTATTAGGGTTAGAGAATGCAAACACATGTGACCTCCATATTCTCTTAGGTGACCTCCAGTTCGAAAAAATTGGATGTGTAATACCTCTCTATAGGATGTGTAATACCTCTCTACACACGACTCACACATGCAAGTGTGGGTCCACCAGGCAGGCTCGCACACCCCTATCAGGCTAGCTTCTCCAGGCTGTAGTCGAACACTTGGAGGTACAACGACCGTCGTGCACCATGCCGAGCATGATGATCATTTCAGTTTCATAGTGCCCGCGTCTGTACTCATCACAAACTAGAAGTATCCCAATGCATGTGAACATACAATTTTGCATGATGTTCCCATACTTTGCAGGACAACCCTATTCATTCCTCACGTATATGCTTCATAACATAGTTTTAGGGGTTTATCTTTTTGAGAGAATGTTGAACTAGTAATTGATTGCTAATGCTCAATAATTTCTAAATGAATATAAATTTTATCTTATCAACGAGTGTAACGGCCCAAATCCATCGCTAGCAGATATTATCATATTTGGATTTTCCCTTTCGAGCTTCCCCTCAAGGCTTTAAAACACGTCTGCTAAGAGAAGGTTTCTTACGAGTGTTTTGTTCTCCTCCTCAACCAATGTGGGACATCACAATCCACCCCCCTTCTGGGCCAAGCATCCTCGCTCGCTGGCATTCTTTTCCTTTCTCCAATCGATGTGGGTCTCTTGCCAAATCCACCCCCAAACTCGCTAGCACTCTTTTCCTTTCTCCAATCGATGTGGGACCCTCGTCAAATCCACCCCCCCCCCCCCCCCCCGTCAAATCCACCCCCTTTAGGACCAGCGTCCTTACAAGCACACCGTCTCGTGTCTACCCTTTGAGAAAAAGTCTCCTCGTTGGCTCATAGTCTAGTGTCTAGTGTCTGCCTCTAATACCATTTGTAGCGGCCCAGATCCACAGTTAGTAGATATTGTCCTCTTTGGGCTTTCCCTGAAGGCTTTAAAACGCATCTACTAGAGGGAGGTTTCTTACCCTTATAAAAAGTATTTTGTTCTCCTCCCCAACCAATGTGGGACAACACAATGAGCTTCCTTTTTGTGTGCGCGCGCGCATATATATATATATATATACATATGCCACCCATAGCCCCCAAGGTGGTAGAGATTCTACCTTTCAATTTTCTTATATTGATTTGCAATGAGTAATCTTACCAAAGAAACAAGCCTGTAAAATGAAATTCCTAGCAGAAAAATGTGTTTCTATCATTTTTAGATTTACTGTTGCATTTATCAGGTAAATTTACAGGAGTCAATGAATGTCTATTATCAACCAAAAGTTCGTTTATTGTTAAAAAAATTTACATAAATGAAAGAAAGAGAGTGATTACTAATTGAAAGCAAGGAGTTAAAGTGCTAATATCTATCTAGAATTGAAACTTACTGCAAATAATATATTTGTTATTTCCAGGCATATCTTAGTGTCATCATTGTTTACCTTTACGACCACCACTTCAAGCAAGCTGAGAAGCTCTTCCATGACTGTTCATAGAGAGTATAAATTCTGAACTATATCATCATCATTATCTTTTCATCTGCTTCCCAGATTTTCATACTTGGCTGTTCTCCAGTTAGTTAGCCTTGGTGGGTACTCAATGATATACCTGATGATCCACTTGTAAAAAGCAATCCACTTTCACGGGGAGATTCTTCCAAGCTCACCTAATTCCACAGAATCAACAATTAATACACAACCAATTTTCTTAGAGCTCTCTTGTATGGGACCCTGTCCTACAAAAGCTATCATATAATGCTAGTTTTTGAGAGAACAGACTGAATAAATTAGGAAATACTATAAATTGTTACTAAATAGAAAAACTGCTGCAGAAATCTCTATTTTTTAATTTTTTTTTAACTAGGAGCGGAACACTATGTGAGATCCCACATTGGTTGGGGAAGAGAATGGAGTATTCTTTATAAGGGTGTGGAAACCTCTCCCTAGCAAACGCGTTTTAAAAACCTTGAAAGGAAGCCCGAAAGGGAAAGCCGAAAGAGGACAATATCTACTAGTGGTGGGCTTGGACTTTTACAAATGGTATCAGAGCTAGACACTGGGCAATGTGTCAGTGAGGAGGCTGATCCCCGAAAGGGGGTGGACACGAGGCGGTGTGCCAGCAAGGACGCTGGGTCCCGGAGGGGGGTGGATTGGGGGGTCACATCGATTGGAAGAAGGGAACGAGTGCCAGCGAGAACGCTGGGCCGTGAAGGGGATGGATTGTGAGATCCCACATCGGTTGGGGAGGAGAACGCTCATTATAAGGGTGTGGAAACCTCTCCCTAGCAGACGCGTTTTAAAAACCTTGAAAGTAAGCCCAAAAGGGAAAGCCGAAAAAGAACAATTTCTACTAGTGGTGGGCTTGAACTTTTACAAATGGCATCAGAGCCAAATACTGGGCGATGTGCCATCGAGGAGGCTGAGCCCTGAAATGGGGTGGACACGAGGCGGTGTGCCAGCAAGGACATTGGGTCCCAAAGGGGGGTGGATTGGGGTATCCCACATCGATTGGAAGAAGGGAAAGAGTGTCAGCGAGGACGCTGGGTCCCGAAGGGGATGGATTGTGAGATCTCACATCGGTTGGAGAGGAGAACGCTCTTTATAAGGGTGTGGAAAGATCTTCCTAGCAAACGCGTTTTTAAAACCTTGAAGGGAAGCCCGAAAGGGAAAGCCGGAAGATGACAATATCTGCTAGCTGAGAGCCCATGCATGTTAAAAAACCAATTGAAAATTTTGTCGCTAATGAACACTTCAGCATCAAACTGGAAAGGCAGCAAGAGGAAATGCCAACTTTTGACCTTTCAAGGAAAACAAAACAATCTTGCAACATAAAATAGCAGAAAACTGAGGAGGTGACTCACCTTGAATAGAGGTCCCAGGAGGCCATCATCAAGAACATCTGACGTGCAGGTAACAATATTAGTTGGATTAAGCACACTAAAGAATTTCTCTCGGCTTCTAAAACCTGAAGAAGTCGAACAATAAAAAACATAATCCTCTGAATTAGGAAATTAAAGCTACTTTTAAGGTAATACCTTTTGGAAATATGGCTTTCTGGCGGTGCAAGGCTTTCCAAACATAATTGTTCCAATATTTGTAGGTTCAACAAAAGGAACCAAATTCCAAGAACATGGCGGTGTCTTTTCTTCATGTGCTGCTTTACAAACGTCCTTTTCTTCAAACACCAAACTCTACGTTTCCTCCAAATCAATGATTATCTGCTCACTCCTGTCCCGCCTCGTCTTTATTAATACCCTTACTTCACCATTTACAATGCATTAAAGCTATTATTTCTGAGACCAAGATGACTTTCCAATTACCTTAGCTACAGATCCATTGTCGTTTCCCATTTCACAGTATCTCAAGGCCCATTCTTTAATGGCATCTAATCCCCCTTCTAATGCTCCGACAAGTGTGTGCAGCTCGTTTATACTGTAGCGAAAGAGCACACACCTGTCGTCTACTGGACACGAGCAAAAGTTACTAGCATGCTTAAGGCATGAGAACCGATCGGGGGAACACTTGCATGAGGTTGAAGAGAGATATAAGTCGTAGAAGCAGGCGTAACACTCTCTTTCGCTTTTGCAATCAATCTCGTTTTCCATCTTTTGCACCTTCATAAGAGTTGGAAGGCAATTCATTCTTTCCTCCTCCATCTTTACCCTTGTCTGTGGATATTGACATGATAACATCAGTTTTAGTACGACATGAACAAGCCAGATAGCTCACTCAGTGCCACATTCATATAGACTATGCAAATGCAAACAGAGGATTTGGGAGGATGAGAAAGAACAGTTTACCTTGATCACTTTTGTAAGATCTCCATCTTTTCCACACACACTTATCCAACTCTGATTACTTGGAGTTGTCTTTTCAAGAACTAATAGCTCCCAAAGGGCCTGGGCAGCTTCCCGAGCTGATCCCATTAACAATTTATCATGTGAAAGCGATGTCCTATGTCGTTGTGCACTATAAAGTTCGATAGCATTTTGCCCATGAATCAACCAGTCCACCGGTGCCACGTTCACAGCCTCAGCACAGTTGAAACCACAATTAAATCCTGCGTGATATGCCCTTGGAAACGTAAGAACAAACTCCCTGGAATTTTGGACCACTCGATACACAGGTACTCCTTCAGATTTGAGTATTGAAGGAGATAATTGAGTGACCTGTTGCAAGAAAAAAGTCACAAGTCTTAGAAAAAAAATTCAGAAAAAGGTTGCTTCGACGGAGAGAATTGAAGATGTGACAGAAAGTTATCAAGCACACCAGTGGACGACAGTCAAAGTAGAGGGATGAAACGTATAGCATGGTATTTAAAAGGTTCAGAAAAAGTTATATTCGATGGTTCATGATTCCCACTATACAACATTGGAGTTACACTAGGTGTCCCCAACCGTCGAATGAATTGGACTAGGCTCGTACAAGGGTCCGTTCTATTGTTGATAGAAAATATGTTCCGAGAAAACAAATTATTTGGATGACAATTAAATGATATCTATATAGATGTATAGTCAAGACCGTAAATCATAACAAACCGACACTTCTAGAACTTTCAACTACGGTGAGATGTTTATGTTTGTGGGAGTTCATTCCAGCACGATTTGGAAAATAATAAACTGATCAAATTACCAAGTCATGAAGTAAATCTGGGTGTTCTTCAAATAAGTCAGGCAAATGTTTTTTCATTGCAGCTTCTAAAGAAGGTGCGTAGCTTCCAGGAACTCCATACCATACTTTTGGATCGCCCCAGTGCATATAGTTTAAAGAGTAAAGATGGTGGTCTTCAACATGCTGGAAAAAAATCACAACAAAAAACCTGGAATGACTTTCGAGAAGAGAAAATATTTCATAAAAAGTTGCAGCATTTAACCAGATAATCAACCGCGCGAGTCAGAATTTTCCAAATGTTTCTTCAAATAAACTGAAGTGCCAAACATCATCTTACTACGCTATGCTAAATATCAAATTTCATTTTATTACAAAAGAAAGAGATGCAATAGATGATAAATAAGCAAAAAGCAGTATAGCATACATCATGACAGTTCGTACTTCTGTAACCTTCAGACTTTTTTTAATGTCAAATAAAAAAGAACCAAAAGGCATTAATTTTCAGTATTTTTGTTTTCCTGATCTATTTAATCGATTGCAGTAGTGAGATAGTTGGGCCCAAGTGCAAAGCACATAATTTTTAGAGATAGTTGAAAACAAAATTAAAAGCTATCGAAAGGAAATACCCAATTTTTTGGAAGCATAGAAATTACAGTTCTTGCAATAACCTAAAAGGTTGTATCAGAGCCCCCGAAGGAGGGTGGATTTTAAGATTTCACATCAATTGGAGTGAGGAACAAGTGCCAACAAAGATGCTGGGCCTGAAAGGGGGTGGATTGTGAGATCCCACATCGATTGGAGAGGGGAACGAGTGCCAGTGAGGATGTTGGGCCCTGAAAGGGGGTGGATTGTGAGATCTCACATCTGTTGGGGAGGACAACAAAGCATTCTTTGTAAGGGTGTGGAAACCTCTCCCTAGAAGACGTGTTTTAAATATCTTGAGGGGAAGCCCGAAAGGGAAAGCCCAAAGAGAACAAGATCTGCTAGCGGTGGGCTTAGGCTGTTACAGTTTCCTTATCTCTGCACCTTCTTTAGAGACAACGGAGTCCTTAGCTACTAAATATGTTAAGAGTGGATACATAGATTAAACTACCATTCTCAATTATAAACAGATTGTTCTCCTAATTTTATGTAATATGGACATATTCAAAAATTACTTGAAGATTAGATGGATTTTGAGAATAAGAGACCCAAGGGAGAGGTGAAAGGATGGTGATTTCTTTTGGTAAGAGACATTTCATTCAACAAAAATAAATCCGGGATACGTGAAGACGAGAGGTCTCTACTCTCCTTAACAAAAGAGGACAAACTTACCCAACAAAATGATGAAAAGAACATTCCGACATACAGCCATGGAACTAGAACTCCAGATATATCACTTTCCTCAAAACACAGAACAGAACCTGGCAAGCGAGGGAAGTTATTCAGATTCCAACCAGACTTTACATATGGATCTGAAATTCCTTCAGTTACCATCGATGAGGCCTTGGGAAAGCCACTGGCGAACGTTCCTGATTCTATATCAGCTCCATAGTAAACCTGCAATACGGCATAATAAAACAGAGTACTCACGAACGTGCAAATATTTAAGAAATACAAAATAAAAAAACTAGTAAAAGACAATATTTTTATACCTCGACCTCATCAGTAGACTTTTCAACTATCCGCCAGTATTCACCCTCAATATCCTCCACAGAAGGCTCCCTTCTCTGGCTAGATTTGATATCAAAATTTAAATCCTCTTGAGCCTGCTTAATTCCAAAATAACATTCCTTAAAGTAGTCTGCATATGCCTGGAATTCCTTGAGTGTGAAGTCTGGTCCCGAATTGAATCCAAATTTTTTATCAGACCCAGAAGAAGGGTTTGCTTCTACACCAAGATTGGCGTTTCTAACTGATGTCCCTGCTCTTGCCTGCTTTCTTCGCTTGCGTTTTCTACCTCTACTCTTCTTTTTCATGGGCTCCCTATTTTGTAGCAAATCAAGTTGCTGAATACGAGTAGAAAATTTGTCATTTTCCCATATGCATTTCTCCTTGAGAACACATGGTGGATTCCAAGAAGGCGGAGGGACAATTCGGCATATACCATAAGCTTCTGCTTGAAGGCGAATCTTAGCTATGTACCCAAGTGTATCTTCAAATTCCTAATGAATAGTAAAAGTGGATAAAAACAAGTTTGTATAAGAGAAACAAAAGACTAAGAAGTTGTACAATAATTTCTTTAATAAATGATATTACCTCAACGGTTGGATAAAATACAGGTGCTTCATCAATTAAAGGCCTGCACGCTTCATGCGGGTCCCATCTAGCTGATATCTGCAACATGACAAAAGGGGGTGATAATAAAGGGTACTTAATTTTGTTGGACAAGATACATACATCAATCACAATATATTGGTGTCATATGAGGATGCAAAACATGAACCTGGAAGAAAAATATTGAACAAAACTCCGTAGCTAAGGAACTCCACCAAGAAGCTCAGAAACAACTCAAGCAATAAATGTATCGAGGCTCTCTTCTAATCACACCACAATCCAATGATTACATACGAATAAATAATGCTAGATTTTGTAATAAAGAGGTGTCTCGAAATAAGTGGAACAGTGGAGTAGAATGTTAATGATAAGAGTCCTGCATCAGGGCAACAACCCGAAGGCACAGATTCCCCCATCAAGAGCAGATGCATTTAATATGGACATTAAAGTGTACAAGAAAAAGTCTCAACTGAATCCTTCTCATCCAAATCATGCATTTTCACACATATTACAAAGTTCATATCGCAAAATTTTATAGGCCGTGTGCCACGGCATCTAACAATGGTGCTCGAGTTATGTACCTTCAGATGCTGAGGACTCCCTAACATCTCAACAATCTGATCACTTTTATGACTGCTCTTGGAAGAACGATCCTGGAAAGAAAGACCTCAAGTGAGAAAGGAGTGTATTGATTTATATATATATGTATATATGTGCCTATCTTAGCACAACAAAAATTGGACATCCGTCTAAATTGTGATAGCAAGTTCTGGACGAAAATCCAGTGTATAGAAGAAGATATTTTATAGGTCTAACATTATCAAATACAGATCAACGTTAACAATAACGATCAGTTGAGATCGTAACTTGACTTGGGTTCCAAGAGAATGAATGGATAATTCTTTTTAAAAAATGATCTCTGGTTCTATGCTCTAAGGGCAGTTTACAGTGCCTAGATCTAAGGCTATCAAAATAATATTCATATCACTCATTAGAAAAAAAAACATCACCAATAGGAAGTTCATAATACACCTTTTCACTATTGTTAGTGAACATGTTTTCTTCAAATTGCAGCAAAATTTGAAGAATTATAATTAGCAAATTGCAAAAAACCTACGATCGCCAGGTAAACAAACAAAAATCTGAAAAAAAATTCGAGAACAAAAGATAAGAAAAATCTATAAATTTTGTTCTAGAATAGAAGGAAGGAGAAGATCTGTTCAATCAAAGGTCAGATGGTAAAAGATTGATTTTACGATGTTATATTTACCCGAACAACAAGGATAACAAATTCAAACATATTCAATTTCAAGAAAAGAAATCAGAAATCATTCTGATCTAGCGACAGCAATGGCGTGAAAACCTAATTCATCAAACAAACAAGCAAAGTTCAAACCCATTTGCATGCAAATACACAACATTATCAGAGAAAAATGTTCCTGCATGAGCATAATCAACCTATCATATTCAGAACAGGAGTTAATAAATCTAGTGCTTACCCCAAATCAAGAGAGCTACAAAAGCAAAAATCATTCCGGGAAGCAATGTTTCACCATTGTCTCAACCAAGAGCTTTAATGGATGTAAGTGGATTGATTTACAGAATCAAACCCTCGATAGTAATGACTGAATCCTAAAAAAAAAAGGGAAAAAGAAGACCTAAATGATAATCAATTGCATGTTTTCAAAGAAACCCAGATTCTAAAATTCCACAAGAGAAATGAAAAATACCAAATGTTGAAATCAAATGGAGGATAAGGGATGGAATTAATTGGTGAGTTAATAAGGCAGGAAGAACAATAAATATGAAGAGGTTTCGAAATTCCTGATAGAAACAGGAAAAAGAAGCGAGAAGGGGCCTGAGAGAGCAAATGTTAAAGAAGGAAGAATCAGGGAGATAGAGAGAGAGAAAGAAAAGCCGCTAAAAGCACGCGGATTAACGGAAAGCGGTGAAATCGAAGCCAGGCAAGAGCCAAAACTGGGAGTTGATTGTGAGGCTAATTTTGATGTGGCTCGTTGGAGCTCGTGATTGTGCCCCAGTCTAGTCCAGTCCTATCCAATCCAGTACGGATTTGGCTCGTTGCAAAGCAATACCATACAAATAAAGCAACCGGAAGCTATGGATTACTAAGTTTCTGGTTAAGTCGATGGATGTCTTGTTACAAACACGATCTATCGTTAAAATCATTATATGGCTGGCCTTCTGTTTAGATAAAATTGGATTGTAGTACTTCTCTACATACGACCCACGAACGTGAGTGCCTAAACAGTTCGCACATCTTGAACCTATCATAGTCGAGCTAGTTGTCCGTAGCAACGTTTGGAGGTCGGCAGACCCATGACCATGATCATCATAGTGTACACATCTGTAGTCATCATCATAAATCGGGAAGTATCCCGATGTATATGAATACACAAAATGCATGAGGTCCCTATAGTTTTCGTCTTTAAATCATCTTTATGACACAACCTTATACATCGTTCACACGTTACTCTGAGTAACATGTATGCATTGACCTTCGTACATTCATCATCATTAACATTAACGGAGTTGTGTCTTTGAAAACTCATCGTCATAATGCATCGTGATATTTAATACATGCACATCATCTTAATATGAAACATCATTATATTAATTCATTTCATCATCAAACATCTCACGTGATCTTATTATTATGCATCATCATTATGCTAACATCATGTACATCATCATATAAACATCATCATGCACTCACAAGCTTAGAGTAGACAGAAGATTTACCTATGGAGAATAGGGGAGACTATGCGATGTCAATATTAACTGTAGCAATACCTTAGTTTCATAAACCGTTAAGATTTCAAGTTAGATCTTATGGAAATTGTTTACAACCATAGATATTGAAATAATGAAGGCACCGGTGTGCTAGGATGAGGTAGGAAGCATGAACTATTGAGACCAGAGTTAGTCAAAGTCACCAACGAGACCCAAAAGATCAAGGTAAGAATGTGCACGACTTAGAGTAGACAGAAGATTTACACTGACGTGAGGCGTAGAAACTTAGAGTTTGAGGTAGGCAACAAGATATTCTTGAAGGTGTTTTCGATGAAATGCATCTTAAGGATCAAACGAAAGGGGAAGCTTAACTCATGCTTCATCAGACACTTCAACATTATAGATCAAATTGGATTGAAGACATACAAATTAATCCTATCACCATCCCTCTTTGTGGTTCATAACGTATTCCACATATCCATGCTTCAAAACTACTTGGACGACACGATGGCCTAAGTTACGAGAAAAGACCCATAAGAATTTTTGACCGGGAAGTGAAGGTTTTCTGTACTAGGAAGATGGTCTTACAAAGCCATCAAGTGGAGGAAACTATGTGAGAATAAAAGGAAGAGATAAGGGAGAAATACACCGAGTAGTTCCAAGATTAAGACACTTTTGAGGATGGAAGTTCCTTTTATACATATATGATGTAATAACCCAAAATAAAATAAAATAAAAGTTGTCCTACGGAGTTATGTAAGGAAAGTGGGGAGTTGGGCTCCACTATAAAAAGGGAAGTCCCTTAGTCTTCTTTTAATTCCGTTTGAGCGGTTCAAAGCCAGTCGAAAAATTCATTTTTTGATGGCTTCATGCTCGGCTGATTCGGTTTGTGTTTGATACACTCGGACACCTTTCCTACTAGTTTCTAGCATCAATGGGTCGTAAAAGCTTTGGTCTAGGCCAACTAATTAAATGTTTCTACTATCGGTTTGGTTGGAAAATTTGTTTTATGTATGATGACACGTGCCTAGTGGCCTTAAACATGTCATGTGTGTGATATGCCTTGTGATGTGATGATGATGCTGTGAATGTGTCATTATATGATATGCCAAATGACATGATGATATGAATGAAATTCTATATTACGACGCGATAAGTTATGTAATGTATGAAATGTCAAAATACACTATGATATATTATGTTAGCCCATGATATGTTATGAATGAAATGATTTATGAAAGTTTATATATGCATATTACCGAGTATAATATGTGAGGAAAGAATGAGAGTTGTCTTGCATGATTTGTTAGAATGGAAAATATGAGAACCTCATGCATAATTGTATGTTCACGTGCATCGATATACTTTCCTTTTATGATGAGTACGGACGCGTACAGTTTAAGACTGAAAATGATCATTATGTTTATCATGATGCTATAATGGTTGCTATTCCCTCCGGGTATCCGACAACAACCCAAAGAAGCTAGCCCAACAAGTCCAAGGGGTGTACAAGCTCGCCTGGTGGGCCTATACTCGCACGTACAGGCCGTGTGTAGCGAAGTACTATACATCCAATTTGCCCGAACTGCAAAGTCGCCTAAGAGAAGACAGTTTTAAATGATAGGTCCCATCATTCTGCATGTGTTTGCATTCCCGACCCCAATAGTAAGGTCACTTACGGAGTATTTTTTAAAATATTCAAGCATTGTGCTATTCTTATATTTTAGGTAAAAGCAAAACACTCCTATACGATTGACGGTTGCGTCACAATGAAGATCCTAGAACCTGTGTTAAGGTAGTGACATTTTTATTCCGTAGATTTTAGGTTAGATTAGGACATCGTTTTAATCTTTTCTTTAGTTTTATTTATATTTAACATTGAATACTTTTCATTGTTTTGTTTTGAAGGTTTTGAATGTAAACGTTTAAGTCAATGACATCGTTTTATGAATGATTTTGATGGTCCTGACCTTTTCCCACATCTCTACGACATAGCCACGTTACTGATGAGGGGTGACCATATGGTATCCCGAGTAAAGAAGGGGTATATGAATGAACAAGATTCGAAGAAAATGAAAGTTATTATCTATACCAATAAAGTGCATCTTATTTTTTGGTGGCTCGATCATAGACATTGGTTCGTGGGGATAGTCTTCACTCATATAAGTGAGGAATAAGTACGTGACTATGTTGCACGAGATGGAGGAGAATGTCGGGACCATTAGGTACCAAATTTAAATTTCAAATCGTGGGGATGGATCCATAACATAATTAAAAGTTCGAACTGATAATGGACCTATTAAATTTGATGGGTACTCAAGATAATGTGATGGGTATCATTGAAGTTCGCAACAATTTCACTGCAACTTTCTGCTCCGACGACTACATGACGACGAGCAACAACTGAGCCGACTTCAACTTCAACTCGCAAAGCCGTCGCTGCCGGAGAAAGTCGGGATCGGAGAGCGCCTGGAACTCTCTCTCTTTTTGTCGGTGTGAAGACCGGCGTCATAGCCATCGTCGGAGGCACTCAATTTTCATTTTCATTACACGCGGCGGCCGACTTAATTCGGTATTGGAATTGCATTGCGCCATCTAATTCACTCGCTTCTGCTGCGGTCTTCCGTTTGTGGAAATTCAATTCTTGAGTGCTATGGAATTGGAGGTGAGGACTGTGGGAGGGATGGAGAACTGTTTTGTGTCACTTCCTCTCGTTCTCATCCAAACTCTCGAGAGGCGGTCTGGTTCTGGCTCGGCCATGGGCGGTCTCCCTGAATTCCTCGTTCTTGAACTTCGCGATTCCTCTTCCGATGAGGTTTGGACGGTTGCTTGGTCTGGCGCTTCCTCATCTTCTGCTGCAATTGAGGTACCTCTACTCTTACGTGAATGTTATTTCTCAATCAACTAGCACATCCAGAGCTGAATTCTTCAAATACGAGCGTTTATGAAGACTGTTTTAGAATATATCATTGATAAGTTTAAGGTTGTGCTTAAAAACTGATAGAATTCAATGGATTTTCTGTTGGTCGTCTTTCTTTTACCTTGCTTTTAAGCCGGGGTTCCTTTGGTATCAGTAGTTTCCGGTAAGCAGAGCTACTGGTGTTTAAAAAATCGTGTATGGAATGCAAATGCATAAGATAGTGATCATTAAAAGTTTTATTTTCCATTGATGTATAATTTGTTTATAGATATAGATGAGGATGGGATAGGGACTCTGGTTGAATGGTGGAATTTCCATGTTAGAAGTATAGAAAAATCGACACAGCAATGTGTAGGTGGATTATTCTGTGTCTGCAACGTATAGTTTGTGAGCTATGCATGGTGGACTGTTCAATGGAATGTCCTTGCATTGCATCATTGATTGATTATGTTTCTAGTTGTAGCTTTGCTTCTTTGTCGACTGTTATTAACCAACTATATGGTAAGTTTTAATGATTCATGTCATATGATGTCTGTTTTATAAATTTGATATGGTTAATTCCATCACATTTTGCTGTGAAAATTGTAGCTATATCCTGTCGGCATTTAAGGAAAATAATATCATAAACTTTTATATTCCTCATTTTTTCTTCATATTTCTCGATTCTTCTGCCGTTAAGCATAAGCAGCATGTGGTTCTTTGGACGTATTTAAATTTTTTCCTGAATTTTGTCATAAATTCTTATTCACTCAACACGTCGTTTTAAATTTAATGTAGGTCTCCAAGCAATTTGCAGATTGTATTTCCTTACCAGACTGTACCAGTGTTCAAGTTCGAGCTATTTCTAATGTGCCGAAGGCTACTGTAGTTACAATTGAGCCTTATGGTGAGGATGACTGGGAAGTTCTAGAGTTAAATGCAGAGCTTGCTGAGGCAGCCATATTGAACCAGGTTCCTCATATACATCCCTATCTTCTATAACTCCCTTCTTATCGCACATCTAGGGATGGATGTAAAACTTATTTGATTTTGTGATGTTTTTAATCCATTTCTTATGTTTGTCATCGCTAGACAAAAATGTGGCGTGTAACAGATAATGAGTATTGTCTTTACCTACAATTTGTAGACTTACTGAAAAGTTTTGTTTCTGGTTAAGAAAAAGATATTATTTTGCTTCTACCAAAGGTTTCTGTTGTTATATTATTTTTGGGTTGCAGCCTAGTGTTAAATCTAATTATTACACAAATTCTATCAAATAACAATTACTTCTTTGCTATGTTTTCCTTCTTGTCGCCCTTGTCCTTTGCTTCATCTGTGTTAGTGTCTCCGTTATCCTTGGTCTTTCCCTTCGTCATCATTTGAATATTTGTTTATATAAAGATGGCTGGTTGGGGCGTGACAATCAGCCTTGCAGTGTTCATTGAGAACTCAAATTTTAAGCTTTAAGTTGATAGCGAGTACAGAGGAGGCATAGTGAGACTGTGATTTCGGCGGTAATATCTCATGCTCCTTTTCGTTATATTGGTAAGCTTTTTCCTGGATCTCTGGTTTTGTGAAGCATCTTTTGAAGTGTTTAGCGTTTCTTTTCTCCCACTCCTCCCTTTCTTTCTTTCTTTTTAGAGATTCATGTCATGATATGCAACGACCTGTTTTTCGATGCCTCGAATCACGGATTGCCATGTGGACTCAAGGGTAAAACGAGTGGAAAATTTTTCAATTTGTAAAGTGGGAGATGCAAGGAATTTAAAATTCAAACATGAATTTAAAACTGACTCCAAATCAATTTAAAAGTACAAAACAATACCTACGGAGTCACATAAAAACAATGTACAAAATGGTATGAGTTTTTGAAGTAACCTTAAAGTAATCTTAAAAGCGGCATAAAAGGGGAAAGACTTGATCTATGGATCCCTCTTGCAGCCGCACGCTCCTGCCATCAACCGTAATCTACGCTTCATTTGGAAAAAAAATAAAGAAAAGAAAAGATAATATAGGAATTAGTATAAAAATGCTCAGTAAGCAACCTACTTGTAGGCTTTTATTGGACTTAATCCTTATGACAGTATCTTAAGCTATGTGCTCATATACTAACCTTAACGTTAGACAATACCTTGACATGTAGTCTATGCTAACTCTATAAGGTTTATACATACCTAGACCCTATACACTCCCTACTCCAGGGGTGTATACCTAACCCCCTCGGGGCCATAATGTAGGGTTTTCGGTTATGCTTAGCTCTACATTTTTCGTTTTCCATGAACAGACAAGTACTCTAACTGCTTGTCCCCTATACATATTTGTCTACTGGATGCTCCCTAATAGTATACCCTATACGACTCTTGGGACACTCTATGGGTAACCACTAAACTCTGTATACCAAGTAGACCCTAACCAATCTGGTAAAGTTCACGATTAGGGGTTACTTGCCAATCGTCCCTACTTGATACTTAGTCAACCCAAAATGCATGTGGTGTCCATATGTAGATTCAAACATAAAACAGTGGCTCATGTTCGTTCATGTGTCTTCCCAGACTTTCTAGGCACATAGCAAATATCCAAAGTAGAAACTGGGCGTACATGGGTGTTTAACCCCTATAACATGCTCCCACAAGTATATCATATATATATAAATGTCCAACATGCTCAAATAGACGTTTAATAATCATACGAGACATGCTAGAATCCTAAAATATCTCTAGGACTAGTTAAGAGTTTTTAAACATACAAGTGGAAGCTATAAAAACGTATTATCATGCTAAACCAGACAACCACTGAGTTACTAGGCTTAACTATCATGTATCTCGGTCATTTAGACCTATAATCATGTTTTCTAACAGGTAGCCCAATGTCCTAATTGATCCCTACCAGTATTACATGAAAAATAATCCATGTGGCCACTTACTTGTTTGTCGACTTCCCGAGCTTGGTTTCGGTCTTCTAGCATTTCAAATTCTCTTAATTTCTCAAGTATGTCCTAAATTAAGTCAAAAGAATAAAAAGGACTCCAAGAAGCTTCAAATTTGTTAAAAAAGAGGGATATAGGTCGAGAAACTAACCGTTGACTGACGGTCATCTTCCCCAACTGTGTGCATGCTATTTTGCTTTCCTTCTTTCCTTCTTTCTTCTTCTTCTTCTTCTTCTTCTTCTTCTTTTTTTTTTCTTTTTTTTTTTAATAAAAAAGATTCTTTTATTTATTTCTTAAAACTCCAGATGTTACAAAAATACTTCCTTTGGGTTGAAAAAACCTAGAATAAAAATTGAACAGTAGCTGAAATCAAGTTTTTGTAGCCCCTTATCTTGGTGTGTCTTATTACTCATGACAAAAGTTCAGGTGAGGACACCCTTGTTCTTCATCTTCTAGCTTGTCTTTTTTTTGTGCTAAAAGGAGAGAAGCTCTTTAGTATCTTTTTCTTTGATGTCCTCATTGTATGAAAATTTGGGACAAGGCGTCTTGAGTTTTGTGGTTAATATCCTCTTTAGTATCCTTTTCATTGACAAAACATGGAAGTCCTTTTGTGGTTAATCATTGACAAAACATGGAAAAGTGTTAGCTTATAGTCTTTTTTTCTGCCCTAATGAAAAAGAGAAACACAGACCATGGACATGGAACTTGCATACAACACAAAATGGACATGTCCGTCTATCAGTTTCTATCAGGTTAGTATATTTTGGGATCCTATAGTAGATTATAAATAAGCTTCATAAAAGGACTACTTATCTCACTATTATTATTAAAGCTATTCTCTCAAACCGTCCCGTCTACTAGTGGTCTTGTTTCCTACGCCTGATAAAATTCTTGACTTGATTGGGTAGCTTTTAAGGGATTTTCTTTGAGAAGGAGCAAACTATTTGGGTTGTCATCTTGCAAATTGGAGGAAGGTCCATTGATTGGTTTAGGGACTTCAGCATCGGTAGCCTTAAACAGAGAATCAAACTCTTTTTGGAAAGTGGATTTAGATATTTCTTTGTGGAAGAAAATCGCCTTTGGTGGCTGGTCATTATTGCTAAATACGGCTCTATCAACTTAAGCTCTTGGCACGATGACTTTTATGTGCACTAATGCAGACGCCATGGAAGTTTATTATCAAATGTGAGCAGCATATTCTTTCCAGAAAAAAGCAATTTGTGGGCAAATGGTTTGTCCATAGATCTACAGGATGTCCCCTAGGTTTTTCTTCCTCTCTAACTGGAAGCATGCATCCATCAAGAGTTTTGGAACTCATCCACTCAAACATGGAATTTGATTTTAGGGGGCTTTCACAGATAATAAATTCAAGAGTGCGTGGCTTTAATTAACTTTCTCTCTGTGGTCTATTTCACAAATTGCCCTTACAAATAGAAACAGTAGCTTCTTGATGTATTGGGAACCTTGACTGTTTGGTCCTTCTCCACAGTCATGATAAACCTAGATGCTTCATCATGCCCCCCATTCTACCGAGAAATTTGCCTTAGTAGTTACCTTAAAAAGGCAAACTTATTATTGTGGGAAATGGTCACGAGAGCATGGATACCCAGGATTTATTTGATACAAAACAGGTACCCTTCCCTCCATTTCTCTATCCTTGGGTTGGGTGTATCATGTGCAAAAAGGGACCGAATCTCAGACTCACACTTTTCTTAGTTCATTTGCTTACAGATTATGGAGTTGCTCACCCTCCTCCTTTAATTGACTTGAGGCTCTCCTTTTCTGCATAAAGAGTCATCATGATTCTGTCATGACTATTCATCTTTTCACTAAGTAATAGAAGATTCTTTGACTTCAATTTATTAGAGCTTATTTTCGGAATTGGTGGCTCGAAGGAGCAACAAAAGTCTCACTAGCTTACAGAAAACTTCTACCCATTTTTAGATAATATTTATTTTGTGATCCTCCCTTGTTGTAAATTATGCGTTCTTATTAAACAGTTTAAACATGAAAGAGATTTTTGCAACCTTTTTAACTTGAGATTTCTTTCTATTGTAATTTGTATCAACTATGAAATTGTTCGGTTCTTATCCAAAAATGTGTAGACTTCTCATCTAGATATTCCACAAGATATAGCTACTTTTTTTTACCTCGCAGGTTCTAACCTATTTGCTTGCAACCGACTAATCTCATAGGACAATTGCTTGATCCTACATCACTCTATTCTGAGAAAAATCATAGAATATTAGATCCTAAGTAAGTGAAAGGAAACAAATAAGTACAAAGGAAATAAAAAATAAAAGTAAGCCAATGCAAAATAATAACAAATAACAAGAACTTAGCAACCGACTTGGAGAGAGAACACCATGAAGAAGACTTTAGCGCAGATTCAAAATAAACAAGTCCTGGAATAAACTTTGTGTCAAACAATCGTGTTGATTCCTTCCACATTCACAAAATTTTCCTCCATCCTTTAAGAGTCTTCTAGAAACAGTAATCCAAGAGCTGAGATAAATCCCAGAAATCAAAACTAACTTGCACAAAGCATAGAGCTCAAATTACTTGCAGATTCTGGTAAAACACAACCAAGGGCTTCTTGAACTAGAACTATGATTTCTGGCCGTTTGCCAATCAAAAGATGGGTATTGAAGGTAACAAGTTCCCAGACCTTAGTATCTCATGAGCAAATTATTTGAAATCTTGATGATGTTTAATAAATTATGGAGCTTATTTGGCTGCATATCGGTAAGTAGGTACCTTCCTACACACCACCATTAAATGTTTGACCCTAAGAGAGAGAAAAGTGAAAAGTGAAAAATGAGAAATTGAATTTTTTTTACTTTCCCGTAGTTGTACAAAACAAAAATAAATGATTGCATGTAGGAAGATACCTACACATTGGTATGTAGCGAAGTATTGTTCATAAATTATTTAGGAGACATACAAAAGATTACAATAACCAGATATCATATGATGAAAACAATTCAAGAAATTTGTATGTGATGCAGGTCAGAATCATTCATGAAGCAATGCGATTTCCTTTGTGGTTGCATGGTCGGACGGTTGTTACATTCCTTGTGATTTCTACCTCTCCTAAGCGTGCGGTGGGTAAGAGGATATCTAATGCTTAGTTTTCTTGTCATTTGTCTGCTTTGCTAATATATTGATTGGCTGCTATGAAAGCATACACGATTCTTTTATTTTTATTATTAAGAGCTAATTTGAAATGCTTGTGATTGTAAAAACTCAATTGCTATAGGGCTAGGCAATAGTTCTGTGAGATCACATGATTTTTGCGTTTATTAGCTGAACACTCGCATTCTTCCAAAATAATAATAAGCACAATACATTCCTGGAGGTTGCAGTTATACCTTTCTTCATTTTAATCTACTTATGAGTCATCTGCTATTATGTTTCAACGTATTAGATCTCCAAGTGCGTGCTTTTCTGCATATGTTTGCAATACATTCCTCTTGTCAGGACTTTTTGAGAGAGTACGGAAAATATTTAGCCATTTATTTTCTTTTAAGTAATCTTGTGAAAATTATCTTATTTTTCCTTTTTGTTTTTCAGTGCAACTCGTGTCCGGAACTGAGGTAGTAGTTGCTCCAAAGACACGTAAGAGAGTTCTAGACTCTAGAGAGGGTTCGTGCATGCAATCTTCCCGTATGGTTCAGGAAAAAGCTATGTTGCGAGTTCAAGATCTAGACAAGAGATTGATTTGCAATAGTAATTGTGCAGGCACTGAGGTTCGGGTAGTGCCAACTTCTGTTGCCTTTATTCATCCACAAACAGCTAAAAATTTCTCATTGAATTCTCTTGAGTTGGTTTCTATATTGCCTAGATCATTAGGGAAAGAGAGAGGGAAGCATAGCGAGATAAATGATTTGAGGAATTCGAAAGGTTCAACTGCAAAAGCGAATGGTGGAGAAAGAGCTAATGGAGAAGAGAGTCGACAGGCTATTGTTTATCTTTTAAATTCAAATTTGGTGAATGAAGGACATATAATGATCGCTCGTTCCCTTAGACTTTATCTGAGAATCAACTTGCATTCATGTATGTCGGTTTATTTCCATTTCCTAACAAAATATTTGATGGCTCTCTTGTTATCTGTGTATTATTGGTGTAAGGAAATATCACTTAAACCACAAAGCAGATCAAATTTTTGGTAGCTCCTTAATTTTGAAACTCTGTTTGTAATTTGCACCATTACATATTAGTGCATTTCCGTTCATAACAAACTATTTGATGGCTGTGAACTAATTAATTATTTGATTGGGTTAAGGAAATACCGCCAAACTACAAAACTATTTGTATTTTAATACCTTCTTTGTTTATAATATGCTTCTAACTTTCATGCAAGGAATTATATATCCTTGTATGTATGATCTTAAATTTTCTTTTCATTGTGGAATCAATTTTGGTCTCTTAAGTTCAATTTATTTTGTAATTATTTTCTTTTATCTCTATAATTATAGATACAAATTCATGTGTTCCATGCAAGGCTTAATAAATCCAGGTTTATTAAAAAATGAGATCTTCTTCAAAAACGTTATCCAGATTCAATTAGCAGGTGATAGCTCCAGATTTCGGCTTACAAAAAGCCTTTCTTTTACGTTTATAAATAGTAAACAACCGGTGATAGCTGCCTATGTTAATTAGCCAAACATTTTTCAAGATTATCTTGATGCCCTTTATCCCCTTATGCTTTAATGTATACAATGTTTTCTGTTTCTTATGGGAATGTCTGAATACTTGCAGGGGTTCTTGTAAAGCAACAGAACGTTAATTTGAAGGCTGATTTCTCCTCTGCTTCACTTTCACTTTGCTACTTTAAAATACATGATGATGACGTGCCTCTTCTGAAAAATGATCTGAAGGCAAGTGACAGCCCTAACAGTGTCAAGAGGAAAAATATTTTATCCAAGACTAGCTCATGGTCTTATATGGACGTTGCTAACTTGCCAGTTCATGAACAAGTTCTTGATGTTCTTTCTCACGAATCTCCTGGTAGAGATGATGAGGATTCTCGCTGTATGTCGAGTGTGGAAAAAGGATTACAAACTCTTCTTCGAGTATGGCTCCTTGCACATCTTGATGCCATTGCTTCTAGCGTAGGAACTGAAGTTAATTCAATGCTTCTGGGGAACCAAAGCTTGCTTCACTTTGAAATCAGGACTAGAGGAAATATAAACTCAGCATCTCTAAATGCTTCAGAAGACACACATAAGACAGATGAGATCCTGTGTCTTATGACTATTTCTCAAGAGCCACAGCAAGGGGTATGCAGTAATGCATTCAAACTTTCTTTTGATGATCAAAACAAGTGCGTTATTAATTTGGGAGGTGTGGAGTTGTCTAAAAGGTTGCACTTTGGTGACCCTGGATCCTTCTCAACCATTAAAGAGAAGACTTATATTGATGTTGATAGCTTGGATGTATCTTCTCTGAGCTGGTTGGATGCATCTCTCCCTAATGTTATTAATAGTACGTATTCTCTGTAATGATTTGATCACTCATCAGCTTTGGTAGTTTGGTAGCGTTATATTAACATAGGGTTACATTTTTTGCAGCATGCTTTTTTGTTCAGTGATGCACGTAAGTCCTAATGGAAAATTATTTTCATGTTATAGGGCACCAATCATAGATGCATACTCACAGACAAAACTTCAGAACTTTATGATTCACCTATTCATGTTTAAATCATGTGATTGTGAGTTTTAGTAGGCCCTGCTTTAAGTCGTTATGCTTTGTGTTGTACTTCTGATTCAAGAAGCACTTTTCTCCTGTTATGTGTTGCGTACAGTACCCTTAGGCCTCAATCCCTCTTTGTGTTCTTCTTTTTTCTGTTCAACCTTGCTGCTGCTTAAAGTATCCTTGACACAGAGTCATATCTGGTTGCAGGGATAAAGGTATTATTATCTCCAAGAGCAGGGCGGTGGTTTGGGGCCCACGATCTTCCACTTCCTGGACATATTCTCTTATGTGGACCTCCGGTGCGTTCCTTTCGTTATTAGATTTGACCTTACCTTTCTTAAGTAGATTTAAACCTATAATTAAGCCCATAATTTGATGTTCTTGGAGTAGGTTAAGTGAGGTAATTTCCCATAGAAAGAACAAGAAAGACTTGGTCGACCATGCAGGGAAGAGATTTTCTTTGTTAGTTTGATTGTTATCTTGAAGAAGCCTTCAGATAAGGCCAAAATTCCTTGAAGAGGATTTTTTTTTGGGGAGGGGGGTAATGGGTGGGTGTGGTGGGTGGGTGATTATTTTGATGATGGGGATGGTCAAACAGTACTGATTAACATGGAGGATGAATTTGTTGACGTCTTAATCAGGCCACTAGAACTTCATGGTAGATGACAAGATTGTTCCCTACGCGTTGTTCAGATTTAGGGACGGTTCATTGTATTTTTCAGTTTTAGAGTATTATTTAGAAGGTTTTGAGTTACAATTAAGTTAGTGACCATTATGGTATTGATGGGCATGACCTTCCAATTTAGGGTTTATTTTCAAACCTATAAATAGTCATTCATGTTGTTACCTTTCAATTAAGATTTTGGAGATTTTAGACATTAAAATGAAAATTGTATATTATGCTTCTTAAGGCACGAGTTTGTTCTTTTGCATTTTTTGTGTTTAGATTTGCATGCTAGAATCATTTAAGTAGCCTTGATCAAGCTATCCAGTGGATTGATTCGATTCTTGAGTTAAGAAATAAGTTTTTTTTACTCTTGATATTGACTATCAAAGTAAATCCGTTCTATCTTCTTCCTTGGGATGAAATCATCTTAATTTGGGGGGTTTTAGCATTTGGTGATCTATCCAAGGATTAGCCTTTAAGTTAGGAGGTATTCATGTTATTCATGAGTTAGTATCCAATATGAGAACGAATGATATCTATTACTCAAAGTTGAGGGGTGTGTTGAAGAATATTTGTGTAATCCCATTAAATAAGAGTAGTTGACCTCAATTTATCACTTAACATCTAGGGATTTATTTAGATTACCTAGTATCTAGGGATTTATTTAGATTACCTAGTATCTAAGGATTTATTTAAATTACTAGTATCTAGGGATTGAATGTGTTTTTGGACTCCTTCAACAAAGCATCTAGTTTCGAAGTGAAACTAGTTGCAACAAAGTATGTAAATTGTGAAAGACTCTGTATGGACTAAAACAATCACCAAGGGTGTGGTTTGAAAGATTCACAAAAGTAATGAAAGATTGGGTATAAGCAAAGTAAGAGACCATACTTTCTTTATCAAGCACTCAGAATCAAAAGGAGTTATTGTGCTTCTAATGTATGTAGATGACATCATCGTCACTCGATATAATAAAGAAGAAAAAATTGAACTTATAAGGAAATTGATGAAAGAATTTAAATCAAAGAACTTGGAAGACTAAAGTACTTTCCAGGTACTGAAGTAGCATACTCAATTTAGGGCATTTTCATATCACAATATAAATATGCTATGAATTTTTTGATGGAAACAGAGAAAAGTGGAGGTAAACCTGTTCCAACGCCAATGAATCCACATCAGAAATTGGGGGAGTCAAAATAGGAACCTTCGGTGAACAGAGAAATGTAACAGAGGCTAGTGGGGAGACTTATATACTCGACTAGACATAACCTCTGTAGTTAGCCAATTCATGATTCCTAGCCTTGATTTAAAAGATATTTGTGGAAGGATTGACCTTATTTATATATGTGTAGTTCCTAGCCTTAAGTTGGGAGATATATGTGTAATCCCATTAAATAAAAGAAATAGTTGACCTCCCTAATTTATCTGTATTGTTACCTAGTATCTAGAGATTTATTTAGATTTATTGTTACTTAATATTTAGGACAAAAGGGGCATGCACCTCTCTAAAAAATAGCAAGGAAAAGTAGCAAGATAATTCAGACTTGCCACATATTTTGATTTACACAGCAATATTGAAAATCTGTATCCAATGTTGTGGTCAATTATTGCAGGCAACTTTCTGTAAGTTCATGTTATATATTTGATGTACCATTAATCCATAATGATCTGCCTATTTCTGCTGGCAGGGTTCTGGTAAGACATTATTAGCAAGAGCTGCAGCCAAATTCCTTCAGGAATACGATGAAATTTTAGCGCATGTGTATGTATTATTATTATTTTTTTCTTTTTCTTTCTTTCTCTTTCAGAGCATGGTTTTAATATTGTCTATTGATTTCATTTTACAATCAATTTTTCATTGTAAGTTTTACGTTCAAATTGTTTCTTCTTGGGGAAAAAGTTATGATGCTACATCTATTTCAATTGTTAGGGTTAGAGGGCCATTTCTATTTTGGCATAAATATATTAAAGAAAGGATCTAATAAAATGGTGTTTTACAATTGTTTGTCTATCTAAGGAAAATGGCTAGAGCCTGGAGGTGAAATGAACCATTGTGATGTTGGTAGGTCGAACAAAATAATATTTTATGATTTTTCGTCTATCCAAGGAAAATAGGTAGAGATAAAAGGAACTAGTGTGATGCTGGAAGGCTGAATTAGGTATGGGATGGACTGTGCGCTTCCTTCAACTCTCTCCCTCAAGCATGGTGATATGTTTTATTAGACTAATTTTAGAATTGAGGTTTTCAAACTTGACTCGGTAGATCCTTCATGAGTACGTCTGCAAAATGGAGTCTTGAAAGGAGTATAAGAGTGATGGTTTTATTTGATCAAATAATCGTTTCAGTCTTCTTTTCTTTGATTACTTTTCAAGGGGTAGGTTAAGCTTTCTTTACGTGCAAAGGCAACTCTTTAACTTGTAGTTGCATTGAATTTGCACTCATTCCTTCATGCTATACACATTCAGTTGTTGTCTATACTTGATCAGCTGACTGATATGTTGTGGAATGAGTTGATCACCTTGGCACATGTTGTGAAGGATGCTTCTTTCTCAAATTATTATATATTGTTTCTCGAAATTAGAGTATCACGTGCTACACTTAAAGTCTTGTGGGTTCAGGTTGTTTGACAAAGAAGAAAAGATTTTGTTGATTATAAGTTTAGTAAGCTAGGATACACAGATGAGGGCTGAACGCATTCTAGTATGCAGAAAATTAAGGACAGAATAAAACTGAATATTATTTTAAAAGTGTACATGTATCTAAGTAGAGAAAGTTGGCTATGGTTAAGAAAGTTTGGCATGATGCTGGAAGACTGAAGGGCTTGGACGAGACTATAACCTATAAACAGATTTTTTTATTATTATTTTATGTTCATCAATGCACATTGTGACGCCACCCAATTGAAACTCCGTATCCTCATCAATCCTTGTTTTTTTTGCAGAGTTTTTGTATGTTGTTCCCGACTTGCTTCTGAAAAAGTCCAGACTATTCGCCAGTCACTATTGAACTATATATCAGAAGCTTTAGATCATGCACCTTCTCTCATTGTTTTTGATGACTTAGACAGCATTATCTTGTCAACATCTGACTCAGAAGGATTTCAGCCATCCACATCGACGTCTGCAATAACAGAGTTTCTCACTGATGTGATAGATGAATATGAGGTAATAATGTTATTGTAGTTTCCATGTTCATTTGTGTGCATGGTAAATACTTTATACTACGGTTTTGCGTATGGTTAAATTTCTTACTTTGTATTAACCCTTCAACGTTTTCTAGATCGTTTTCTAGATTGTATGAGTAAAGATTCTTCTATAATCAATCCTGTCTTTTCTTTTACTTTTATTGTAAAGGGGGTTGTGGGAGCATGCTTACTATTTCCCTTGCTATCGTTGAGGAAACTTTGTTTGGTTGTGTAATTTTATGCTAAAAGAAAATAAAAAAGTTAGTTTTACGTTGTTTTTTTTTTTTTTTTTTTTTTTTTTTTTTTTTTTTTTGATTTAGAGAAGATTTTAGCTAGCTTTTGTTCAAGTCCGGGAGTGTAGTGTTATTTCTGGTACTTTGGGGAATGAACCATCTGGAATCTGACAACAAAGTAACCAATATAAGGCTTGTAATTGTTCAAAAGATACAACCTCCAATACAAGCCTTGTCATTCATCCAAGATTTTATGTCTCGGTTCATGTGGTTTTGTGCTCCTTAATTTAAAATCCATGAGATGTTATTCTTAAGTCTCAGTTTTTTGCATTTAAATCTTGTAAATAATAACCGTTTTGTGCTACATGTCCAGTGCCAGTAGTTCTACTGTCAAGTTTGGATTATCTATGGTGATTGGTTCGTCATACTTCTTAGAAGCTCCAGTTTCTCTTTTTTGGTAGATGTTTCTGTAGGTGCTACATGAGCTTGATTTTCTTGGTTCTTCTTATCCAACATTTGGCCTACGGATCCTAGGAAGTGTCCTTATTGGCGTGTATTACCTGTAGGCATCATTGTATCACAATGGTGACTAGTATATATATTAAAAAACAGAGAGAAGGCTAATGATTATAAAAAAATTAAATTTATCATCATCCATCAACATAAATTTTTGTATAGTTATATTTATCATAATTTATCTATTTGAACTGTAATTTAACATGGTATAAGAGCAGGAGGTTTTGTGTTCCCTGAAAAATTGTTTCCTCCCCAATTAATATTGATTTTTACTTGTTGGACCTTTTATAAACTTCTAGTCCCATTTTTAATCCTACAAGAGAGAGAGAAAGTGTTAGAGTATTGAAATAATTAAATTTACAATAATTGAGTTAAGTTTTTGGGTTGGATACATAATTTAAGAAATTCGTTTATTTGAAGTTCTGATGGTGTAAATTTGATCATTTTTTGATGTACGAGAGCAGACTTAATTATGTTACTGAAGATAAGCCAAATTGTTGCTCTAAAGTTATAATATCAAGTTTATGTTATCATCGTTTTGGTACCTAATTTTCATTGTCAGCATTATTCACTTTCATCACAATTAACAGGAAAAGAGGAAAAGCTCATGTCAGGTTGGTCCTATTGCATTTATAGCTTCTATGCAGGCTCTAGATAAGATACCACAATCATTGAGATCTTCAGGTTTTTCTTTCTCTCTACAAATCTGCTAACAGAATGCATTGTTCTTGACCAGTTTTTCTATCATTTTTTCTCAAATTTTCAATCTAGTTTTTTTCCCTCCAATTGGATCAATCAGGAAGATTTGACTTTCATGTGGAATTACCTGCTCCTGCTGCATCAGAACGAGCTGCTATTCTGAAGCATGAAATACAGAGACGTTCCTTAGATTGCTCAGATGTGACCTTACAAGACATTTCCTCAAAATGTGATGGCTATGATGCTTATGATTTAGTACGTAGCTATTTCCCGCATTGTTGTAATTTTTACTTTTACTTTTATAAATATTTCAATAATTGAACTATCAATATGATCAGATCTATTGATGGTACAATTTCATGAAACTGTTTTCCAAATGTTGGACACTTGAGTTTGGCCAAAATTTGAATCTGATGGAGGGAAGACTTGCAAAATTCGAAAACTGAAGGTATGAGGCGGAGGAAGAACATTTGGTGAAAGATTTAGTTGGCTACTTTGCTTTGTGGTGGAGATAAAAAAAAAATGTGAAGCGATTTCTTCCACTTAAATAATCTGGAAGAAATTGCTGAACTAAAGAAGAATGGTGGAGAGGATATGCAACCTGAATGCATGAGTGAAGTTTGAAGAGTGAAAGCACAAGGAAAGAAAGAAAAAGAAAACTAGAAAGGTAGGAGAGGAATACAAAGGGCCATGGAAGAAGTTGATGAAATTTTAGAATGGGAACTTGGAAGGCCAGAACTGATTAAAATTTAATTAATTACTTCGTACAAGTGGATGGGTGAGTGGGACATGTGGCCTTTGGACCTTGTTACAAATTGCTAGCAAAAGAGGGAAGTGGGAACATTGCATGAACAGCCTTGGAGAAGGAAATTTCATTACTACTTTGACATATTTTTAACACTTGTTCAGTTGTTTTTTATTTATTTTGAGGTTAGTTAATGTTTTATTCGCATTAATAAGAATACTTGGCTACTTTTTTTCTTCTCTGTGCTAAATTTTGGCTGTATATTTGATTATCTATATCGATATATATGTGTTAGTTAAAAACTGAAACTCATAATACACGATGCACGCAAAGTTCAATTTCGATACACGTTCCATTTCACGAGTCAACAATCTTGGATATAGATGTTACTCTCCCCAATTTTTCTCGTTGATGTTCATCTTTAAACATAAAATCATAATAATTCCACTTTCAGGAAATTTTGGTCGATAGAGCTGTCCATGCTGCCGTTAGCCGTTTTCTGCCATTGAGTCTTAACCAGAAGCAAAATCCCACTTTAATTGAAAATGATTTTTCTATGGCAATGAATGAGTTTGTTCCGGCTTCAATGCGCGATATAACTAAACCATCTGCAGAAGGTGGTCGCTCTGGCTGGGATGATGTTGGTGGTTTAGTGGAAGTTAAGAATTCTATCAAAGAGGTATGTGCTTTATTTTGGCCTCTTGAACTCTAGCATTGATGAATTTGGATTACTTTGAAGCCTTCTATGTTTTCGTTGGTGATACATGGACTTTAGGCTTTGAAATTTAAATATTTTTGTTCTTACCGTTTTTCTTTTTTGTCAACCAATTAGAATGCCTTTCCGTAACTCCTCCGTCAGAGTATGTTCTTTATGTCTTTTTGTACTTTTTCTCTCATCAACGGAAACTGCTGTTTCTATGTGAATGAGGCAGCTATAAGTATCAACTTATAATCCCATTCAGCTTGATTAAATAGAAACATGTGGAAATAACACTTTGTGAAGGAGGCTAATGAAGATCTAGTGGATTCTTTTAACGTTTTTGTACTTTTAAGGTATCTCAGGCATATTTTACATTATGTTGATCACAAGTTTTCGTTATTTGCTTTGAGTTAGTTTGGCGTCTCATTAAAAACTTTGATGACATACCCTTTATGAAATGGAATATATAATTTTCATTATGTTGTCTTAAATAGTTCAAATGCTATTTCTACAACTGACCTCTAGAAGAGAATTCTGCTGGTGCATCTTACGTAATTAAGTCTTTCCTTTTGTTCCCGTTCACTTCCTTCATTACGTTAAAGCTTTCTGTTTTTAATATTTTTGCTTCACATTTATTTATTAGATGCTTGTATTGCCTTCAAAATTTTCCTATATCTTTGCGCAGATGCTTGTATTTCCTTCAAAGTTCCCGAACATCTTTGCTCAAGCCCCTTTAAGGTTACGGTCAAATGTTCTCCTATATGGACCTCCTGGTTGTGGCAAGACCCACATAGTTGGTGCTGCTGCTGCTGCTTGTTCATTGCGATTTATATCAGTCAAAGGGCCGGAACTTTTAAACAAATACATTGGTGCTTCTGAGCAAGCTGTGAGAGACTGACTAACCTTTTTTTGCCACTTTTTAAAATATTAAGTGCATCTAATATGATCGTTCAACTGTTGACTAGCATTATGTTTGCTTGGTTTCTTAATACATTTAAATTGATGCCAATTATCTGAGAATAACATGTTTGTAGATCGTATGAAGTTTTATACTTTTTATTGACCACTCTAGTGCTTATAATTTTATGGATTGGCTTGTTAGCTGAAACTCTTTATGTGCTAAACCTTCTCTTTCCTCTCAGTTTAAGAATTGATTGACAAGCACTAATTTTGATACCTGTGCCCCTTGGTTAAGAACACAGGCTTTTTACTCTGGGAATCTAGAATTTAGTTGAAAATAATAGCCGAGATACTGTTCCCTTCAATTCCCTCTTATGGGTATCTTGGAAGATCAAATATAATGGATCATTTTGCTCAGAACTCAATTTTTGGTTTCAGGTTCGTGATATTTTCACTAAAGCAACTGCAGCAGCACCTTGCATTCTTTTCTTTGATGAATTTGATTCAATTGCCCCAAAGAGAGGGCACGATAATACTGGAGTGACCGATCGTGTAGTCAATCAAGTGGGTATCCTACTTCCTTGACCACCCTGTATTGCATTAGGATTCAATTATTTTGACTATTCTATTTTTCTGCTTGCCAGTTTCTAACTGAATTGGATGGTGTCGAAGTTCTAACCGGTGTATTTGTTTTTGCTGCAACAAGGTTAGCATCTCTTCGTTTAAACCAGTCGGGCCAACAACAAAAATAACTAAAATAATTCCGCTTATCTCGTGATTGCTTGCTTTCAATCGTACATTATTTATTTATTATTATTGTTATTCCATTCTGCTCAATACTTTTCTAATTTTCAGCTCCCCCATTCCTCGGCTTCTCATTTTCTTCTTAACTTGCATTTTATGTTTCATTTTAAGCAGTAGACCAGATTTGCTTGATGCCGCACTGCTAAGACCTGGCCGACTGGATCGCCTTCTGTTTTGTGATTTCCCCTCTCCTGTGGAACGGCTAAATATTCTCCAAGTTCTTTCCACAAAGGTTGGTTTGTTAAACTTTAATTGTTCAACTTATTTTTCTGCTACGGCTTACGGATCAATGTTGCCTTTTGGTTTATCCACATGGGACAGATGTCTATTAATGGCTGAAAAGGTATCAGTTATGCTCATGCTTGATGTGACCAACGCCACTATGCCCCACCATGTTCTTGTTTCATTTTCCATTCCGTCAAGAACATTTTCGCAGTTTAAAGGAGTAGAAAATTTGATATACGTAGATATAAACAATACACATACTTTCATGCGATGCGCACCATGGCAGAATTTGTGGGAGACAGTTTTAGATGAAAAATAAGCTTTTAGAAATTAGAAACTGGTTGCTAGCTAAATTATTGCTGTAGAACATCCTCCAGATTAAAATATGTTGGACCTAAAAAGTTCCCAGATTGTTGGTTGGGTAAAAGCTTAAATTGTCATGAACAATTATGATTACCTTGGCGCGAATAGCATATAAGTCAATTTTCCTTTTGATTGCATCAGTTTTGTTCCTAGATGAATTTAGAAGTTGAATGATCATATTCTTAACAATGATTGATGGATTGAACATACAGCTACCGCTGGCCAGTGATGTCGATTTGGAGCCAGTAGCTTATATGACAGAAGGTTTTAGTGGAGCTGATCTTCAAGCTCTACTCTCTGATGCTCAACTTGCAGCGGTTCATGAGCATCTCGATAGTGCTAACGCTAGTGACCCGACTCAAAAGCCTATCATTACTGATGTGCTATTGAAGGCAACTGCAGGCAAGGCAAGACCATCAGTATCAGATGCTGAGAAGCAAAGACTGTACGGCATCTACAGACAGTTCCTGGATTCCAAAAAATCTGTCTCTGCGCAGGTACTTCCCATTTTCCCTTCTCTCTTTCCCTTACAATTTCAAAGTGCTTCCGGCCTGATGCTATGCCATTGTAAATAGTTGTGTTAAAAGAGAGAATAGGTTTTAAGTCTTTGTGATCATAGTTCACTTAAGATAATATGGTGAGAGTTTCTCAGACATCTTAGTATAGAAGGGTCAAATAGTTGTCTGCTGAAAAGAGACAAGGTACGTACAAGTTTGCCCAAATACTTCTAATGTTAAAAAAGGAAGTTTCTATATTCAATATCTTGATAGAATGGTCATTGAAATAATAGTAACGGCCGTACACTAAAGGACTTGTGATAGAATGCACAATATTATTGTCTAGGAAAGGTTTAGTTACCCATCCTTCGGTTAGGAAAATAATGATGAAAGTGATAATGGTGATGACTAGGATAATTTTAGGTTTGAATACTCGTCTAGTATTTCATTTTGATCTTTGTAGTTATAAATGTCATAGTTTGATCTCTTTAACTTTGGATAGAAAAATTGTGCGTCGAATTGAAACTTTACGCGACTTATGTTTTAAATATGTTTATTTGATACAATGGAATAGGCGGAATAATTAAGTTTTTCTAATGAAGGTTTAAAAATCGAAGTAAGGTAATTTAGTGTTTTTTTAACTTGACTTTGGTGTTTTAGATTTTGAAAACATATGTAAAAAATAGATATGAAAGATTTGAATATTAGCGAAATTTTAAAAACAAAGTTGTTTAGATTTATTTATTTATTTTGTAGCTTTCAAAACTTGGTTTAAATTTTAGAACGAATCATTATTGAGTTCAGCCTTTTAATTTATCATATTGATTGTCTTCAGACTAGAGATGCAAAGGGGAAAAGAGCAACCCTAGCTTAAAGAGGCAGCCAGCACTATCACTATATTTTGGCTATCAATCATTTTCCTACTGGTGCAACTAGTCTTGTCCTTTAAGTAAGTTTGTTCATTGTTACCGTAATTGTTTTAAAATATTATTACTTTACACATAGGGGACAGAATTTGATCTTATGACCAATAAAGTGAGATAATTATAGATTTATGTCACTATTAATGTAGTTTACTCTTGGAGGTGTCATTTAATCAAATGCCATTCTTCTTTCTGCCCCTTCAAACGTTTGAACTGATGTATATATATATAAACTAGTTATTAACACAGGATGTTGAATTTTAAAGCCCTCTCTGGAAAGAAAGTTGCGTTTGATTACTGTTTTCTTGATTTTAGGATTCCCTTTTCGTTCTTTCTTTTCCTTTCAATGTCTTGTGAATGTGTTTAAATTCTTGTTTGTTAGAACAGATTTCTCAACCAAAACAAAGCAAATAGCCAAAGTTGGCCACCTACTTCCATGGTCAAAATGAACTTTGGGTCTGCAACTAGTAGCAAGCAGTTTCATCATCCATCCACATCTAATATGTCATTAGTAGGGGTTCTATTCGTCATGTCTCGAGCCAATACTTGATTCCTGCTTTGAATCTCAACCTGAAAGACCAAATGTTCGTATTTGGTTTGGATAAGCCGGCATGGACAGGTAGCTTTGAACTCATACCCTTGATTCCTATTTTGAGTTTCAGTCCGAAGGACCAAAGGTTGCTATTTGGTCTAGATTTGCTTGGACAGGCTCTTCGAGTATATACCATTCCAATGGGGAAGATAATCTCCCATTATTGATCGTGAATTCAAATGCTTTGAACTCTTTAGGTCTTGTTTTGTAACCTTGAAGCTTTGAAACCTGTCGAGATTAACTTACAACTTCGCTAACCTAAGCTAACTTAAGTTACTAGACCAAGTAGATCATTATTGAAACCGTACTGTACACGCTTCGAAGGTTGTTGGTTGTTCATGCTTGTTTATTAAATAATGCCTATATGAAATCTATACAATGTGACTTTTTTAAGACAAAAAAAATAATATTTTATATTAATTATAATAATCGATTGGTTTGCTCATTTTGTTTTGATGAATAGAGTCACTATTATATGCATGACGTAACTTTTTTATCCGAAAACATTCATTTAAAATGACTTAATAAAATGATGTCATAACTTATATATTTAAAAAATGATCTTAAAACAATACAAAGGATGTTTAAAAAATGATCTTAAAACAATACAAAGGAAATATTCAAAGTATATTAAAATAAATCAAGGAAAATATTAAAAGAACAACGCCCTATACTAACATAAGACCTACGAAATTTAATGCAGCTACTCTATTCAAGTTTCATGGTCTTTGATGCGATATCGTCGTCAACTATACATGAGTGTATTGCTTTTACTTAAATATGAAAGTAACCCATTTCAAGAAATAATATGAAAGTAACACATTTCAAGAAATAGTCAATAAGTGACCTCACTATTGGAGTTGGGGAATGCAAACACAAATGTGTAGTACTTCTCAACACACGACCCCCACGTGTGAACGTGGGCCCATCAAGAGGCTCACACACCCACTAGACCTGCATGGTTGGGCTAGTTGGCTGTAGCCAGACGTCTGGAGGTACAACGATCCTCGTGTATCATGCCAAGCATGATAGTCATCATGATCATCATAGTGTACGCGTCCATACTTATCATAAAAAGGGAAGTATCCTGATGCATGTGCATACAATATGCATGAGGTCACTATACTTTTCATCTAAATCATTCATGTGGCACCTCACACATTCTTCACATATTATCCTAAGTAACATGCATGTATAAGCTTTCATACATTCATCATTCATATTTCATAACTTTACTTAAGGGTTATGCATCAAAAAACTCTTCATTGTCATACATGTCGTAGCATGTCATATCATAGTGCAATACGACATCGCATGCATACACATCATCTAACATGAGATATCATCATAATATATCATATCGTCATACATCTCATGTCATTATAGCATCATAACATATCATAGCATTATGACATATCACATCATCATAACATATTATATCATTTCAAAATACATGACATGTGCAGGGGCCACTGGGCACGTGTCATCATAATAAGACAAGTCATTCGATCGAGCCGATAGTAGGGTCACTTACTTGGTTGGCCTACGTTGAAGCTACTACGACCCCTTGATGCTAACTTAACGTTGCTCTTTAAAATTTAATTCAACCTAGGAGTCCCACAATTATAAATTAGAACTCTACCATGGGAATTGACTCACCTAATCTTGAATAAAATAATTTAAACTTAATCCTAATAATTTAAACTAGCTAATCCAAATTTTGCAAAAAATAATTTAAACTTGACTCCAAAAATTTAAACTAGCTAAAAGGTAGTCATACTAACCTTAAACGCTTCCAACGGGTTGAAACTAGTAGGAAATGGTCCAAACGTAGTAGACCCAAGCTGAATAAGCCAAAATGTTAGCCTGGAGTCATCAAAAAATGTATTCTCTGACTAGCTTCGAACCGTTCAAGTGGGATGGAAAGGAAGTAACAGACCTCATATCCCCCCCCCCCCCCCCCCCTTTGGGTTATTACATCATACACACCGAAAAAGAATTTTGGTCTTGGAAAGTGTCTTAATTTAGGAATTACTTGGGGGTATTGCTCCCTCTTCTGTTCACACTGTTTTCTCTGGGCTTGATGGTTTTGTAAAGAACATTTTCCTACTACAGAAGACCTTCACTTTTCGGGCTAAAATTCTTATTGGTCTTTTCTCGTTTTTTAGACCATCGTCTATCTATAAGGACTCATAATCTACGACATGAGTCGGGTTATCCAAGTATTTGCGAAGTATGGATACATCGCATATGTTATATATTGCAAAGAGGGACTGTGGTAGGGTTGGTCTATATGTCACTTGTCCAATCCAATCTAGAATGTTGAAATGTCCAATAAAGCATGGACTTAGCTTGCGGTTTCATACGAACCTTAGTATATCGTTCATCGAGACCACTTTCAAGCATACCTTGTTGCCTACATCAAACTCTAGGCCTCTACGTTATTACATCAATGTAATCTTTTTTTTTTTTTTTTTTTTTTTTGTCTACTCCAGCTTGTACACATCTATCGTCTAACCTTTTGTACGACCTCATTAGTGATTTGGATAAACTACAAAATGTTCCTCATTTAAAATAGCTCACTAAACCACATTCGGTAACATTCAGTGTCTAGGGAAAACAATTTTGTTCATCAAAGACTCATACTTTGAGAGCTTTATGTAACACTCACTATATAGAACATTAAGTTCACTTAAGGGTTTATCTTGTTAATTACAAACTAGTTTAAGAACCTCCTCGAAGATCTAATTCATTAAAATTATACAAGTTGTGAGCATTAGTGAGTCAAAAAACTTCACAGTCACTCATAACTACCACATTGAAACAGTAACAGTTTGATTTAAAAAAAAAAAAAAATCAAACATCGCCGAAAATCATATAATTGTGAATGAAATGAATGCCTCTGATATCCATTACACTATGTTATGAATGAAAGGAAATGTTATGTATGTCATGTCATGTCTTGCTATGTGACGTTATGATATGAACCACGACCAAGGAATTTCCATACCTCAAGGTCCAATTACAAGGACAAGAGACAAGAAGCTACAACAAACCTTGTACACTTATATTCAAACTATGGTGAGCTCATCAAAGGAAATTCTAGAAGTTGTTGGAGACCTCCATTGTATGTTGTGCAAAGTTGAGATTTAAGAAAGAGATGCATTAAATGCACTTTAAGTTGCATTTAATGAACTCAACTAAAATTTATGGAACTAGTCCAAGATGACAAAGCACATTTCATTCATTGCACTATTTAATTATAATTTAAATATTTATTTGTTTTTAATATAGGAGTTAATTATAATTTAAATATTTGTTTGTTTTTAATATAGGAGTTAAGGTTATATGGTAACCTACCATATTCCATCGTTAACTAGCCATTTTAATAGAAAGGTTATGGGTATTTCTCATTTTCTTTGATTAGGGACATCACATTTTTTAATTAAAAAAGAATAGAATTTCTATTTTTTTAGCTTTGTTGAGAGCTAAGATCTTCTTTGCAAATTCTTATGTTTAGAACTTGCATGCTAGAGTCATTCGAGTAGTAATGATCAAACCTCTTGTAGAGTGATTCAAATCATGAGTTTAGAAACGAGTTTCTTTACTCTTGATCTTGATCATCAAGGTAATCCGTTTCATACTTTTTCTTGGGTTGATTCCATATCACGTTATGTGATGGATAATGTGATGATTGTCATGCATACATAATGCATGTATGTAATATACATGGATGGAAGGAGAAAGGGAATGATGTTAATGTTATGCTATGAATGTAAATCATGGAGACCTCATACATGTGTGTATGTCATGTGTATCGAGATACTTCCCTATTATGTTATGTTAGTACGAACGCATACCTTCAATATTTATGTTTGTCATGATATCATGCAGGTCTTTCCTTTTCTGTGGTGTCTGCTGACGTGCAGTGTATTGTGCTCGATCAAGTCAGGCCTAGGGTACGTATACGAGCCTGCCTGGTGGGTCCATGTGCGCGTATATGGGCTGTGTGTGGTGAAGTACCACACATCCAACCCTGCTCGAAACTGTAAAGAGTCCATGGTTATGTTACGATTTTAAAGAATAGATCCCAAATCATGTTACGTTTGTGATTGTATTACTAACCCCAACAGTAGGGTGACTAATCGAGTATTTCTTAAAATACTCAAACCACGTGCTACCCTTATATTTTTCAGGTAAAGGTAAAGCTCCCATACACGGATGATGGTGAACGCTTCAAACGCCATGGAAGTCAAGATAGGTTAGTAGTATGCATGGTTTTACATTTAGTAGTTAATAGGTGTTTTGTTTATGTTTTATGCTAGAAGAATATGTTATTTCAAACTTCTCATTTTTGAATTAAATACATAAGTCCATGACTTTATTTGAAAGTATTTATTATGAACTTCGGTATATGTATTTAAGACATGCATGTAGTGACATCACTAATCTAGGGCAAGAAAATTAGGGGCGATACAAAGTAACTTAGAGCGAATCTTTGGAACATTCTCTTACTTGGCTCCTATACTTGAGGGAATTTTTGTTTCTTGATTGTACCTCTAGTTCATTGCTACCTTGATCAGTTTCTTATATTAAGTAAATAGTCGCATGACCGAAACTATCCTCTTATCAAAACTAATGTACTCAATAGAAAATGCTATGGTATTAATACTAGTGCTAGAAAACCTTGAGTACTTAATTCAACCTTAATTCCCAACTTTCCCACTTCCCTCCAGGTGACTTCTTCCCGGGGGAGAAGATGAGAAGGTGATGAAGCGTTTTACTTGAGAGTCGAGTAATGATGAAATATGACTACGACGGTAAAACTAGAATATGTTCATGACATGATATTATTTAGGATATATTGGGAAACGATATGACTAAGGATATGCGTATGGAAACGATATGACTACGACGTTATGATCATGATAGATTGATAAAACGATACGATAAGGTTATGTATAAGAAAACGTTAGGGTTATGATAGATTGATAAAACAATATGATAAGGTTACATTATGGTTATGATAAATTGATAAAATGATACGAAAAGGTTATGTATAGGAAAACGTTATGGTTATGATAGATTGATAAAACGATACAGTAAGGTTATGTGTCGCAAAGGATATGATTATGATGGACTGATGAAACAATATGGTTAGGATAAATAAGGGAACGATATGACTAAGGTACGTTCATGAAACGATATGATTGTGATATGTATAAGAAGGTTAAGGCTATGATAAGTTAATGAACGATATGACCCCAAAGTGTTTGCGAAATGATATGATTACAATATGATATGGGAATGACGAATATATATATATATATATATATATATATATATATATAGTAAAATGGTTTGAGGATGATATGATACAGGTTATGGTACGAAATATGTGATTATTGATATGTTTATATATGACATAATGTGAACCGATATGTTAGGAATATGTTGTGTGATGCTTACGGTATACGATATGATATGTGCATGTTGAGAATTGTTATGTTTGGAAGTATAAAAACGTTATGATATGTTATATGTGTGACATAAACGATATGATATGATTGAGATACAAAACGATGAACTAGCATGAAATACAACTTCGGCGTATGCATGAAAAATATGATAAATGATATGATAAACGATATGAGAAATGATATGAAAAACGATATGATATGTACGAAACGCTAGCGGAGTTGTATTAAATGATAATGAAAATGGAAAAATCTTGTGACCTCATGCATTGGAGGATACCCCTTATCCTTCACGATAGTGCGGACGCGTACGTTACGAGATAGGAAAACGATTATTATGGTTATCATAATGTTGCGATGGCCAAGCAGGAAAAGGATCATTATGTTTATCATAATCTTGCGATAGTCAGGCAGAAAAACGATCATTATGTTTAACTTAATGTTGCCGTGATGACCGCTACTTCTAACGGGTGTTCGACATAGAGAGCTCCTAGAGTGTGCTCGCCCGATAAGGAAAGGGGCCAGGAGATGTGCAAACCGATTGGTGGGTCCATACTCGCATGTGTGGTCCGTATGTAGGAAATTAATTACACATCCAAGCTACCCGTTAGGATAGCCGCCATAGGAAAGGAGACTGTTATGATAGATCTCATTCATAAAATTGTATGTGTTTGCATTTAAGCCCAATAGTTGGATCACTTACCGAATATTTCTTTAAATACTCAAGTCACGTACTATTGGTTAAGGCAATAAATTCCTGTACGGTTGACAACGACATCGCAACTCGAGACCATGACGCATGCATAGGGCAGTCGCATTTATTTTCTTAGACTTAGGCTAGAATATGACGTTTTTAATTTAAAAGTTTATTTATTTTATTTAGTCTTTTGTTGTGTGGTTTTAAAGGTGTTTTCAAAACATGTAAATCCATTATTGTGTTTTAAGATGAAAGTTATGTTTTATGAAAGTTTAAAGAAAGTATTTCTGCATTCAAGATTCTTGATATGTATATAGTAGCGACCTTAAATTAAGTAAAAAAATTTGTGTCGTTACAAAATCTATTTTGATATAATGTAAATATGTTGTATATTATGTTTTAGATTCTTTTTATTTTAATTTCACAAAAAAATTGACCGCCATTTTTCGTCATTAAGTCAACTCCAGTCCCGATCTATACTTCGGGCAAGCTAAAAAATTGGGTCGTAACAGTCTTTACGTTGCCACTAGTAATACAATTTCAAATCTTGATACATTTATGTATTGCATACGATGTATCATGAACTTTAGACAAGCTCATCATCATTATTAGCGACACATAGATGTCTATACCGAGAAGACCATCATCAGATAACCAAAAAAAAAAAAAAAAAAACACATTTTCATTCCTCTGGTATCTAATTGTTGCACCACCCAATTTGAGTAGGAATCTTCGTTTTGAGGTCAATTAGGCGTTGTCTCAAGCTAGTTTGGATAATTAACTTCATTTCCTTAATCGTAACGATGATTTTAGCTTGTTTCAGATCAACTTGTTTATCCATTTGGTTCATAGTAAAAGCTCACGTGCAAGTCTTCTTTCTTCTCAACGTGTCTGCAACATTGTTGACTTCATTAGGATGGTCAAGTATCTCCACGTCGTAATCTTTAACTAGTTCAAGCTACCTCATCGTATGATACTCACCTCCTTTTGAGTGATCAGATACTTCAAACTCCTATCATCTATGTACAATTGTATCTTCTCTCTATACGAATAATGTCTCCATATTTTCAATGCAAAAACCACAATACCCAACTCTAGACAGATTAACTCATAATTTTTCAATTGACGAGAGCGCGTAGACAATCAATCACTCTACCATACTGCATAACCACACACTCTAAGCCGTTAATGATCACATCAATATAGATCACAATTTTTTTGATCCCATCTAGCACAGTTAACACTAGTATTAAAGATATGATATTTGGAGAATATATTTTAATAATTAGTTATGGAGTATATCTTAGATATCCGTAATCCGTTAATATTTTTTTTTCTTTATTTTTTTGAAGTTGTTAGTAGTATATTTTATCTTAGGATTTGATTAGCGGTATATTTTATCTTATTTACAAGATTTAGTTAGATATATATTTTTCCATCATTTTTAGGTATTAGTTGATAGTTTGTATCCTATTTAAACGTGGTAAACATGAATGAAGATCATACTTTCGATCCCAATTCTATTTCTATTTCTATTTCTCATTCTTAACATGGTATCAGAGCACCGATCTTGATGTTTTGAAATATCAAAATTTCCTTTATGGCGGAATCAGCCAAATCCAGCTCCAAAATTTCGGAGGTTGATTGAACACATCGTTATTATATTTATCACTCCGATCAGTCAGGATATTCACTTGTTCCAATCAAATTAAATGGAATAAATTACCAATCCGAGAGTAAATCAGTTATGCATGCTCTTATTGCCAAAAAGAAAATTGACTTCATTAACGACACAATTGAAGAACCGTCTCCAGATTCAAATTCAACCAAATTTGAACTCGGGAATCGCTTTTAGAAGCTCCTCTCACAAGCTTCATCCCTCTTTACAAGTCAAAGTGGGTAAAGGTGAATGCAACCTTGGAGAAGTATAGAATAAGTCAACTAAACTAGCTTTCCCAACTCTAAAAATTTCACCTTTCAAATTAAATTAAAAATTTTAATTTTATTTTTTAAAAATAAAAATGAAAATAATTCAATATATTTTTTTTTATTAATTTCCTATTATCTTTTATTAATATTATTTAGTTCGGAGCAAACATTATGCTCGTGTTTGATATATCTTCCTATTCGTCGAATTAAAAAAAAAAAATTAATATTATTAATTTAATAGAAAAATATTTCTCCGACCTTCTATAGATAACTAACTTATTGACGAAAAAATCGAATTGAATAATTCCATATTCACTCGAATCTATTCTCTATCAAATCATTTTTTTTTTTATCCGATCAGCTACTTAGCTTACATAATTAGCTAAATATAAGAGATTATCTCATTGACACGAACAACGAACCGTGGATATTTCATGAGATTTTATGAAACTAAAGGGGTAAAATTCTAATTTTTTAAAAATGATAGAACCTAAATTTTAATTTTTTGGAAATTGAGGAAATAAATTTGCAATTTATCCTAAAAGAAAAAGAAAAAGAAAAAGAAAAAGGAAAAAGAAAAAAGAAAAAGAAAGAAAAATAATGATAGCAGAAAGGTCAAAGAGTCTGAGTGTGTTGGCTCTTTGTTTTCGCCCATTTTCTCATAAATCAGTTTGCGCGGTCGCTTGCCGTTCTTCCCTCCAACCCTCTAGGGCATACCACACACCAACACTGCGCCATCTCCATCTCCCAATTCCATGTTTTTCCTCAATTTCCTTCTCAATCTCTCTCTGCTATCGATTCCAGCTCTTCCTTAGCAGCTGCTCTCTCGCGGGCTCACACTCACGGTTTTGTATCTGTACGTTTCTTCTAATCCTTTGGTTTTTTGAGCTTTTTGTTACCCTCTCGTGTTGTTTTGTGGGGTTTTAATGTTTTTATCTCGATCTTCCTCTCATTCGTCTCGCTAATTGGTATTGTTCTACTATTCGGCAGGGAGGGAAGCTCTTGGATTTCGCGAATTCTGAGAGCTTTGGATAAGGAAAATCGTGGTGTTAATGAGCTTCGTGGAAAGAGTGGATAATGCGAAGGTAAAGATCGAAGACTTGTACTTTCCTGTTTCTTACTTGAGAACTGTTTTTTTCGCCCTGTTTCTTCATACCCGCTTGGAGACTGTTGGCGTTTTTGCTTAATCGGTAAGGAATTATTCGAAGTATGCAAAAATGGTAATGGTGAGTTGTAAGGGCTTATGACTAAAGAGAATAGGTATATGGGTAAGCTTACTATACATGAATTTGTGCTTCTAATAACTGATTGCTAGGGAATGGACAAAAGGATAAGGAGCATATTCGGTTCCACATGAGAATAAGTTCTGAAAGAATTTTGTCCCGAAGTGGCTTGAAGTTGTATTTAACAGACCTGAGTTACATGAAACTGGCCTTTTATGCTAGCAAGTGTAGCCTTTCTAGTTTATAGCATATGGATTTCCATTCTTTGTCGTGCTTTTACATTTGCTTATTAGGAATGACTTCCAATAAGGTACTAACTAAATAAAGTCGTTCATTCCAAAATTATGGTCTGTGAATAATGATTCCCTACTAACAATAACATTAACTTTTCATTACAATTTTTTTTTTTCGTTTTTAAAACACTTCTTTGAACAGAGTTAAAACCGTTTTCAAAATAGCCCAAATTTTTAATGAACTAAAAACTAGTATTTGAAATATTTTTATTGGTCACAGTGACTTTGTCAGTTCGTGATTTTTGTGATTTATATCTGAATTTGTACTTATCTTGATCTTATTGGCAGGAAATAGCTGTTTTAGTTTAAGGGAGTTGAATCGATACAGAAAATTGGCATTGTTCTAGGCTATTGAACATCATGTCTGGATTTCTACCATTCGATTCAACACATCATAGAACATCTGATGGTGGGTCTTCGAAGAGTTCTCAAGACAAGCAAGACGAAGCAGGTCATTGGTACTTGTCCAGAAAGGAAATCGAAGAAAATTCCCCATCAAGAAGAGATGGTATTGACTTGAAGAAGGAGACTTATTTACGAAAGTCATACTGCACATTTTTGCAAGATCTGGGCATGAGGCTTAAAGTGTAAGTCTTTGATGCTTGATTTTACCTAAATATTATGTATGTGGTAAATGGGGAATTTGTTGTGCAAGTCTGTATTTAGCGTTTAATGAAAACATGAATATTTTTTTTAGTGACCTATAGGATGCCCATTCATCTTATGCCTTAGTTCATATTGCAGTTTGGCTATGAGTATCATAGGCTAAAATGCACATTTTGAGCTTTATTCCATATGGATGTATGTTAAAAGTATGCGATTATGTAAAAATGCATTTGAGGAACAGGGTAGATTACAAATGTACCCCTTTACCAAAACCAATAGTGTTATTGAAGAGTTTGGGTAAAAGTACCTTCCTGTTAAGCGCTGATTGCATCATTAACTTTTATTTAAAAACTCTGGTTCCTCTCATGCTAATTCCCAAAACAGTGGTACCATGAAGCTCACTAATATGATTATTTAGGGTTTTACCTTTTTGAATTCTAGAGGGGAAACACCCTTGGTAGATTTTTTATTTTGGGTGGGGGGTGAAGAGTCGCAAGATTTTCATTAGAAACACAAAAGGAGGATAGAGAGACAAGAACTCTCTCTCCTAAACCCTTAAATTGGGATTGGAAAAAGAGAAGAAACTGCAATCAAGGCAAGTTAAAAATGTTGCCCAAAAGGGAAAGCATGTATATATGTTGTCCAACAGGGAAAGCATGTATACTAAAATGCATCACCTTATAAGTAGTTGTAAACCTCCCTCTTGCAATTTGCATTGTAGCTAGAGTTGGCCCAAATAGTTGCTTTGATACCAATTCGGAGTAGCCTTAGAGGATAAAAAGAGTTGTCTTTACAATATTTAATCAAATCTTTATTATGAATCTAAGTTTTGGATACATGAGAGAGATTCTCTATTTGAAGAGAATTATGGCAAATACAAATTCAAAAAGGGAAATTAAAAGGGATTAATCAAGAATATAACCATTAATATGAATTTATCCCAATTTACCCTAATCCTACGACATCATGGAGTCTTATGATGAAAGGAGAGAACCACATTGACGCTGCATGATATTTAGTTGCACATTGACATGGAAAACCTTTGGATATAATATAAGGCTAAAATTTGTCTATGAAGATCATGTTGTTTCTCTCCTTCCAAGGACTTCAAAGGAAAGCCGTATAAGCTGTATCCATAGGATCTCCTTGTCTTTTTTTGAAAGGATGTCCACCAACAAAGCCTGATGGCAACTACTATTGTCCTTATGCAAAGGAACTACCACTCAAAAGCTACTAGAATGGAAGTCCAAAATTTTCTTGTGAAGTCGCATGATCAAAATTAATGCCCATGTTTTATCATCCATGATGGGAAATGCAACACAGTTTGGGAGTAATTTTTGGATTAGGTATTGTGTTTTGATAGCTTTGTGGTGAAGCTCTGATAAAAAAGAATTATACATTCCATGTGTACTTGTCTCTCCAAAGAGGCCACAAAAGGAAACCTTGTGTGGGTCACTACCTTCGGTTACTAATCATGGATTTCAACTTTCTTGGGATTAAGAGGCCACATCCCATTGTCTTCATTGGATGTGGATGGAGGAATTATTACTTAGGCGTTAATCTTTTGGCTGGGAGGTTCTTCCGGTGGGTTTGGGCTCCCTTTTGTACCGGCTAGTTTTTTTGACCTTTTATATTCGTTCTCGTTTTTAAATGAAAACTTGCTTTCTAAAACAATTGTCTCCTTAGGGACAATAGCTAAGTTTTTGGGCGAGGGTAAGCTACTTGGTAAGTTCATCTTTAAGGTGGCATGGGAAGGTCGTTGTTGCAAGGTTTATGGTGGTAGACCAACACAAACTTGAGCATTCTTCGAGGTGTAAAGAGCAAGGAAATAGGGAAATCCTTGGCTATGGGAGAATGAGGCACCCAAGATATTGGATCCTTTACTTTTTTATTGTAGGCTCTATCCTTTATGAGGTTGAAGGATTTCAAAATTGTAGTCCAAAGACCTTGGTGAGTTGGGAGGCAATGAGGAAGCTTCTGAACCTTGGGAGGCTACAATCGGGGAATTAAGGATTCGTAACAAAGCTTTTCTGACAAAATGGCTTAGAGGTTCTCTCTTGAATTTGTTTGGTATAAGATTATTGTAAATACAGTCCTCATCTATTTGAGTGGGTGTTTGGGTGGAATGTAGACAATTCTAGACTAAGAAGCACAAACACTTTAGTTTGGCTAATATGTTCGTGGTCGATATGTATCCGTCACTTGGACACTCTAACACTTGTTGGGCATATATAAACACATGTTAACACATTAGGTATGTGTTAGACCCTAGTTATACAAAGTTAATGCAAGTCTCAGCATCTTTTAAACAAATACCAAGCACTTGTTTAGTATACTAATTAGACTCTTGCTAATATTGGACAAAACTAGTAAATTTTGAGAATAAAATACATTGAACTCATTTTTTAAGCACATAGGTGCATAAATTTATCATCCTTTTCCTTCTGGAAGATTATTATTGAGAAAATAGAAAGAAGGTTGTCAACATGGTCATCACGTTATACTTCAAAAGGCGGAAGACTTACCCTAATACAAGCCACATTATCCAACCTCCCTACCTACTATATGTCTCTATTTGAAATGCCACAAAAAGTGGCCGCGGATATAGAAAGACTTTTCAGAAATTACTTGTGGAAAGATAGCGCACACCTTGTTCGTTGGAATATTATAAACTTCCCAACAGAAAAGGGAGGTCTCAGTCTTCTCTCGATCAGGAAGAAGAACACAGCTCTCCTCGCCAAATGGATATGGAGATATCATCATGAAGAAAAGGCCTTATGGCGAAATCTTATAAAGGCTAAATATACTCCTACATCAAACAAAGATCACCTCCCTCCATCTTCTACAAAAGGGCCTTGGAAGTACATAAAGAAACATCAAAATCTCATCACCCACCGAACTCGCCATAAGGTGGGGAATGGGGGAAGCACATCATTTTGGACCAACCCATGGATTGAAAACACCACGCTAGCTTTTTGAAGTATCCACTTTTGTACAGGCTTTCTCACAACAAAAAAGGCACGATTAAAGAAAGGTGGAATGTTTTCAACAAATTTTGGGACTTGAAGCTTGGTAGGAACTAAAGGATAATGAAGCAGCGGAGTGGGCCGAATTAAGCCTTGACATTGCCCCTGTGGTATTGTCAAACAAAGAAGACTCATTTAACTTGTCTCCCCAGCGCTGACGGGGTCTTTTCTACAAAATCCTTGATGATGGACATGGGGGAAAAAATAAAAGCAATAAATCCCATGCTAGCAAAGACAATATGGAAAGGACATCAACCTAAAAAGGTGAAGTTCTTCATTTGGGAAATAGCGCATAAAGCCATCAGCGCAAGTGAAAATCTTCAAAAAAGAATGCCTTACATCACCCTCTCTCCAAATTGGTGTCCACTATGCAAGAAAGCAAACGAATCACAAAGTCACTTGTTTATGCAATGCACATACACTCAAAATTTCTGGACAACGATTCTCAATATATTCGGATGGCATCTCACATTTCCTAGGGAGGTAAATTTTTTTTTGGATATGGCCTTAATGTACCACCCTTTCAAGAACGCAAAAGCCCTAATGGAAAAACCTCATCATGGCTTTATTTTGGAATCTGTGGAAAGAAAGAAATCAGAGAATATTTGCAGAAACGACACAGACCTACACTAAACTTTTCGACAATGTTGTTTACCAAGCTATATCTTGGTGTAAACTGTCTAATATTTTTACTTCATATAGTTATACCTCCCTCATTGCAAATTGGGAAGGTCTTTTGTAAACATCATGGATTATACATCCCTCTTGTAAATTTCACTCATCAATGAAATTGTCTCTTATAAACAAAAAAAAAAAAAAAAAAAAAAAAAAAAAAGAAAGAAAAAAAAAGAAAAAAAAGGTAAGTGTATCCTTACTTTGCTTGTGTTCTAGATATTTAAAAAAGGACGTGTCACCGTTTCTTGTCTTATCATATTCGTGTCTCGTATCCGTATTCATGCTTTTTAGCTTCCAAATCTTTGGAAAGATATCTCTACTGAGCTCCTATCTTTCTCTTTGTTGGTCATTGTTTTGTGAGTGGTGGGAGAGATGCTTACTTTTTGGGAGGATAGGTGGGTGGGGTATAGTCCCCTTTACTCCATGTATCCTCGTTTTTATCACATGGCCTCCATGAAAAATAGTTTTGTGGCTGAAGTCCTTAGTCCTTTGAGGAGCTCCCCTTTTTTCACTGGGTTTTTGTTGTTTGTAATCCGATAGGGGAACTTTGAACATCTTGGCTCTTCTAGCTTTGATCAGGGATTGGCCTTAGACTGAAGAGAAAAAATGTTCACTTTTGGAGTCCAAACTCCACTAGGGTAGCTCATTTTTCCGTGTTAAATCCCTTTCGTTTAGTGAGTCATTTTTTCCCCTTTCTCCTTATTGCATTGGGAAAGGTTCAATCCTGAGGGTTCATTTTACTTTTGGCAAGTTATTCATGCAAGAGTTAATACTTTTGAGGGCTTTCAAGAAAGATGCTTTTGTTGTTTGTGCTATTTTGTTGCATCCTTTGTCGAAGGGCAAAGGAAGATCTTGATCACTTTCTTTTTTTTTTTTTTTTTTTTTTTTTTGCCTGGATGTGTTTGGCTCTCAATTTGCTAAATATAGTGGTTGCAAGGAGATGATCGAGTGGTTCCTTCACATCTTGCCTTTTCGTGAGAATGAGAGATTCTTGTGGAGGGCGGGGTGGGGTGAGAAGCATAATCGAATCTTTAGAGGAACGGAGAGAATCCCCAATGATGTTTTTCCACTGTCAGGGTTCTATGTTTCCCTTTGGATGTTAGTTTCTTAGGTCTTTTGGATACCAGGCCGAGAAACCCGGGCAACCACTACCCTATGTGCCGAGAATTTCTTTTCTTTCCTATGCTTTCGGGGCGAAGCCGTGAGACCGAGTTTACGAGGGATGAAAGAGCTCGACCGGACGGCTTTGTTTGCCCCAGCTTGGCGAAAAATTATTGCTTTGTATTATTTTAATTGATTGGATGCCCTTTCTTTAATTGAGTTCCTTTTGTAGGCTTGGTTTTTTTTGGATACCTTTCTATTCTTTCACTTTTTCTTGATGCAAGTTCAGTTTCTAATTAAAAAAAAAAAAAAAAAAAAAACTAGAACCATGGCTTAAATTCCAATCTTTGCCCAGATGACTCTTTCCCATGAAACAAGGTTAATGTGTATATAATCATGAATGATGTTTTTCCCCCTTTACTTAGGAATGAGGAAGATACAAGTATTTGCTTCCCCTTTATTGGGGATAAAATTCTATGGTTTCCTTCATTTCACGCTTTCCAATGACTATCTTTCATTACATTTGACCATAAGGTGTTCATACCATTACGAAAGTCTCCAAAAGATGAAGCAAATTGTCTTTGCAGTAAGTGATTTTGACGACTTTTTGGAATAAGGACACGTATTTTTAGTAAACCATCACTTATCATTTAGATCACTTTTTCTTGTAATGACTTGGAATGATTTAGAATTCTACACATAACTTGTTCTTCACAGTTCACACCCACTTCAAGTGGCACTCTACATTCATTTGCTTGGTAGTATAGAACCCATTATGACATCTTTTGAGATGTTCATACCATTGTAAACATCTCCGAAAGATGGAGCAAGTTGTCTTTGCAGGAAGTGATAAAGGTTCGAAGACTTCTTGGAATAAGAACTCTTATTTTTAGTTAACCTTCCATCATCATTTAGATCATATTTTCTTGTAATGACTTGGAACGATTTAGAATTCTGCACAACAGTTGATTTTCACAGTCCACATCCACTTCAAGTACTGCACTACATTCATTTGTTTGGGACTTAAGAAACCAAGACTCGATCAGCCCACTTTTAGACCACACTACATTCTTCTTTCTAGGATGAGAATGGGAACAGTGTAAGGGCCAGATTTTAGAAGACAAGTAGCTTGTCCGCTGCACTATTTGTGGTGCTTTCTCAATTACACTATGGGCGAAACCAATCATGAGTTTCAACTAGCACAGAACCTTGAGAAGAAATTTACCTTAAAGGGATTAACCTCAATTAAACTGAGGACTTTATTGTTGTTGTTAAAGTCTGCTGCCACTCCTCTTTATTCTCAATTGGCTAAATTATGAAGACCAATTGTTGAGCGTGAGTTTAAAGGTGGATTGTTGAGTAAAAGGAGTCTAGGGTGTCGTTTCAATGGTTGTTAGTACTTTGTTTTGATTCCTTTCTCATCATGTATTTTGTAATTAAATGAATTTTTTCACCCCAATTTGAGAGCAAATTCTTCTGAAAAGAATGAATCTCTCATCAAGTCATTGGTTTGCTTAGCTTAAGTCAGTATTGATTTCATTGGTTTGAATTTCAAAGGGTTTATTTTTTATTTTTTTATTTATCTTAGTTTGAGGTAGTTTTCTTTGCAGAATTTTGAGGCTTTTAGGGTTCTTTTTCATTAGGGTGGAAGATTGTTTAAGTTAGCATTTATTTCCTTGGTTTGAATTTAAAAAGTTCTTGTTGGAAGAAGCCTTTTCTCATCCGACGTTTATTCTAGTTTTTAGGGGCATTAATGGTAAGTCTAAATTGTCTTTCATTTTCAAGATAATAATTTCAGATTTTGGGTCTCTAGGCAGTATACTCCTCAAGTTTGTTCGGTTTTCATTAATGTGCATGAGGAAGAAGATTGTAATCACTTCTAGGTTCTGGATTTGTATTTTCTTTCTTTTTTTAAACTCCCATCGATTATTTGAACCCTTGAACATTTTTTCATTTTTATTATACCATTGATAAGTTGTTTCTCGTTAAAAAATAAATTACTTAATGGAGGTGGATGGCTTTTTGGAGCTGGCTAAGGTATAAGGAAACGTATTAGTGTGTACCTGCCCTAGCTTAAATGCATCATTGCCCAATAGCAGCTTGTAACAAAGGCGTGAACCACCTTTTGTGTTTTACAAAATGATTGAAACTAAACTAGGCCCTTATCTTCCTACCATATTTGGTAACAATTATCTTGTTGCCAAAGGGCACATTCTTCCAATATCAAGTATTGCAGTCACCTAGCGACCAATGGAAAAATTATTCCTTAAATTGCCTAATAGTGAGTACTCAAAACTGACGGAAATGACCCTACTTTTCCATTGCCAGGTTGCCTTGTAATCGTTGTTACCCCTGGGGAAATTCCTCATACAATGTTTGATCCTCTTAGTGAGCGACAAAAAAGTTAAGTTGGGAGTATTTTGGGCATCACTTGTATAAGAGTTGATGTCAACAACCATTAATTGATGCTTTTGGTATTATCGCTCCAAGAAATAAACAAGAGATTTAAGTTCTAACTAGTAGTAGCACACTTGAGTCATCTATCATAGCATTAGAACTTCCTTTAAGTTCATGATGTCTAAGATGCTGATCAAGTTCAGAGTGCGTTTGAAATCATCATCCTTTAGGTCTTCTTGAAAATGAATTGTACCGTCTATGCATGGGAGATGGCTTGCTATGCTTTGCTCCTTGTCAACGATCAACTTTTATGATGTCTATGATACCTTTGTCTATTCTGTTGCCCATTAAGTTGCCCAATATATTGGCTGCAAAAATGAAGATGAATAGAGAAAATGTGTCATCTCATCTCAACCTCCGCCAATACTTCACCTAGGTCGATCATTTGATAAGATACAATTTCATTGATGTATGAAATTTATAAAAGGCGATATGTCCATGTAGATTAAAAAAGTGAAGGGAAGCCTGAAAGGTAGCATAAAGATTAGACATTTTACACCATGAAATAGCATAGTAAGTGATCAAATTGAAAAACTTATTAAAAGTTTGCTCTTTATCAATGAAGTCACGTTGTTTCCATCTTTTCCTGAGAATCCAAAAGAAAGTGGGAGTAATATGCATCCAAAGTATGGCCTTTGTATTTTTAAAAGGGTGATTGTAGAGAGGAAAAGTTCAATTTCAAGAGGGAAGGTCAAATACCATCCAAATGCCGAGCCAACTCTAGTGTAAAATTGAGCTGCAAACATGCAATGCATAAATAAATGTTCTGGGGTTTCATCAAGTCTTTTGACATATAAAGCATCAACCCAGGGAGATGGCAAGAAGGCCATAGGAGCTGGAAAACATCATTGGTGTTTGCAGAGAGATATCCTATGAAGTGTAGAATGATATCCTATGGAGAGAGAGACATGCTTTTTATGGTGGTATTCAAAACCTCTAGTTGTGGCCTCTTTGCAATGAGATATCCTATGTGAGTGTGGGTAGTGAATGACCGGGGGAAGTAACCCAAGGATCCTTCCAAAAAGAGGTTGATGCTCCATTGCCAACATGATGATAAATGCAGCTGGTGATGATCTTACTATTTGATCATGTTTTTCCTTGAGCCTTTGGTGGGGTCTTAGCCCAATTTCAATAATTAGTAGACCCATATTTTCCTTGATCAGTCCTACAAAGAGCTTGCTTTTATAGGTTATATTGTCAAACCCATTGTGCCAGAAGAGCTTTGTTTTTGTCCATCAATGATTAAAGGCCAAGGCGTCCTTGATCTATGGGACAGAGGATGTTACTCCAAGGCCTCCTTGGTCCATGGGATAGAGGATGTCACTCCATCTAACAAGATGACACCCTTTTCATAAGAAAGTCTCGAATAGTCTTCCACCTCTTGAGATACCTTGTTTGGCACCACAAACAAGGTAAGTTAGTAAGTTGGAAGGTTTGATAAGGTGGCTTGCTTGAGAGTAAGTCTTCCATCCTTCTAAGTAGAAATGGATCCCCAAGTCGATAATCTTCTCTCAATTTTCTCAATGATTGTAGCCCGAAAAGATGATGATATTGGAGCATCATTAAGGGGAAGCCTAGATAGTGTTAGACCATGAGCTCAAGATATCTCTTCGAAAACTTTAACCACACCAAAAAGGATAAAGGTTGATTCATCCTCCATATTGGTGAAAAGAATGGTGTCATCTGCAAACTAGATGTGGCTAATACAAAGGGTTCCTTGACCTACTGGAAAACCTTTGATTCGATCTTCACATCCAGCTTTTTATATCAATCGACTGAAACTAGTGGACCCCCTTGTCGAAGACCCCTTGTAGCTTATATTTTACTGCGAGGACAACCATTAATTACAATAGAGAAATTGGTGGAAGAAGTGCACCCTTTGTTTAATCCATGATTTCCATTTATAACCAAAACCTTTGGAGGCAAGTATAAGATCAAGAAAGTCCCAATCCACCTTGTCAAAAGCCTTAAAATATAAAGTTTGATAACTTAACCTTTTTTCCCCTTTTCTATTCATCTATCAATTCATTAGCCATTAAAGAAGCATAACATTTTGTCTTCCTTCAACGAAAGTCGTTTGGTTATTAGTAATGGTGAGGGGGAAGTACCTCTTTGAGATGCTCTGATAGGAATCTTGTAAGGCAATGGGACGAAAATCAACTACAGGTTTAGCATCGATTTTCCTTGGAAGTAAATAAATTTGTCTCATTAAGGCTAGTGTTAATAATCCCATTCTGAAAAGGGAAAAAAGTCTTGAAACACTCTCATAATATCGAGTAGGAGCATGTTCCACATTTTTAAAGACTTCTGCTGTGAAACCATTGAGCTCAGGAGTCTTGTCCATTTCAAGAAGATCAACATCCTGCAAAATTTCAAATTTTGTAAATTCACCTTCTAAATCAGCTAATAAATAAATCTCGATTGGTTCCAATCACCAAGTTCACTGTTCTCATATATAGCTTGATGTAAAAATTGATGCATTCAACTAGAATCTCCTCTTCCTTCATAAGGCTTCTTCCTTGATTGGAAAGAATCTCAAGGGCGGTGGATTTCTGTTTTCTTATTGGTCATAATAAGATGGAAGAAGCTAGAATTTGTATCACCATCTTCAATCCAACGCTTTTTGCATTTTTGTAACCACCTTTGATCTTTCAAAGCTCCCAGAGATGTTATCTCTGCTTTCTACAAGGTCCTATTGAAATTTCAGTCAACAATTGGTTCCTTCCCACTCTGCTTTCCTTGCTTTGGAAGATTAAAAATCTCTAAGGAGTTCAATTGCTTGGTTGGTTGTACTTAAGCAAATTAGCACTATTGACCTTGCCAAAGGTCTTCCCCCTATGTGTTGTTGGGGCTTAAATGGATTAGTTCAACCGAACCTACTCAATATGGGTTACTTCGTTGTTTTCATTAGGTTAAGAGAGAATGGCTAAGCTAAAAGATAAATACATACTATTACACTCAACACGAGAAATATTATAATGTTCCATCATGATAGTATGGATAATTATCTTTTGAAATTTTATTTCTTAACTAATATATCTCTAAAATCATATTTAATGCAGGCCTCAAGTAACAATAGCCACAGCTATAATATTCTGTCATAGATTCTTTCTTCGTCAGTCCCATGCAAAGAATGACAGAAGGGTATGTATCTTGTTTTGATTAATTATAACAAAGTTATGCTCCTGATATTGTTTTCATGGTGTATGTATCAAAGATTACTTTAAATTCTTACTTACATGGCCAAATATCCATTTAAATCTTTGCTATTACAATAAAATTTGTTTATTGCATTAACTCGTGACATAGAACACTCAGACTTCGTAGCAGTGAAAATAGTTATTGATATGAAGTCATGAAATATAAACAATTTTGGATCTTTTTGTTTTTTTCGCTTTAAAATGTAGTATGTGAACTATTTGTTGAAAACTCTGCATTTATGTTTTTGGTAGTAGTACCATCTGCAAATTACTTGGGTTATTTTTAGATTACTTATTTTATTCAGAAATAGTTATCACATAGACTGCATATGATGAACCTTTTATTTAGCAAGTGGTTTTAATTAATTGTGCCAGCCAAATATTATACAATTATGTAGAAGGTAATAGCAGGAAAAAAAGGTAGATGTTAAAGAAGGAAAGAATGGATATTGAGTGATTATCAGGATACTTAGACTTATGTTATTAGTATGATATGCAGACCATTGCAACTGTCTGTATGTTCCTTGCTGGGAAGGTTGAAGAGACGCCTCGCCCACTAAAGGATGTAATCATTGTATCTTATGAGATTATTCACATGAAAAATCCTGGTGCTGCCCAGAGGATCAAGCAGAAGGTTGTCTCTTACTGATGTTGTTGAAAACATGTTAATTTGTTTGCTTACTTAAGTGAAAGTTACCAATCAAGTTGCCCGTGTTCCTAAGATGTCTGTGTTCTCTCTCTCTCTCTCTCTATCTCTTCCACATGTGCACACACACGTTTCATTTTTTTTAATTATGATTGCGCTAAATATTGTAGTTCCACTTTTTTCTAATTGATCTCTTTTAATCATGTAGGAAGTTTATGAGCAACAGAAGGAGTTAATTTTACTTGGTGAGAGGGTTGTTCTTGCAACCTTAGCTTTTGACCTGAATATTCATCACCCTTACAAGCCACTTGTTGAAGCAATAAAAAAATTTAAGGTTGCCCAGAACGCACTAGCTCAAGTCGCATGGAATTTCGTCAACGATGGGTAAGATCAAGAAGCTATTTGTTTGTCCATGATTCTTGTAGTTCTATTAGATAGCCTCTCCTCTTATTCACTCTTCTGAGATGCATTATAAAAACTCCGACACTGATTCTTTGGGCAGGTTGAGAACATCACTCTGTCTGCAGTTTAAACCCCATCACATCGCAGCAGGTGCCATTTTTCTTGCTGCCAAGTTTCTTAAAGTGAAGCTTCCATCGGATGGTGAGAAGGTTTGGTGGCAAGAATTTGACGTGACCCCTCGCCAATTGGAGGGTTGGTGTCCCTTCATTTTGTCAATTGAGATAATCTCTGACCAAAATTGTCAGCCTTTGCTGTTTGTGGCTCTGATCTTTGTAATTCTCGTCCCTTAGAATTGTAAAAAAAAAAAAAACAACCTGAACCAGATGATTTTCGATATTCACATATAATTCCTTGAATGCTGTGAAGAATGATCAAGAATGTGATATATACTATCATCTGGTACGGGTCATAGATTTTCCCGATTAATAGTGGCATCTACGATAATATAGCTGTTTCCGACTGTGCTGTTTCTTTGAAGTCATTGAGTTCAACAACTGGAAAATTTAATTAATTATTTTAATCATTTTATCTGTATTTGTTGCAGAGGTTAGCAATCAAATGCTAGAACTATACGAGCAAAATCGGGTGCAACCAGCTCAGGGAAGTGAAGTCGATGGAAGTACTGGTGGCGGTCCGAGTCATCATAATGTAGCAAAAACTACAGCTGAAACTGAGGAACAGACTTCAAAGCAAGTATCCTCTTGTTCGGCACCTGACCATTCATATGCAGACAATCATGGGGTACCTCAAAGAGCTGTCCAGAATCCTGGTAAGAACAATGGGACCGCTACAGAGGGGGGTAGTGCCATTACTTGTCACAAGGTGGACCCAATAGATAATCATCAAAATGATGAATTGCCTTACAAGGAGAGCAGCAGAGATATTTCAGACAGAACAAGGTCTGTAGTAGAGCACGCTGGAGAAGAGAAAGAAAAAAACAGTAGTAGAAGTGAGACTGCGGAAGCTGGAGAATGGAGGGATGATGGTGTATCTCACAAGTCTAGCAGTCTAGTTGGACGAAATGTTGAGGTTCGGGAAGGTCCAGTCGGGCAGTCGCCCAAAGCTATCAAAATGATCGATAGAGACAAGGTTAAGGCAGCACTTGAGAAAAGAAGAAAATCACGTGGAGAGATGTCCAAAAAGAAAGATGTGATGGATGAAGATGATCTCATAGAGAGAGAGCTGGAAGATGGTATAGAATTGGCGGCAGAGGACGAGAAAAACAGGCGGGAACGGGGTCAAAGCTGGTCTAAGGTCTATAACCAAGATGATGGAAAGGCTTATGAGGAATCTTTAAGTGAACATCATGCAGGAACCAAGAGCCACACTTCTTGGGGGACCAAAGTAGAGAATATAGTTGAAGAAGGGGAGATGCTAGATGATGCTTCCCCAGCTTTGAATAGCCGCAAGAGAAAAGTCGGAAGATCGCCTGATTGGCACTCCGACGGAAAGAAGTGGAACGATTCTCTGTCTAATAACCATCACCATGCTGTGGAAGATGGAAACCGCAAGAATCGCTCCGTTTACGCAGATAGGGAGCTCAAAAGACATGCCCATGAGAATCACTATTAAACTCGATTGCAAGGATCCAGTTCTGTTATATTGTAGCCATAGCATGTGTAACCTGGGTAGTCCAAGTACTGAAGCAGTGAGAAGTATACCAATTCCGTGGAACATACGTCATCACGAACAATACAAACTGTCGATGGAATGCTTCACCTGCTAAACCTAGGAACTGGAGTATTTACCACTTGAAGAAGGTGAGTGTTTACTTCAGGACATTGTAAAGCTCATATTCTTGGCCGAGATCAAGAATTCGAGCATGGACGCGTAAGCTTTCTCTTGCTTCCGCTATTTTTCACGCAAGGAAGCCACGAGGACTGTTCTTTTGATCGTAATTAACATTATGTTTTTACTGTACTCTAGGATCATTGTGTTATGCTTTTTGTTGCCAGTTATAAGTGTAATTTGGTTTAAAGTACTCATTTTTCGTAGTTCGATATGTAATTTTGGTCTAGGATTCAAATGTATCTCAGTCAGTTGAGCTTTTAGCCAGACTATTACCCAAAATCAGGAGGGGAAAAAACTGTAATGCATGCTCTGGGAATTTCCCATTTTGTGATTCTTTTGGTGATGGTAACTGTATAAACTCAACTGGCAAGTTTTGTGTTTTAAAATTATTAGAATGGTTGCCTTATAATAACCCAAATTTACTCTGTTCTGTTCATATATATCTGAAAGTAACATTTTTTATATACTTTTGAAGTATGTCTTTCTGGATTATGCCTAGTTTTAATATTTGATCCTTGTGACTGAATGAAATACAATAGCCTCTATGATTTGTTGGCTTTTTTTTCTTGTTATTTGGGAATAGAATTTGTAATGTGTGGGAAGAAAGTGGTACAAGAAGTCGTGGATATACTTCTGGATAATGGGATCTGCGAATAACCAACAAGACATGACCATAATAAGGTTTACAAGTCTTTTTTTCGAGGTAATTGAAGGCAAAGAGGGAAGATTTTGAAAAACTCTGCTTGGCAAACGGGTCGATTATTCAAGACGTTCTGTGATTGTTGTAGGTTCCTCGCTTTCATTACATCGATGTAGATTGCCTAGCGAAATTGCAATAGAGCTTTTCCAGACATTTTGTTGAGCAAGAGTAAAATTCGGAAAAAAGAACCCCTTATATGGAAAATATTTCAGGAAGTTATGTAGGGACATTCTCTATTACTTAATAGAGCCCACTTTACATAGATTATGCATCCAGACATTCCAACCTATTTTAGTGGAAGGACGTGCTATTTGTTTACATCTATTAGTTTGCCAAGGATTCAATGCATACTTCATGGGATCAAATGGTTGTTCATATATCGTGGATGGCTAGGTAAGCTATAACTTTTTGCTAAATTCAAATATGATGTCGTGTAAGGTAATAGAAACCTTAAATTTTTTATTCAACTTGTACTAAATTTTTATAACTGAATCAGTTTAAACATCCTATAAACATTTTGTTTTGAATTGTTTATGTATAACTCCGAGAGATGTCTACAGAACGAGGAAGCTTTATTTTATTCCCCATTATTGAGAAACTTCCCATTTATTTTAACCCGAAAACTTCTTTAAATACATTAGATTAACATAAACTAAAGAAACAATAAAATATTGATTTCAAATAAACGGTAACTATTTTCTTTTATCTTTTCATCTTTCTCAAATTTTTTCTAACGAAATTAAATAAAAACAGCTACAAATCACTAACATAAAATCTAAATTGATTCACTTACGAACGTTCGTAAGATTTTGATCGAGACGATTATTATTTTAAAATTTAAAAAACAAAAATCAATTATTTGTCATCAATTTACAATTTTAAAAAATAATAATAAAAAAAAGTTGAGGTGGGCTAATCTCTTATCCAAGATAGGAGGAAGAGAGAATCAGAAACAAAACCTCAGCCAATCACAACTCTCCAACTCAGCTTCCTTAATTCTTCTCATCTTATCCAAAACCTCTCCCTCCACCACTAATCTCATCCACTCTGAATCTAAAACCCTTCCCTCCACACTCTTTCCCCAAATCTCTTCCTCTTTCTGCTTCCGCCATTTCCAATCCTTCAAACCCACAAGAGATTCATCGCCAAATCCCTTCACAATGTCTCTAACAATCCCCACAAACCTCTCAAAACCCCTTTTGAAGCCCAAATTCAGCTCCTCATTGGCCTCAAAATCAAGACCCTCTTCCTCAATCCTCTGTTCCGCCACCCAAAATCAAAATGGAAGTCCTGAAAATGCTTCCTCCTCTCTGCAGGCTTTCTCCGCCGCCTTAGCCCTCTCCTCCATCCTCCTCTCTGCCCCTCTCCCCGCTGTCGCCGACATCGCTGGTCTCACCCCCTGCAAGGATTCCAAACAATTTGCCAAGCGGGAGAAGCAGCAAATCAAGAAATTGGAATCCTCTTTGAAGAATTACGCTCCCGACAGTGCCCCGGCGCTGGCGATCCAAGCTTCGGTCGAGAAGACGAAGAGACGATTCGCTTTCTATGGAAAACAGGGGCTTCTTTGTGGGGCTGATGGGTTGCCTCATTTGATTGTGAGTGGCGACCAGAGGCATTGGGGTGAGTTTATAACTCCTGGGTTCTTGTTCCTTTACATTGCTGGGTGGATTGGATGGGTTGGAAGAAGCTATTTGATTGCTATTAGAGATGATAAGAAGCCTACCCAGAAGGAGATTATCATTGATGTTCCTTTGGCTACTAGCTTGGTGTTCAGAGGCTTTAGCTGGCCTATTGCTGCTTACAGAGAGCTTGTCAATGGCGAACTCATTGCCAAGGATGTCTAATTCTCTCCTCCGACAGGTATTGCTTCTTTGGCTCAAAGTCTTTTGTATTATGAGCTATGTTGTTTATGTTCTTTGCCAATGTTCTTATTTGGTTCATGTTGCTTTGTTGTGGTTGTGACAGAGATAGGGAAAGTGGAAGAGAGATTAACTTTTGGGATTGGGGTTGGTGAAATATGTGTATTTCAATTGGGAACTTGAGATGAGTTTATGCAATGGTTGGTTGTATTTTGTTCACTACTTCCCCATTCTTTGCATTATGTGTACCCTAAATTTGTAAAGATTGTGACTCGGTGCGACTCCGACATTATGTGTTTATAGTTGCAACGTTTCTCTTATTAGACGTCTTATTAGATAAGTAGATGAGTAGTTTTTGCTTAAGGCATAGCGTTCTACTCTATAAGCGTTTATAAATGAATCTTAATCGAGTTGTTCATTAGAGAATTATTGGTACTGGAGATATGAAATGTAACTATAGGGACAAAACAAACTTTTGAATGAGTTGTAATTACGAACCACTTGTAAAGAATCAACTTGCATGAAATGATTATATCCATGGCTATAACTTGTGGGGCAAAATTAGGGAGGTCGAGGAGGTCACAGAGGCACGTTAGCCCACATCACCATATGACCAAGAGGGCAAATAAGTCTGACATTGTTGCATCACGTACACTACCCATCTTTGGTCATCTAGCAATCAATTAGAGTTAGAGCTTGTGGAGTATATACTTACTTATAAGGTAACCTTAATCTTCAGCCCAATGATCAAAGCCTTTGTTGAAGCAAGGAGCCTTAAATCAAAGAAACTAACACCTCTCATACAAAATTTGGATCAACCAATAAATAAGGATAGAATTAGATTACTTGTTAAAAAATGGATAAGGCTATAATTAAATATAAAAGCAAGATTTGGAACTTTGTTCTAAATTAAGTCAGTTCACTATCGAACTTGATCAAAGCTTTGATTAAATGACTCAGGTGCAATCTAACACGAGAATTGCATGAAACTTACAAATGACAAAAATAATGCTCAAATTTCTAAAGGTGGGGCGGAGCATCAATAGTGGGTCATGAAACATGTCAAGCCTACTTCATAGACTAGTCTATAGAATTTATAACCTAGAGCTCTGATACCAATTGTAACGATCTTGATTTTCTACTAAAATAGGGTAAAATAGGGTCGCTACAGTATGCATGACATAACCTCTTTAGGCAGAAACATTCATTTAAAACAGTTTCATATGCGATGAACTTATAAATTTGCATAGAGTCTTAAAATAAAACAAAATAAATATTTAAAATAAATTAAAATAAACCAAAAGAAAATATTAAAAAGAACAATGTCGTGTATCAAACTAAGATCTACCAAATAAATGCAACTACTGTAGGCAGTTCATGGTCTATAATTGAAGCTGCCCTTGCCTTTACCTGAAATATAAGAGTACAAAACTTGAGTATTTTAAGAAATGCTCAGTAAGTGACCCCAATATTAGATCAGGGAACGTAAACACATGCAACATGAATGTGACCTATTATTTAAAACCATATTCTCTTAGATGGCCTCTAGTCGAGATAAATTGGATGTGTAGTACTTCTCTATACACGACCCACACATATAAGCATAGGACCACTAGGCGGGCTCACACACCCCTTAGGCCTGCTCATTGGACTAGCTCCTCTAGGCTATAGCCGAGTGCTCGGAGGTACAACGACCGTCGTGCACTATGCCAAGTGTCACAATCGCGATTTCTAGGCAGCGGATTTGGCGATTGTGTCGCACCCACTCTCAGCACTGAGTGGGTCAAGCCTACTTCAAGTATCGTTGCCTGCGGTCGGGCAACATGAATACAAACCTCGGGTCTCGATTTTAAAGAAGATTTTAGAAAGCGGGGGAGAGAGGTTCTGGAAAAAAAGTTTTGAAAGCAAGAGAAAGAAATTGAGATTGGTGTTATATGGGAATGTAAGCAAAATGCAACAACGGCTTAGTGCATATAACTATCAGGTGAGGAGAAGTTGACAACTAGTCATATCTCCCTACCGTACATTTTGAGGCATTTCATTTCTACCAGGCATAGCCATGACATCGCCGAAACGGCATACTCTTAAAGAAAACAAGAAAGAAATAATACAACATGAAAGCGGTAAAAGAAAGCAATAAAATAGTACAAGGCAAAGGTTTCGGCGTGTCATGGGCAGGCGACCATGGGCAACATGTCTTGGACAAGCATGACCGTGACACCAAGCATGATGATCATCTCATTCTCATAGTGTACACTTCCGTACTCATTACAAAAGGGGAAGTATCTTGATGTGTAAACATTCTGAAATTTAATTCTGCCTTAGAACTCATATATTAGAAATTTTACCATGAGAATTGGCTCACCTAAGGCATAAAATATTTTGAACTTACCGAAAATAATATAAACTAGCTAAAAGATAGATATACTAACCTTAAACCCAAGCCAAATAAGCCGAAATGTCAGCTTAGAGCCGTAAAAAAATGTATTTTCCAACTGGCTTCAACCCATTCAAGTGGGATGAAAGAAAGCAAGGAACCTCCATTTTATAGTGGAGCCTAACTCCCCACTTTTCAACATAAGCAATAAGGGACAACTTCCCTCTTTTTTTTTTTTTTTTTTTGGGTTATCACACGTTATTCCATGTGAGTAACTTAACGCTCCATCATCCCAATCTAGATGATGACCATCACAATTAAATCATCATACCCCATGTTAACTTGAAACAAAAAGGACACCAATGAGACCAAAAAAATTCTAGCTAACGAAGTCAGAAAAGTTGGAAAGCCGGTACGAAGAGTTCGAGAGTTCATTGTCAAGTGGAAGATCTTCCTTGCGGAAGAAACAAGCACGAAACGGCTAGAAGGCTTGAACTCAGTTGCGATTCACATTGCTTAATTTAAGCAAGAACTAATTAAGTTGCGATTCACATTGCTTAATTTAAGCAAGAACTAATTAAGTGGGGAAGGATGATACAATGTATTACCTATAGCCACATGCCCATTCTAAAATCATTTTATCTTAGCTTTCATAACAGCTAGTGATTTATATTATTATTATTATTATTATTTGTACGTGTAGTAGTTCTAGCCATTTTTTATATCGCCAAAGACGATATAGAGAACAAACAATCATCAAACTTCCCCTAGAAAAGTGTTTAAACTCTCTTACCTATTTAATACTACGAAAATATTTTAATCTCATTTTCTTTCCGATTTTATAAAACTATTTCTCATGAAATATGAGCCAAAAGCTAAAGATTACATCGAAACTATCTACGAAGTCAAATTCTTGTATAACTGCCTTACTCCTTGGACTCTTTGGATGAGAACAAAAAGCCGAATAGATCTTATTTTCATGCTTCCTATTCAAACCCAGGTATATCCGCTATGTATGGATCATTGGATAAGGCTAACTCCAAATTGGAGAATAACCAAGGCGTTTCACCGCAAAGGTTTTTTTCTAATCCAAGTTTGACTCTGATTAGATCCGACATGGACAGGACGCGAGTGTACCCTTGTTCGCATCCTTCATTCATCTTTGTGCAAAAATAGGCATTGGTTAAACCAGCATTATTAAAAACTCTAACGCAACTCTAACGCTCCAGCCTCACGTCGTCTTGCCCTCTCGCCCAAAAGATAAGAAAAGGCAAGGCGAAGCGTTCTCTTGGTTTCCCTATTAGTGAAATAGGGATTGATTGAATGATTGATGAGAAGATTGAATTTTGGAGAGCAAGAATGCTCCATATTTATACAGAGAATACAAAAGATATTCAGAAAATCTACCTAAAATATCGGGAGAAAATCTGGTAACAAACCAGTAAACAAATCAAAATCAAATCAAATCAAATCAAAACTAAATCTAACTCCTAACGAGATTTAATTAGATACTAACTGACAGCAATCTAAACAAATACATGATCTTAAACATTCCCAACCTCTAGATTCTAAAGGCTACCCTCTCTACTCTACAGTGGTATAATCTCGATTTTGGAAGACTCTGAGGAATTACTCTTAAGGATGTACATCTTTGGCTAAACAATTTCTATCATACTATCAAAAGAGTGCAATTGTAGCAAATAGCATATAGACTATCAAGTACTATAGACGAATTATGACATCCAACCAAAGTCGCTTATATGTATAAAATTTGTACATTATAAAGTTGTATAATATATTACACGTGTCTCCTTAGATATACATTACATCCTTTCATAATGTGTATCCCCTGAAAGACTTGTACTCCAAATTTATTTCCTATGCCTATATACATCAAGTACTTACATTCAACCCACTTCTATTTTCTGATGAGATGATCATATACTTCGAAATATTTATGCATCAAAATAAATTTCCCCTAGAACCGATCACCTTCACGGAGGCTGTTAGTCTGCCTGTCCAGCACTGGGGCTCGAGTATTCAATTTCGCTATCGGAGGATGACTCAACATTGGATGACACAGACGACTCAACGTTGGTTACAGCTGATGGCTCCAGAATTGTGTTGGCGTGATTTGAATATAGTGTCTGACTCCTGAAACTCCGGGAGTTCGCTGATGGAGGTGAGGGTCTAGATGCTTGAGAATTTGTATGTCCATGAGCTTGTTCGGCAAGTCTTTTAAGTAGGTTTATAACAGATGGAAGCAACTGAGATGAAATGGAAAGAAGTCCGGCCAACTGCTCGAAAATGCGAGAAGAAGAAGCCAAAATCAGCAAAATCGTAACCAAACAGAATTTCAAACCAAGTGATGTGTGCAAATGAAAACAAAAACCATGCATTGTTAAGAATCGGGATTCTCCATATTGATATGATATTGTCCACTTTGAGCATAAGCTCTCATGGCTTTGCTTTGGGCTTTCTCCAAAGGGCCTCATACCAATGGAGATGTATTCCTTACTTATAAACTCATTATGATTCCCTAAATTAGCCAATGTGGGACTCACTCCCAACCATTATTTAATTGACTACAGAATTTCACTACAAAAATGAGCCGAAAAACAATGAACCATGACTCATAGCACTTTCTATGCAAGATTAAGAGTCACTTGCATGCTTTTGTCTGGGTGGTTAGGATCGCACAACAACGCACACATTCGATCTAGATGAACACAAAGAAACAGGAGAGCGAAAAATGCAGGAGAACTCTGGCTAAAGGATTTGTATTGATGAGTATGTATAAGAGAGAATATAGAGAATAGAAAGTACATCTTCAAAGCTCTACCTCAGTTTATTGAATATAACTTTACCAGATTTAACCATCTACTGTATATAACTATTTATCATATATAACTTTACGATACAGCTTACGAGATATAGCTTTACCGGATATAACCGTTGACCAAGCTATAAATAAGAGAGCAGGCTCCATAACCTAACATGTATATGTATGGCAAGATATAACCTAACATGTATTGCAAGATAGAAACTTATATAGGGAAAACCATGAATTAGCTTATTACTTACAGTCCCACTTTGGAACGCCCTCCCTACGTCCATCTGAATCCATAGGGCCTTTGAGAGTAGATATACCACAAATATAACAACAAGGTAGAGTGGATTCCTGTTGCATTTGATATTATTAACAGAAGAGAAGAAAGAAAAGTAAATATGATATACTGAAATGGCATCAATTCTCATGTAAAACTTGAACTAAAGATAATATAATCCTGCTCATACCTTAATAGAAGCATAATCTCATTGAAGCCGAGAACAAACATGGCTAGAATTGCCCATGGAGGAGGTAGCCAATTGTTACCCCTCTTATAAGCCTCCTGAAAATAACGTGCCAAAATATCGATAATTAAGTTCAGGATACAACAAGGAGAAGGAATTGCAACCGAAGGTCCGCCTTGACTTGATAAGAAAAAAATCCTACACGATATGGCCTTTTGGGTGAAACCAAAAGCAAAGCTACGAGAGCCTATGTATGGACAATTGTCTATCATTATGAGAATATGGGGAGGGTCGTCTCCTTAACATGCGATATTAGGGGCATGACTTTGCCTTAGCAATGTCGGTAGAATCATAGGATGCCAAACAAAGAAGCTAGTGAACCTCGAAGAGGTAGTCATGGTGGAAGTTCGTGATTGAGCTCTATTAGAGGAATGATGTGCTCTAGAGAAAAGGAAGCTATATCAAATTGGCCAAATAAGGGGAAGAAGATGATAGGTGTATAGTAAGGACAACTATCTTCAATGGTAGAAGATCTTTTGGATGAAACCAAAAGAGTCCTGAGGACTCCGGTCGAAAATGGACAATTTCATACCATAACGATGATATATACAGAAGGCCATTATCCTTTTAACTTAACTAACACAAAGACAAAGAGGAATGGAATTGATTCAAAACTAAGAATTCATGTGTCACATGAAAATTGATAAAATGGGAAATAGATCAGCAACAACTTCTCATTCAGCACATTCACAATGAAGCTTCAAAGTAACAACTTGTAGGTAACTTCAGATGAATGAAAACCAAAATATATAGTAGAGCAAGCACAAAATGGTGCATGAAAGACTGAACCTGTGCTGTTATAGCTTGAGTAACCATATATTCGGTCTCTGCTTTGAACTGCCTCCACAAGGCCTTGCATTGCACAGGTGTAATCAGAGTATCCTTTACCGTAACCTAATTCATGAGCATTATTTGTTAGTACATTGTTTCATAATAATATTATTACACAAGCAAGCCAACGATGATCTTCGTGTGGTACCTCCTCCCATTTACTCGATGCAAGAGGGTCAGAAGAAGGTCCAAAACTTTTATCTTTTGATGAAGAACTTGCAACAACGTCATTCATCAAAGATGATGTGAGAATATTTTCAATCTTATCTGGCTTTTCATCTAAACGTATAGCAGCCAGAACTGACAAAACCCTCAACGACTGCAAGACAGTAATAGTTATGTCTTTTAAAATGTTAATAGGAAGACTAGAGCGGAATTAAGATCAATCATTAAGATCCTTGAAACCGACCGCTGCACGTGCATCTTTAGTTATCGTTCTAATATCTTCCTCCCCAGTCCAGGCCCTAGGCATTGAATCATTGTCATGATAAAAGACGGTTGAAAACCTGATGGAAGATACAAAGAAAATGACATATCAGTACATAGAAAGATTTATGAGTCGGATAAAACATGTCACTTTCTACCTATCCTTCATGTGCATTAGAGCCTTTCCTGCTTCTTCTCTTGCTCTGTTTTCTACAACGTTTCTAGCATGGTTCCTTAGATCTAGTACCATGCTGTCAATTTTTTCTTGATCCAACTCAAAACTAGCAATATCAACTGAAAACTTTGATATGGTTGTTTCAGTCTCATGTTGAAGAATCTTTCTTATTGAAGCCCAGGTATCCTTCCCACTAGCTTCAAGCAGAGATCTTACTGGTGAAGTCAGTGCTTCAGTGAGGCGTTTCTGTAGGTTAAAATGCATATTTTAATTAACGTAAGAAAACGTAAAGCAGGCATCGATCTGGAGAAGTTGAGAAGGGGGGAGAGAAAATTTCACTAGTCAGAAATTTACCTCGTAGCTGGCTATCATTCCTGAAAGCTTTTCATTTTGAACAGATGATGCGTGCCTGTCAATATCATGGCGTAGTTTTTCCCGGAATTTCGAAGGGTCCCAGTTTGCTAGCTGCACAGCGGCATCTAAGAGCCAGAGATTGCTTAATGAATGAAAATAATCATATGAGAATATAATTTCTACTCGTATCATATAATGGCTTCTGAATATAACATGCAACCTTGATGCAGCAGAAAATAATCTTCTGAAAATTAATCAGCAGGCAACACCAACAGCATAATAATAAGAAAGAGAGAAGAAATCACACCCTGATCTATGCAGGTCAACGTTTCAATGGAATGTCTTCAGCGAAAAGAGTAACAGAAACTCCAAATGTTCACCCAAAATTGTCACTTACCTTCTTAAAAGAAATATTCAAAAGATTTTTTTCTTTTCTATTCTCTCCCTGCAGCCTTGGACCCCTTATATGCTCTCAAGATCCATGAACTCAATAGCACAAAGTCATCTCTCGATTTGGCCTTAATGCCGCACCATGAGTGTTTATAATGCTAGAAGTAACACTGAGGATTCTCTAGAGCGGTGATCAAAGCCTTAATGGAACTAATGAATGATTAGCCTTAAGTTAGAAGATATTTGTGTAATCTCTTACCTGGTATCCAAGGATTTTTTTAGATTTGCTGTACCTAGTGTCTAGAGATTTATTACTATTACCTAGTATCTAGGATTTAGTTAGCTTTTCTGCCTTAATAAAGACACATGTAACTCTATGAAAATTAATATGAAAGGCAAATTTTACACTTGCAATATGATATCAGAGTCTTCATAGTTGATTAAACCTAAAGTATACCCTTATCGATGAAGCCTTCATAGTTGTCGATCATTAACTATGACCAAGACCCACCGTTTCTCTTGTTTATTCCACCATCATGTCAAAAAAATCTCAAGTTGTTGTTCCAATTGTCGTCACAAAGCATCAAATTTCGAGATCCAAATTTGAAGTATTCAATAATGGAGGGAGTCAAATCTGAAGTATTCAATAATGGAGGGAGTCAAGGACATCATAGGAAAAAAAGGAGGGACCAAAACTAAGATCTTCAAATCCATCAAGGCGGGACTCCCATTCCCATATGGAAGAATCGAATGGTACCTTAAGAAAGGAAGCATAACGTCGTAAATGCTCCGATCTAAGCTATCATCCTCAAATACCTTGCCACTGAGGTTTTGGAATTTGCTAAGAACGCAACGTGTGACAACAAGAAAAATAGGATAAACCCTAGGTGTATTCTTCTAGCTATGAGGAACGATGAGGAGCTCGAAAAATGCTTCAAGGAATCACCATTTCAAGCAATGGAATTCTTCCAAACAACCATCGATTCTCCTTGAGTAAGTGATCCAAGCGGAATAAGCATGAGAGAGACGAGCAGCGCCCATGGAAGTGCTTTAAGAGGAGCGAGCACAAGAGAGACAAGCAATGGTGCAGAAGTGCTCCAAGAGGAGAGAGCACGAGAAAGGCTAGCAATGTCCACATAAGTGCTCCAAGAGGGATAAGCACCAGAGAGACAAGTAATTGCGGTATAAATACTCGAGAGAAGTGAGTATGAGAGAGGCAAGCAACACCCATAGAAGTGCTCCAAGGAGATAGAATGTCTCTCACGGCTTCAACTAATAGATTTGCTAACAAAAGGACTTCATAGCTTACTGTTTCATGAGTTAGTGTCCAAGTTGAAAATGAATAATATCTATTACCCAGTTTGAGGGGAAGTGTCTAAGGATTAGCCTTAAGTTAGCATATATTTGGGTAATCCCTTACTGAGATTTATTTAGATTTACCCACACCAATCCATCCCGAACTTGGTGGTTAAACTCTAGTGACGATACTGTAGGGGAGGTCCTGCAGAAAAATAGCTCGACGCCAAGTTACCTAGTATCTAGAGATTTACTCAGATTTATTCTTAGTTAGTATCTAGGATTTAGAGCGCCTTTATGCCTTATAAAAAACACATGCTAAAAAGTATGAAAAACAAGCAAGATAATTTAAACTTGCAACATGTTAGGAACTCCTTTCTGCTACATGTCAAAATTTGGCATGAATAAACTATCTTGGGCATTATAACGTAGATGCTCCAGCTTAGTAAGTTGAATGTGCATACAATTTTAGATCTACATTGAGATATTTGTATCTATTATTGGAATCCATGAGCAATTTGTCTCCTACTCATTTTTTACATTCTAATTATGTTGTGGGAATGTCTATGTACATGACTTAGAAATGAAACAACCTATATCATCTTTTTGGCTCAACTTTGTGCCACAATGACTAAAAGAGAAGAAAGAGAAAAAAAAAGAAACGGATAGAAGCCATAGAAGACTTTGATCCCACGGAATTCTCAAATAAACTAATCATTATATGTGTACTAAAAAAACATGGAAATTCATAAAAGAACAAACTACAACATTCTAATTCACCTGCAGATCCTTGGTCAAACTCAAGCATGCAAGTTTTGGTACACTTGCGAACAGCTGATGCAAATCCTTCTCCATCATTCATAGACTGTTCAAGCCTTTTTTTAAAATTCTCAAAGGCTTTAGATCGCAGATGTCCCAACAAGATAACATAAGAAGGATACACAAACTGCAAAATGCATGTTAGTTGTCAAATAATAATCCTACGAACTGAAAGCGAAGTGAAAAGAGGCTTTCTGTGTGAAGCAAATAACTAGGTTTAAGATGATACAATTGAACCTTTATTAATCACTAATTAAGGATGCAAACTGCAAGACACATATCACTAGGTCAATCGGTCGTTAGAATCAGATTACTTGTTGAGCAAATGTGCTTAGAATAGAGATTTCAGGTGTCTATTCTTCTATCCCCCTTCATCTGATCTCATCAGGACTACAAGCTCTGAGTGCTACCCTTTCAGTTTTCAAGCATCCATAAAATGTAGTTAACCTTCGGACGTAAGGCGTTATAATTATGTCAACATTATCCTTTTCCTGTCATCTGTTTTTCTTAAGTAGATAATTACCGACAAGAAGTAATAGCTCAAGCCCACAGCTAGCAGATATCGTCCTCTTTGGGCTTCCCCTTCTGGGCTTCCCCTTCTGGGCTTCCCCTCAAGGTTTTAAAACGTGTCTGCTAGGGAAAGGTTTCCACACCCTTATAAGGAATGCTTCGTTCCCCTCTCCAACCGATGTGGGATCTCACAATCTACCCCTCTTGGATGCCAGCGTCCTCGCGTTTTAAAACCTTGAGATCCCACATTGGTTGGAGAGGGGGACAAAGCATTCCTTATAAGGTGTGGAAACCTCTCCCTAACATACGCGTTTTAAAACTTTGAGGGGAAGCCCAGAAGGAAAAGTCCAAAGAGGACAATATCTGCTAGCGGCAGGCTTGGACTGTTACACAAGATGTAGAAGAGTAAAGTTAATGTCCCTAGAATCACAAATTAAACTCAACAGGTTGAAACAGATTATGCTTCAAATTTTCCATAGCGTCCACCGACACGAGATATATTATTTATGCAATTAGTTGGACAAAAATTCACCTACGGAACTAAAAAAAATTACTAGAACAGTCTTGAAGGAAATAATCAGCAATAATAGTTAAACACGACACAGTGAAAATCTAACATGCCTTCAGCTGTATAAACTCTCTCTCTCTCTCTTCACAACTGGGAATAGGAGGGTGGGGAGCTTTGCAATAGAATAGAATGTTGGACTAACCTCCAATACCCTCGACACCAGTTGTTTCCTTTTAGCTTTTTTCACTTCATCATCAAAAAACGCTGTCTCTGTATCATATCTATGGGGAGAAAAAAAAGGACAGATGTTCGTGTAAAATTGCAGCCAAGATTAACCAAGAGTGCGATGAGGAAATTGCACAAGAATCATGAACTATCAAACTTAGAACAGTTTTCAAATGGCTGTTGCAATTAATTTGGCTAAATTATCGAACAAAAATATTATTTAAAAAACCAAACAAACAACTCAAGAAACTCTACACCGATTGTCCCCCAAAAAACATAAGGAACATTGATATTAATGTGTATTAGCAGCTGGCTATTTTTCTTCCCTGCCTGTTTCAACGAAGAAAAACATGCACTACGTTACTACTACTGTTTCTTCCCTGTATTTTTCACCAGTCATAGACTCATTGAATAGTAGAATAGGTCAAAATAACGTTATTAGTTTAAGTGATAAATGAAATCAGATGAAAGCGTACTCTTTGAAATAGGATTCTATGATCGAGCTCAACTTTTTCCCAAAGCCTAATACAGGACCCTTTCTGACCGCTTCATCTAATGCCAACCACCTCTGAGTAAAAGACAATTCAAGTAATCAGAGCCGGTCTAGAAAAGTTGCGAAGTAAAAGGAAACACAGAGAAGGGAGCTTGGATATCTCAGACCTCATCGGTGGTTAAGTGATTAAACTTCTCTTTGGCAATCTCTTCACACCGCACAGTGGCAACCATTACCTGATAATATTAATTAATTTCAGATCAGAAGCTGGAAATCAATTTTCCCAGGGGGAAATTAAATGTAATAAGTAGTTCTGATAATGTCAAAGAAATTTAAGTGATGGAAGGCCATCCAATTTCTTCATTTCTTTTACTCTTAGTATCTCTTTCCTCATCATATTAAAGATACTAGAGCTTGATCTATTGAGCTTATCAGCCAGAAGCTTGTACATCCCCCCCCCCCCCCCCCCCCCGAAGAATTAAGTTGTACTAATTAAGCAAAGGTTGGTTGCTGCCCATCAAAATTCCATGTTTATTCACAAACTCATAAGTGGGTCATGAAACACATGATGAAAGACGCTGATTATCTTCACCTTATTTCATTGACTTGTGTGGACATGCTTGGAAGCACCAGCACCTTACTTCAAACTAGCATACTTTTTCTCTGTTGAAATTTACGAGAGGAACCGTTTTCAGAGGCTACACAATTTGGAGTATTGAGATCAACTCAATGATGGACTCAGTTAACACAATTAGAAACATGAAAGGAGGGGTACAAAAAGTCCCTATGGTAAATATTTATCTTTGGAGTATACTTGGAGTGGGATACTTAGCAGTTCATAGATATTTCTGGGGATATCTATTACAAAGGGTTACTTTTTTCTTTTCTTTTCTTTTTTAACTTTATGAAGTGTAGAACATCTTCAAATCCTTTCTTTTCCATAAAAGGTTAAACATTGTTTCTTCCTTTGCTTTATATATCAGTTGTAAACCCTACAAATAAAAATTATTTCATCTCGAAAAAGAAAATGTAACAATAAAACCTTGTGGGCAGGGAGATTCAGGTCCTTGTTTTCCTTTATGGTTTTCCATATTTGCTGCGCACTGAAAGAAAATCCTGAAGCAGGGATAACACCTCGTCGATCACCGGCAATTCCTCCCGGAGAAATAGAACGGAAAAACCGTTGCCTCAATTGAGCAACCTACATAAAAGATCATACAAGATGAGCAATTGAATTTCACAGTAAAGGAAGAAAAAAATAACAAATAGGGAAGGGAATCCTTATACATTGCAATGCAATGCAAAATACCCGCTTGCTATCCCTAATTACAAAAAAAACTAATGCTGGTAAAATCCTTAAATTAGTAAACCAGCCATTGCAAGATTACCTCTTCTTTAAACTTCTTCTCTTTCTCTTCATAGCTTGACAAAGCAAAGATTTCCACCTTCAAGCCAAAATATTTCAATTAGACATACATGCTGATGCCTATTAATAGACGTTGAAATAGAGATATATAATGCCATCCATGCTAACAAACTTACATTAAAAAATTCGCTGAGGGGAGTATCCTTAAGGGAATCTGGTTTATGAACAGCATTCCATATCTGCACCAAGAAGGGGAAATAATCATTCAGAAGAAGACACCCGAAGTGAAGGCCCTTAAATAGTTTTAGTGGAAGGAGACACCACTATCCAACTAAATCCACCTCCACCACGTTCTGAATCGAGATTTCAAATAAGTTTACAATGCTCAGCCTTGAAAGTTAAACTATTCAATCTGAACAGATCCCTTTGGTTGTAATATTGAGTCTAAACAAATAACTTTTCTTGCCCTAGCTGGTAAAGACAACCAATTACCGGACTTGGAAATTCTGTATTGTAAGGCCCTCTCCTGATCATTTCCAGCAAAATAACTACCTTACTTAACAATGCTCGTATGTCATCAGCATCATAGAATCTCTAACAACATTTTGGAACAGTGAAGAAAAATGGTAAGGACTAATCTTCTGCATGTTCATTTTAGTTCTCCTGAAAGAATGTTTGGAGTTTTTGCAGGGAAATCAGAGAACCCAAGAAAGGAATACCTTCTTAATATCTTCCTTCAGAATAGACTCCAAATGCAGAAGTGGGGTCTGCATGGATATCCAAGTACAAGAGATCAGAAAACACATTCAACAAGACTGAACTGTGAGCTTCACATTTGCCTTGGTAAGTCAACAACCAACCTTAGTCTTGTCACGTATAACAAACAGTAGAGTTGTTTTACGAGGGCTGAATAATCGTACCATTACCTAAATTAGTAGTGAAACAAAAACAAGAAAATATTATTTACAGAAGGCTGACCAAAAGAAAATAAACACGCAGAGATATTACCTCAAAGACTGTCTTCAGAAGAGGCCTGTTTGCAGCATGCTCTCGACCAATATCATGGCACCATCTGTACATGATTTACAAGAATTCCAATCACACTTCAAATAACAGAAACCTTTGTACTCCATGTAATCAGTAAGCTACCAAGTAGGATTTTTTAAATAAAAAACTGTCGAACTGCACTCACCAGAAACTTGCAGGTTACAAGCCTCTTCAAATATGTGAAAATTTTATGTAGTACATTCACCAAGACTCATTAAAGACATGGACAGGCTACTGTAGTGTAGAGTCATATTATAGTAAAAGACATTACTAGTGGATGCCTAATCATAACCCTGATACTTGCAATAATACGCGACTAATATACATGTTATAACATGACCCACTTGCGACTCTCGGCTACCTATTGAAGTAATCCTGTAATTTGTCATTGTTGAAAAAAAAAATGTTAGAATACCGTTTTCTCCTACAAATGCTCATGAATCATCAACTGGATGGAATCGTTTAATAGAGAGCTAAATTTTCATCCTTAAATTTTCTGCCTAATTTTCTGTTAAGGTATCTTCCAAAAGTGAGCTATTGAAGAACCCTGTAACTTTTTATTGATGAAAAAGTATTAGAATCCTATTTTCTCCTACAAAGGCTCATAAAACCATCAACTGGCTGGAATCTTCTAATAGAGAGCTAATTTTCATCCCTTGAATCCTACTTGGTAGTTATGGCTTGTCCAATAGAAAACATATCCACTTTCTACTTCACAAAAAGTATGGATTTCATTCTTGTAGTTGTTTTCCTTTCTTCCTGTGTTGTCTCGTTCTTTGGTTCATCAATAAGATTCATTTATGATAATCATAATAATAGCCATGATTATGATAGCAACAACATTAATAAAAATTCAAAGGATGCAAACAACCGCTTAACTCCGAAACTTACATATTTATCAAAACAACATCAGAGATCGCCAAAGCAAATAGCGCACTTTGTTTCTCAAAAGTAGTATCATCCTGAAAGTAGAAAGAATTTGGAGTATACAAAAATATTATAGCATTTGGCAACAATTGAATTGAATTGAATAAAATGTTACCAATAATAACACTTGCACAAATGTTCACTGGTTCTCTCAGATTAACCAATTAACTGGAATGCATGTAAAAACCCACGACCAAACAAAACCTTAAAAATCCCGAATGAAACTGGAAGGAAAATATCTAATGTACAAACTAATAGATTCTTAAAACTGAATTATTTATATCAATATTTAATTATATATATTCTGCATAGATGAATATACACCATAATCTCCTAACCTTAGAAATCCCAAAACCAAATTTTTTACCTCTCCCCTTTCTCTTCCATCAGTGCCCTCCAAGTCCATGGCAATTGTGCAGGGCTCAATGCCAACGCACTTAGCAACCCAAACGCCCTTGGTAGTTTGAACCCTAAATTATATAATTTATTAGCTTATCTTTATGGTAACAAATGCAAATGAGCGTAATTATATAATGTGAATTAGGAAGCACTATAAATTTTATATGCCAGCATAACCCCAACTATATATTTCTGTGGATGTCCGAAGAAAAAGCACAGGGTAAGGGGAAGAACCTTCCCTTGTATGCATCCATCTCCCTAAAATTTGTGTGGAAAAGATGATTCAGTAACGTGCTCTTCCCTGACCATACCAGAGGGAAAAGGAGAACAGAGTATTAGCATACTATATTGGGTACATCAGATGCATAAAATAAAAAATGCATATAAGGTTTCAAAATCTGTAATCTATGGCCTCTTGCTCCCAAGAAAATGCAATGGAGAGAGAGAACTCTTGGGCATTCCTAATCAACTAAACAACAACATTATCTTACTCCGAGGCCTAAAGACAAAAGGCGACAAACGACGTAATACCACGTACAACATTGTGACTTTAAGTCATATTCCTCTCAAGATAGTGGGTTGTTAGGAATCACGGACCTCCACAATGGTATGATATTGTCCACTTTGAGCATAATCTCTCATGGTTTTGCTTTTGGTTTTCCCAAAAGGCCTCATACCAGTGGAGATGTATTCTTTACTTATAAACCCATGATCTTCCCCTTAATTAGCCAATCTCGGACTCCTCTCCCAACAATTCTCAACAATCCTCCCCTCGGACAAAATACATCATAGAGCTTCTCCTAAGACCTATGGAGCCCTCGAACATCCTCTCCTTAATCAAGTCTCGACTCCTTCTCTAGAGCCCTCCAACAAAGTACACCCTTTGTTCGACACTTGAGTCACTTTTGACTACACCTTCGAGACTCACAACTTCTTTGTTTGACATTTAAGGACTTTATTGACATGACTAAGTTAAGAACATGCTCTGATACCAGGTTAGGAATCACAACCCTCCACGATGGTATAATATTGTCCACTTTGAGCATAAACTCTCGTGGTTTTACTTTTGGTTTTCCCAAAAGGCCTCATACCAATGAAGATAGTATTCCTTACTTATAAACTCATGATCTTCCCCTTAATTAGCTAATTTGGGACTTCTCTCAACAATCCCCAACCTGGTTACATCAGACTGCACTATTAGAAACCAATTACGACAAGGACCGAACATTTACAAGCAAACTGGCTGGCAAAGCAATGTAGAGGCAATCCATGTTCAACGATTAATTAAAAACACCAAATCAAGCAACCGAATGTTGAACTACAACAACCTCAGTCCCATACACAAATGAATTCAGATAGTCGAAAATTGATCAAAATGCAACGACAGACTAGATAGGTATAAATGGAGGCGAACCAGCACAATCAAGAACACAAAATGATTTCAACAAGGCACATACCACTACTCTGAGGCCCCATGATAGCGACCACCGCATAAGAAAGGCCACAATCAGCCAACTTAATCTTCCTGACAAAATCCTGCAGGCCAGAGGCGTTGAACTCGCCATTGTTATCAATCAGCTGCGTCGTGTAACAATCATCTCTTCTCATTGTCGAATCCGGTGGCGATAGAACTGGCTAGAGCAACAAATGAAATGAAAACCACAATAGAGGTCGAAATTCAGGTCCAAATAGGGAATAACTTGGGGCACAGAACAAAGTACGAACAGAGGCTTACTTGGAGCGAACGGAAGAGCCTTTGCCTTGTGAAGAAGCTGAAGGTTTATTCCCTAAAGGCTTTGTGGCAGAGTTGCAATATGGCGGAAGCTTTGGGTTTTGGTATACGTACGTGTCGATCGGAGACCGCCGCTGTCAGCAACCGCCACCGCCTCTGTATCTTTCAGAAGAAACCGCCTTTTGTCGTTGAATAAAAAAAATTCAAATAATATTAATATTTTTCTTTTTTTGTAGAAGAGTTTTTCGTATAATCTCATTTGGTCACCGTTTTTAAATATCATAATTTTACGTTATTTAAGTTACGTGGTAAATGAGTTATTAAGTTTGAAGTTAAAATAAATATATACTTAAGATACTAACTTATTTAGTTTTTTTAATGAGATATCTATTTATTAAGTTTGAAGTACGGATACTTTTATTTCGGCTAGTTGAACAGGGTCAGAAATTATATTCTTTGTTCCTATCCATGCATCTAACCCTGCCAAATCTCACAAAAATAAATTAGAAATTTTGACATAATCAAAATTGAAATAAGAAGGGAGAAACAACATGATCGGAGCTATGGAGCTCGAGTTTCAGACAGGGGCACAATGAAAACGTGCGTCTTCTTCCTGTCTAGAGGAAGAAGACGATGACGTGGCTGGTTTAGTAAGTCAACCAAAAATTCGATCTCTCCCTTGGTTTTTCTCCATTTTACCCCTTTTCCAGACGGGTTCTCATGATAATGTTTATGGTTCCAGAAACTAGATGCAATATGGAGTCTTTGGAAGAAATTTTGAAGTAATTCGGATACCAGAAGCTCAAGAACGGAAGTCCTGAACATCGACGATGAGGTAAGTAGCCATCTTAGACTTTTTTTTAAAAAATACTTATATGAATCGCTTAGATTTTCTTATGAACCCTAAACCAAGTATGAATTAAAGATATATGAAAGAAAAACTCAAAGAACCGTGATTTAAGGCCCTGAATCGACCAAATTGCTCGAAATTTAAATAATGTTAAAATAACCCACTAGATGAACTTCGCTGCCTATGGAATTTTAGTGCTAAGCATATTTTAGCATGTTGAGGTTATATATGAAATTCGGTGGTCATTGGATAAGTATAAGTAGGTAAAACAAGAAACGATGTAAAATGACCATAATGCCCCTAAGGTAATTTACCTTCAGTTCATGACCTAGATGACCTCCAAATGCTATGAACCTCTGTAGTAGATCTTATTTTATGATGTTTGATGATGTAATGAATTCACTGGAAAACGTTAAGTAGAGAAACCAAGATATGGGGGAAAACGCTCATCATGATCCATACGACTTTACCTCATAGGATGACTAACGAGGTATCCATGAAATAAGAGATTTCCCACATGTACCCTTGATCGCTAATAAGATCTTACATGCATGAGATCACGTTGGGCTATTCATAAGAAGAACTTTTAAGCTCCAAGCTTGACCTAAGACATTATGCATAAAACCTAGGATCACCAAGAATACAAGAAAACACCTAGGTTAATGCAAATATCATGCTTAACAAGTTACTATGATCCATGCCCGAAGTAACCATTATCTCCCATCACAAGGTGTACCACGAGGCTCCTATTCCTCTTTAGGTGGGATGCTCTGTTATATGTACCAAGAGCAAGATGCCATGATGGGCCTATTATTTCCCTCACCTAAATGAGATGCCCTGTATCACAATTTGCCAGCAGGATGCCACGATTATTATGACGCCACCTATGCACTCATGGGGAGAAGATTAAGGTTTACTTTGGAAGAGTTTTCAGGGCTAAAATACGATGCATGACATGACAGCCTCTAAGGTTAAGTTCTTGAAGACGAAACAAGAAATCATATCCTAGCTCAAGGTTCAAGGTTAAGTTCTTGAAGACGAAACAAGAAATCATATCCTAGCTCAAGGTCTAGACATGCTCCAAATTACCAACTATTTTCTATAAGGCCTATTCTATATGACATCAGGATAAGTTCAAGATTTCAAGTTGACTGGAGGAAGTTTGGGACCTAAACCAAGATAGAACTTAAGAAACGCCGAAAGGAAACACCTCAAGATTCAAGACCCTTTTAGAACCCTCTAAGGAATTCATTATCAATCTATGACTTTCTAGAATAACTCATGCTAGTTATTATGATCGGTTCATATGATTAGGAATGCATGTGACAACTTATGCCTCAACGAATTATGAACCTTAGGAACTTATAAGATTGAGAACCAAGAACAATACCAAACAAGTTCTACAACTACCAAGGAAAGAAGAATGCTAGGTACCACTCAAGAATAAGGGACCATGATCCTCAGACTCAAAAACTCAAGAATGCTAGGTACCACTCAAGAATAAGGGACCATGATCCTCAGACTCAAAAACTCAAGAATGCTAGGTAATACTCTAAGCATGTCCAATTGTGACCCATAACCTCCCACCCTGTGGTGCTTTCAGAGGTCATGTTTCATCTTCTAGGTGGGATGCCCTGCACCATGTTTCCATTGCAGGATGTCATGTTTGGCCTCATGTTTCCCTCACCTAGATGAGATGCCCTGCACCATGTTATGAGTACCCAAAGATTTGCAGGATGTCATGTTCATGCATGCACCAATTAAGTAACCTTTATGGTCTATGTCATGTTCATGCATGCACCAATCACGTAACTTTTATGATCTATGCCATGTTCATGCATGTATTGATCACGTGACCTTTATGGTCTATCATGGAGAGGAATCTAGGGCCACTGTTCCTCAGCAACTTCAAGGCAACAAAAGGGGACGTAGGGGGGAACAACGTCCAAGCTGTGACAACCCAGCAGCAACAACCTGCTTCTCAGCAAAGAAAGTTACACTCCCAAACCTACTTCTCAAGTTCAGAGTAAACCATCTCCACGGCAAGACTCCTGTGCTCCACTCCAATTAGGCAAATCAAATCTCTCTCCTTCATCCCAACAACATCAAAGATGGAACAAGAAGATAGTAAGTTACCTTAGCTAAGAATCAAGAACCTCCTAAGACCCCCCACGATACATCATGCTTATGACTTAGACTACTGCTTGGAACGCATGAAGCCTTGAGTGTAGGTGTTAAGACTGTGTTACTGGGAACGCATGAAACCTTGGACACAGGTTGGTAGGTTTATGACTAGTACCGTAAATCCTAAGGGTGGTGTTTTGGAGAACGAATTAAGAAACAGAACAAGAACCTAGAGAGAACCAAGAACAAGAGAAAAATCAAGGACTAGAACATGGATTAAGATCCAATTTCTAAGGACAAGAACCCTAGTACTAAGCCCCTTGGAGAATAATCAAGGTTTCAGAATCCAAGGACCAAGGTCCTTGAGATAGAATCGTTGAACACAACTCTCAGTGGGAAACACTGCACACTTTATTAAGACCAATTGAGAAGAGATTTACAAAACACTCAGTAGAAACTACTACTTTATATTGCTTGGGATTTCTTGGGATGATGAATTAAAACACCCTTAGAAACTACTACTTTATATTGCTTGGGATTTCTTGAGACGATGAACTAAGTAGGGTGGAGGGGTATTACTTGGGATTTCTTGGGATGATGAACTAAACACTCTTAGAAACTACTACTTGCGATTTCTTGGAAGGATAAACTAGGTAGGGTGGAGGGGTATTTATATTAGATAGTAACTATTTTTTCTAAAATTCCTAAATCATTTTCCTAAATTTATTCCTAAAATCCCTAATTCATTTCTTTAACATAAATATAATTACTCATACAATGGTTAGACTTAACCCTATTAGGCTAATGGTGATATTTTAACCAGAACATATAAGAACCCGCAAGTCAAGAATAAGAAACTAGAGGGCCTAAGTACTTACGACAAGAACAAGAACAAGAAAAAAAAGTGTGTGGTACCCTAACATATCAAGGACATGATTAAGAACCTACAAGTAGGTTGCTTATTGAGTCTTTGTACTCATTCCTTATTTTCCTTTGTTTTTTTTTTTTTTTTTTTCAGGTAAGAAGGAGCTGGTTGAAGTCGGGAGCGGATTTTGGAGTCGGTGCCATAGACAAACTTCACCCATCATCTTCAACCCTTTTTGTGTTAAAACATTTTATGTCATTCCTTATTTTGTGTTTTAACTATTGTATTGTATTTTAAATACTCTGTATAAACTTTATTTTGTTATAATATAAATATAATGTATCTTTTGTTTTAAATTTGATTTGCCTTACTTTGCGAAAAATTTACCCATCTATTTAGAGTCATTGAATCAGTCCGGTCCTTACAAAATGACTAATTTACCCCCTTGAGGTTGACATTGACTGATTTTCTAAAATTTTCACGATTTTCGTTTATATTTTTTTCAAGTTACTGGAATTTTTGGAAGTATTTTTCTCTTCTATCTCATCTTGAAATGTGGCCCTCTAAGACTCAATAAAATCCCGGAAGTTTGACTTTTTAAAAGAAAAACCAAGTTTTAAATTTCTCATCCAACCTCGGGTGTTACAAATACCCTTCAAAAAAAATTTTTAAAATTAAAAAATATCCATACAGTTAGTTCCATGTTTAAACCATACCCATTAAATTAAAAAAAAAATATAGAATTAACACCTTTTATCTTTATAAAAAAAAATGTTTAAAGAATTTCTTACTATCAATATATAAACAAAAAACGTAGGTTGACACCTTATAGATTATATCCAAACTTTTTATGTTACTCTTGAAATTTTATGAGTATTTTTGAAACGTGATACTAAACGTAAATAAAATTTTGAATTTTTTAAAAGAATTTAAGGGTATTTTTGAAGTTTTTATAAAAGTTCAAGGGCATTAACGAAACTTTCAAAACCCTTTGAAAGTTCAAAAATATTTTTGAGATAAAGTGTTAACCGTTTTCTACAATACTCAGTAATAGTATTTTTGAATTTTTTGAAAATTTAAGAATATTTTTTAAGTTTGAAGGTATTATTGAAAATTTTGAAAAATTAAAAATATTTTTTTAAAAAAAATGCAAAATTCAAAGGTATTTTTTATTAATTCAGCCTTTTAAAATAATTTAAACTTTGTAGCTTATAAACATCTTGAGTTTTGTGTTCGTTTATTAATCTACCTCTATAAAAATATTCCATTAAATTTCAACACTAATTTTCACCTTAAGTACTAAACAGCTCGACTAACTTATAATTGAAAGTACATAAACTAAACCGTTACAGATCAGAGTTCATGGACTAAATTGTTACTTCCGGCTAAGTTTAGGAACCGAAAGTAATTTTTGACCGAACCGGGTTGGTTTAGTTCGGTTGGTTGCATAGGACAAAGTGTAGTGGGTTTTGGTTCGTTTTGTTTTGGTTGGCAAAGCTAATAGCTTTCTATTGTCTTTATAATCATGGCCTCATCTTCTCAACATGAAATAAATAATGCAATGCCAACTTGGAACTTTCTTCCTTACCTTATTATTTCTTCTACACTTTTCATTGCAAATCCAAAACGTTTATTCGAAATGATTCGACATAAAACATATATGTTTAGGTGTATTTTCGTGATATAAACCAAGAGACATCAATCATACAATATACTTCAATGAAGATGTGAAGAAAATGTTGTCAAAATTATTAAAAGATGTTTCAATTCTGCTACATTGAAGAAGAATAAAGTTTGATTGTTGTAAATTCTGGGTGGGTTACAATTTATAGTAATTTAGAGTTATTGTATTTTAAGACTTTTTACAATTACATAATGGCTAATTATGGCCATTAAGTATGAATGTTAAACTCTTGGAATGCCTAGTTTCATTTTTTAGGCTATATAAAGCCATGTATGTTGTATTTGTAAGCAAACTTGGAAAATATAGTAAAAGAAGCATTTGTGCTTTTCTTTAGCCAATGGATAAGTTTCTTTGCAATTCTATGTAGTTTAGATTGCATATAGAATCATTCAAGCTCGACATGATCAATCTTGCTTGTGGAGTGATTCGAATCTCAAACAAGCGTTTGAGATATTTGATCAACAAAAATCATTCAAGCTAGACATGATCGATCTTTCTTGTGGAGTGATTCGAATCTCAAACAATGCTCTTGTCTTGAGATATTCGATCAACAAGGTAATCCGAATCTTATTCCCCTTGTAGTTGATTCCTTATCTTATCATTTCGTGTTGGCCGTTAGATTTCATTCTTTCGTTTTGTTATAATTAAGACTTGTAACCAGAAAGATTTTGTCGTGTAACGTACCTAGAATGAAAAGTTAGCTCAACTTTCTTTTTCTTTTTTGAAAAAGTGATTCTTACGAGAAGGATTTAATTAAAAAAAAGAATCAAATCTAACTTTTGTTGATGTGTTAGGATGAAACTATCTCTCGAAAAGATGTTTTTGGAGGGTATTGCAAAGGGCAATAGACCAAGAGAACAAACTCCGGATACGAGGATTAGGTCATGAGGCAAAGAAGAAGAGAACGATTTGAGCTTAATCCAATCCCTCGGCCTCGGCACGAGGTCAAGTGACCATATCGCAGGAGACAAGGGAATGTCGGAACTATTAGGTGTCATATCTGGATTCCAAATCCTAGACATGGGTCGTTACACAAAATCTTTGTACCACAGTAGTATACAATTTCTTCTCCTCTTGTAGGCCACACTAAGCCAAAACACCGCTCTAACGTGGCATGCCAAGCTCTGCCACTACCCAAGATGCGAAGACTTGGGGGCCATAAGCTTCAATAGGCAAGAAAAAAAAACACCGGAGTGCAGTCGTTCAAATCCACTACTAGCAAATATTGTCTGTTTGGCCTGTTATGATCGTCGTCAGCCTCACAGTTTTAAAACACGTCTGATAGGCAGAGATTTATACACCCTTATAAGGAATGTTTCGTTCCCCTCTCCAATCGATGTGGGGATCTCACAATCCACCCCCTTTGGGGACCCAGCATTCTCGTTAGCACACCACTCGATGTCTAGTTTTGATATCATTTATAACAACCTAAGTCTACCGCTAGCAGATATTTTCCGCTTTGGCATGCGTCATAAGCCTCACGATTTTAAAACGTGTCTGATAGGGAGAGCTTTCCACACCCTTATAAGGAATGTTTTATTCCCCTCTCCAACCAATGGGGGATCTCACAATCCACCCCCCTTGTGGGTCCAACGTCCTCGCTAGCACACCGCTCAGTGTCTGACACTATTTGTAACAGCCCAAACCCACCCCTAGCAGATATTGTCCACTTAGGCACACTACGTATCGTCATCAATCTCACAGTTATAAAACACATCTGATAGGGAGAGGTTTCCACACCCTTATAAAGAATGTTTCGTTCCTCTCTTCAACTACAGTGGGGATCTCACAATCCACCCCCCGGGGGACCCAGCGTTCTCGTTGGCACACCATTCGATGTCTAGTTCTAATATCATTTATAACAACCTAAGCCTACCGCTAGCAGATATTTTCCGCTTTGGCATGTTACATATCGTCATCAGCCTCACGGTTTTAAAACGTGTCTAATAGGGAGAGCTTTCCACACCCTTATAAGGAATGTTTCATTCCCCTCTCCAACCAACATGGGATCTCACAATCCACCCCCTTGTGGGCCCAACGTCCTCGCTAGCACACCACTCGGTGTCTAGTTCTAACACCATTTGTAACAGCTCAAACCCACCACTAACAGATATTGTCCACTTAGGCACATTACGTATCGTCGTCAATCTCACAGTTATAAAACACATCTGATAGGGAGAGGTTTCCACACCCTTATAAAGAATGTTTTGTTCCTCCTCCAACCGACGTAGAATCTCACACGTGAGCATCCACCAAGACATCGTCCCCACTTACACTTGCCTCTCCCTCATAATGCATCCTCACCCCATTTATCAGAAGACACTGATAGAAACTTCCCACCAAATTCTGAAAGCAACATCACCTAATGCTTGCCTTACTCCAAAACAACACATTAACAATGCCTTTTTCTTTACACTTTCCTATGTACAAAACGTCTAGAGCTCACAAATTTAACAGCAAATTACACGTAAAACCTTGAAACATAACAATCAAACAAACACAGAAACCTGAATCATGATGAGCAGGAAATGGATTCAACCAGGAAAAAAGAAGAAACCTGAATCATGTTCTTGAGCTTGTTTCAGTATACTGATGTGTCGATCCACTTTCGACGATCGAAATGAGTTCTTCAGCTGTCCATGTCACTAAAGAAAGGTTTCGAAGATGGTCGAGAGCTTCTTCATCGAACAATCGAAAGATATGCTTACATTCTATACAAAACAAAAGAACAATGAGGATGTTTGGTGTTATACTTGACTGAAAATGTTTAGTGCAAGAACTCTTACCTGTATACTTGCTCAGATTAAGCAAAGAATACGATGCGAGTACTCGGTCCTCGACATCTTTGTCATAATTCAAGTATTTTATCAATGGCGGTACTAGAATCGAGGGTGCCATCAAACATAGCTTGTCGTCAGTAACAACAAACAGGTATTTGCTCATCCATGAAACCATGACGAGACATGCTTTTGCTAGACTCGGGATACAACTCGTCATCGACGTCGAAAGCGCAGACAGTAAACTCTTATGTCCATGGTTGAAAAACACAGTAGCTGCTTTCAGCTGCCAATTCACCACTTCCTCTTCCTCTTCATACTAACCATTTGAATTTTTAAGTGATGCAAAATTATTAAACCATTAAGCAAATTGTTTTCGAGTAAAGATAACAGAATCTAAGAGATTTCGAAACGAAGCTTACCGACTGCACGAAATCGTCGTACATGTGCTTGCTGTGGAATGAATCACCAGAGTTCTCTTTGAAACCTGCTTGTTGTAATAGCCAGTTTTCTATACTTGGCTCTCCGGTACACGAAAACCGACCGCCCAAAATCAAGAGAGCTCTCGCCAAATTCTCCTGTGTTTTTTCACGAGATATTCGAGCGTTCAAGGACGTTATAATAGTCACGATGGCCTCTTCCCGGAATATGGTGCAGTTGAGAGAGTCTTCCTGCAATGTGACTGCAACTTCATGTGGGAACCATTCAATTTCAATGTATTTAAAAGCAATCACTGATGAACAGTCAGTCACAAGTGTTTTATTTGCTTGTCAAAGAGACCAAGTTACCATGAAATCAAGCTGCAATAGTATTGTTGCAACTAAAGGCTGCTCCTCGGGCCGAGCTCGTTGAAGGTAGATCGACAAAACGTTCATGATGCTCAAGCCATTCCATCCATCTTTAAGTCCATCCAAGAGTCTAGTAATCCTTGTTCTTCTGTATTCGAGAAGCTCGGTTAACGAGTAAGCTACTATAATGCAACAAAAAAGCAAGAAGAACAAAAAAACGTTCCATACCGACTAAGACAGAGTAGATCTACAAGCAAAGCCAGACCACACCTATCAGAGTTTGTGTTGCTTTCATGAACAATAAGTTCAAGAAGTGAAGGTTTGTTCATATTCTCGGCCAGGTAGTTTCGACAGCTCCCATCAGCTCGAATACAACACATAATTATCGAAACGGAATTCTTTCGTTCTTCAATCTCACCTTCCTCCAACCTTCTTAGCAGCAAACTTAATCCACCAAGAGCAATCAAGTGTCTACAATTCTCTAAGTTTCTATCTTCATCAAACCCTTTAAGAAGTTGATCTAAAAGGTAAAAAGCTGCTTCATGTGGCGTGCACCGAACCGAGAATAACGTTTGTAATTGACCTCCGAACTCTAATACTCTAAGAACTAGAGGTAACCATTCAACAGAAACCATTTGTTTTGCTTGTGGCTTTGATAAGTAAAGAACAATTGATGCTTTAAGAAATAAACTACTACTTCTCAAGAGTTTAAGAAACACTTGTAGCTGTGGATCAGAACTCAATATAATCTGTCTAATAATCTCATTCTTTGCAGCAAGTTCAGCTAAAACTGATATCACTAATTCTAAAATCTCATCATCATTGGAAGCTAACAAAACCTCTAGCATTCCCTCAACGACCGGTGGCTTCGACAACGCAGCCTCAATGGCAGCGTCGCCGTGAGCATCCAACCAAGCTTTTGTTACGACACGAACAGCTATCTCGCAGTCATTTAGAATATCCGATGAGCAGATTGTGGCTATGGCCCTGCTCACAACACTAGAAAGATTATGGTTTCGTCCTTCCGCTCGAATAGCGGTTTTCGCAACTATATTACTACTTTCCGAGTGTTCTTTTGTTAAGTTCTGACATGTGAAGAAGCTAAAATAGTCAGACTTCACGGTCTCACGCCACGAGTCGGTATTATGAGTTTTGTAATGGAGGACGGATGACGTTATACCGTTGCTAGGTTCATCCTGTATAAACAATATCGAAGCCAACAAAAGATAGTTCAGACGATTTTCTTAACGAAATCAACAAAATGGTTTGATTTTGAAGATGGAGATAGAGTTACAGACATGAACAGGAACACTTTTTTCGTTTGAACTCCTTGCCTTAGCTGCAGTCCTCAACTCAGCCAATTGCTGGTCAAGACTTGGACCAAATACAGCATGATATCTATTTTCATCACCATAGCAACATAAAACAAAACGCATCAAATCATTATTCAAATGGATCTATAACTTCAAATAATGCAAAGAAACATAACCTTGATGAACTTACAGGTTCTTATTCGACGAAGATGACGACTGCGAGAAGTACGAATCCGACGACCTTCTCGACATTCCATGGATGGATTTTGAAGGTAAAGACACCACAGGAACAGGAGGAGCTTTAGCTCCATCTTTGAGCCATTGTATATAATACACTGCAAATTGAGCAGTTCCCATATCCATATACTCATTATAGACCTTACCCAAGGCCTTGATTGTCCTGTTCTTATGTTCATAATCCAAATTGGACACAAATTCAAGCTCCTGATTGTACCAAACCTTCAAATGGAGAACATGGGGGAGAAAAAAATGCTCCCAAAGCTCAGGAAGCAAATGGGTTCGAGCAAAAAATGGATAATCACAGAACAATTGAAGAACATGCTTAGCAGAAACCTTCTCATTCTTCTCTATCTTATATGTTAGATTGAATGGCACGATGTGATACCATCCACCATCTCCAACACCGTCTCAACTACCATGGCGACTTTTGGCCTTAAACAATATCCAATCCCTCTACACCATGTTGTCACAATTCGTCTAACCAAAAACAACTTCATCATATGGCGTGCCCAGCTCCTCCCCTACCTACGGAGTACGAAGCTTATGGGCTACCTCGATGGCACCAATGTTGCACCTGCCAAGCTGATCCCTTCCTCAACTGCTGCTGGTGCTGAGCTGGTCTCTAATCCGGCCTATAATCAGTGGTATGATCAGGATCAACAAGTCCTTAGCGGCCTTCTCTCCTCCATGTCTGAGGAGATTCTTCATGATGTGGTTGCCGCTACTACGTCCAAGGAGGCGTGGGATACCCTGCAGCGGATGTTTTCATCGTCAACTCGTGCTCGCACTACTCAGATTCGTGTTGAGCTTGCCACGTCCAAGAAACGAGATCAATCTGCTGCAAATTATTTTTGCAAGATCAAAGGGCTAGCCACCGAGCTGGCCGCCGCCGGCTCTGCCTTGCAGGATGATGATGTGATCGCGTATCTTCTCGCTGGTCTTGGCCCTGACTATGATCCCTTCGTCACCTCAATGACTACCAAGAGTGAAGCCCTCACCCTTGATGATGTGTTTGCACATCTAATGACGTATGAAGCTCGCCAACTACAACACCAGGCTGAACTTCAGTTAAATCTTGGATCTTCTGCCAATTATGCTAGTCGTGGTGGTCAGCAGAAGAATCGTGGGCGTAGGGATCGCGGTCGTGGTCGTTCTCAAGGTTATGCACCCTCTCGTCCTGCTGGTGATCGTCGTGGCCCTTCTGCTCGTCCTTCCTGCCAGATCTGCGGCAAAGTGGGGCATACTGCTATCCGCTGCTGGCATAGGATGGATGAGTCCTATCAAGATGAACCTTCTTCTGCTCCTCCTACGGCACTGGCGGCTACTTCCTCTTACAAGATTGACCCAAATTGGTACAGCGACACAGGCGCTACGGACCATATCACCAGTGACCTGGATCGTCTCGCTGTGCGTGAACGTTATCATGGAGGTGAACAAGTTCAAGTCGGCAATGGAGCAGGTTTGCGTGTTTTGCATACTGGTCATTCTCTAATTAATACTGCTACTCGTCCTCTTGCGTTGCGTAATATTTTGCATGTGCCTGAAATTTCCAAACATCTTCTTTCTGTTCATAAATTTTCTCGTGATAATGACGTATTTTTTGAATTCCATCCTTGGCATTTTTCTATAAAGGATCGACAGTCGAGGAAAAGTCTCCTAAATGGGAGGTGTGAATCTGGTCTTTATCCTATTAAGCCATCCGATGTCGATAATCTCAAGCACGCCTTGGTGAGCAGATCTACTACTCACGCCCAATGGCATGCTCGTCTTGGACATCCTTCATCTCAAGTAATAAAATCCATTTTGCGTCTAAATAATATTTCGTGTGCTAGTGAGTCATCTTTGTCAGTTTGTAATGCGTGCCATTCAATCTAACATGGTATCAGAGCACAATATCAAGCTCTGATACCATGTTAGATTGAATGGCACGATGACCTATATGGGTCACGACCTCATGTATTTATAGATGCGTATAATGAAGATTACATTCCAAATCTATGATTTGGTAACAAACCATAAAATCATAGATTTGGTAACAAACCCTTCAAATCATAAACTAGTAAATCTTAGACTATTTTAGTATATACAGTTATGATCTATTTTAGGTTTAACACCCCCCCTCAATCTGGACGATGTACTACTAAGTTCAGATTGCGCCTAAAATAGCTAAAAGAAGGAGCTGGCAGTGGCTTTGTCATGATATCGGCGAGCTGATCCTTGGAAGATATGAGTCGAACATCAAGCTGACGAGTCGATACTCGTTCACGAACGAAGTGATAATCAACCTCAACATGCTTCGTCCGTCGATGAAAGATTGGATTGGCGGATAGGTAGGTGGCACCAATGTTGTCACACCATAGGCTAGGCGCTCGCGCTTGCGAGATCCCGAGCTCACGCAAGAGAACTTGGATCCAAATTAATTCGGCAGTGGCATCAGCAACCGCCTTATATTCGGCTTCCGTACTAGAACGAGAAACTGTCGATTGTTTCCTCGAACTCCAAGAGATAAGATTGCCACCAAAGAAGATCACATAGCCTCCAGTGCTTCGACGATCATCAGGATTCCCAGCCCAATCAGCATCTGAAAAGGCACTCAACAAATCAGTGCTGGACTTTGTAAGACACAAACCCATATCAATAGTGTCATGTAGATAACGGAGAATTCGTTTGACTGCCGCCCAATGTATAGAAGTCGGAGAGGACATGAACTGACACACTCTGTTGACACAGAAGGATATATCAGGACGTGTCAGAGACAAATATTGGAGAGCACCAACGACACTTCGATAGCGAGTAGTATCCTCAGGTGAGAGCTTTTCACCACCATTCAATAACAACTTCTCACTGGGAAGCATAGGTGTGGGCACACCTTTGGAGGTGAGCATATTGGTTCTGGCTAATAAATCTCGAATGTATTTATGTTGTGTCAGAATAAGTCCACTAGAAGTATGGCGGACCTCAATCCCAAGAAAATAACTCAAAATACCAAGATCCTTGACGGCAAAATCATCCTGAAGCTGTGTAAGAAGTTTCTCAGTAGCCGTAGAAGATGAGCTGATGATAATAATATCATCAACGTAGATGAGAATATACATCTGAATGCCCGTTTTGTTAAAAATAAAAAGAGAGACATCAGCCTTTGAAGGTGTAAAATCCAGCTGTAATAGTTTGGAGCTAAGGCGAGAAAACCAGGCACGCGGAGCTTGTTTAAGGCCATAAAGCGACTTATCCAGCTTGCAGAGATAACCAGGGTGTTGAGAATCCACAAATCCAGGGGGCTGCTTCATATAAACATCTTCATTAAGAAGGCCATGAAGAAAAGCATTTTGAATATCAATCTGCCGAATAGCCCAACCACGAGAAATAGCAAGAGATAATAAGAGCCGAATGGTAGTGGGCTTAACAACTGGACTAAAGGTATCATCATAATCGACGCCATACTGCTGTTTAAAACCTTTAGCAACCAGGCGTGCTTTGTAGCGATCAATAGAGCCATCTGGCTTTTGTTTGAGTTTGAAAACCCATTTGCAATCAATAACGTTAAGACCAGCACGAGGAGGAACTAAGTGCCATGTCTTATTTTTTTGAAGTGCCTGAAATTCATCATTCATTGCCTGACGCCAGAGGGGATGCTCCATAGCAGTAATATGTGAAGTAGGTTCAGAGGCAGAAGACCGAGCTACAAGATATGTTACTGTTCCATCTGTACGCACCTTGGGTTTCTTGATATTGTGCTTCAATCGAGTACCATACGGATGAGTAGTAGGTGCAGAATCCACATTTGAGGGGACGGCCGTATCAGCCGTTGCGAGGGGAGCAACCGATGCTACAGCAGTTGGTTGACCAACGGCCGAGGATTCGACCGGGCATTGCGCAATATCATCTGCTGGCGGAGAAGCCGATGCCTCAATCATTGGCGGAACAACCAACGCCGATTCGAATGGCAGCGACGCGGAGGATTGTTGCGGCAATTCCGAAGCTGATGTAGACACCAAATTTTCTGCATCCAAAGAGTTAGTAGGCCCAGACATATGCATGTGATCATTCTCCAAATTAGTACTGCTATTACCCAAATGCAAGGTGCACAAATCAGGGGCATTATGCGTCGACTGCATGATTGGGGAAGAATTAGGTGAGGCTCTCTTGAATGGAAAAACATTTTCATCAAATATGACATCTCTAGACATATAGACACGACCAGAATCGGTGTCAAGACACTTATACCCTTTATGTGAAGAACTGTAGCCTAGAAAGACACATTCCTTTGATCGAAAAGAGAGCTTTTGTTTGTTATAAGGACGAAGATGAGGCCAACAAGCACACCCAAAAATTTTTAATAAGGAGTAATTTGGTGGGGTATGAAAAAGAAGCTCTAAGGGGCATTTTTTATCGATGACACGAGTAGGAAGACGATTGATGAGATATGTGGCTGTAAGAAACGCGTCGTCCCAAAATTTAATAGGTACATGAGCATGAGCTAGAAGGGCTAGGCCAGTTTCAACAATATGACGATGCTTGCGTTCAGCAGACCCATTTTGTTGATGTGTGTGAGGGCACGAAACACGATGACCAATTCCAAGGGAACGAAAAAATGTGTTGTGAATTTTCTGATATTCCCCACCCCAATCAGATACAAGATATGTTACTGTTCCATCTGTACGCACCTTGGGTTTTTTGATATTGTGCTTCAATCGAGTACCATACGGATGAGTAGTAGGTGCAGGATCCACATTTGAGGGGACGGCCGTATCAGCCGTTGCGAGGGGAGCAACCGATGCTACAGCAGTTGGTTGACCAACGGCCGAGGATTCGACCGGGCATTGCGCAATATCATCTGCTGGCGGAGAAGCCGATGCCTCAATCATTGGCGGAACAACCAACGCCGATTCGAATGGCAGCGACGCGGAGGATTGTTGCGGCAATTCCGAAGCTGATGTAGACACCAAATTTTCTGCATCCAAAGAGTTAGTAGGCCCAGACATATGCATGTGATCATTCTCCAAATTAGTACTGCTATTACCCAAATGCAAGGTGCACAAATCAGGGGCATTATGCGTCGACTGCATGATTGGGGAAGAATTAGGTGAGGCTCTCTTGAATGGAAAAACATTTTCATCAAATATGACATCTCTAGACATATAGACACGACCAGAATCGGTGTCAAGACACTTATACCCTTTATGTGAAGAACTGTAGCCTAGAAAGACACATTCCTTTGATCGAAAAGAGAGCTTTTGTTTGTTATAAGGACGAAGATGAGGCCAACAGGCACACCCAAAAATTTTTAATAAGGAGTAATTTGGTGGGGTATGAAAAAGAAGCTCTAAGGGGCATTTTTTATCGATGACACGAGTAGGAAGACGATTGATGAGATATGTGGCTGTAAGAAACGCGTCGTCCCAAAATTTAATAGGTACATGAGCATGAGCTAGAAGGGCTAGGCCAGTTTCAACAATATGACGATGCTTGCGTTCAGCAGACCCATTTTGTTGATGTGTGTGAGGGCACGAAACACGATGACCAATTCCAAGGGAACGAAAAAATGTGTTATGAATTTTCTGATATTCCCCACCCCAATCAGATTGAACCCACTTGATTTTAGTATCTAGGAGGCGCTCAACATGAGCTTGGAATTGCAAAAATATACGAGGAGCTTCTGTACGATCATGCATCAAATAGATCCACGAAAATTTACTGAAATCATCAATGAAACTAATATAATATTTAAAACCCCCAACAGATGGAGGTGCAGGGCCCCAAACATCCGAAAAAATAAGTTCCAAAGGTGACGAAGACCTATGGGAAAAACTAGTATATGGTAATCGATGACTCTTTGCTAACTGACACGCATTACAAACTGACAAAGATGACTCACTAGCACACGAAATATTATTTAGACGCAAAATGGATTTTATTACTTGAGATGAAGGATGTCCAAGACGAGCATGCCATTGGGCGTGAGTAGTAGATCTGCTCACCAAGGCGTGCTTGAGATTATCGACATCGGATGGCTTAATAGGATAAAGACCAGATTCACACCTCCCATTTAGGAGACTTTTCCTCGACTGTCGATCCTTTATAGAAAAATGCCAAGGATGGAATTCAAAAAATATGTCATTATCACGAGAAAATTTATGAACAGAAAGAAGATGTTTGGAAATTTCAGGCACATGCAAAATATTACGCAACGCAAGAGGACGAGTAGCAGTATTAATTAGAGAATGACCAGTATGCAAAACACGCAAACCTGCTCCATTGCCGACTTGAACTTGTTCACCTCCATGATAACGTTCACGCACAGCGAGACGATCCAGGTCACTGGTGATATGGTCCGTAGCGCCTGTGTCGCTGTACCAATTTGGGTCAATCTTGTAAGAGGAAGTAGCCGCCAGTGCCGTAGGAGGAGCAGAAGAAGGTTCATCTTGATAGGACTCATCCATCCTATGCCAGCAGCGGATAGCAGTATGCCCCACTTTGCCGCAGATCTGGCAGGAAGGACGAGCAGAAGGGCCACGACGATCACCAGCAGGACGAGAGGGTGCATAACCTTGAGAACGACCACGACCGCGATCCCTACGCCCACGATTCTTCTGCTGACCACCACGACTAGCATAATTGGCAGAAGATCCAAGATTTAACTGAAGTTCAGCCTGGTGTTGTAGTTGGCGAGCTTCATACGTCATTAGATGTGCAAACACATCATCAAGGGTGAGGGCTTCACTCTTGGTAGTCATTGAGGTGACGAAGGGATCATAGTCAGGGCCAAGACCAGCGAGAAGATACGCGATCACATCATCATCCTGCAAGGCAGAGCCGGCGGCGGCCAGCTCGGTGGCTAGCCCTTTGATCTTGCAAAAATAATTTGCAGCAGATTGATCTCGTTTCTTGGACGTGGCAAGCTCAACACGAATCTGAGTAGTGCGAGCACGAGTTGACGATGAAAACATCCGCTGCAGGGTATCCCACGCCTCCTTGGACGTAGTAGCGGCAACCACATCATGAAGAATCTCCTCAGACATGGAGGAGAGAAGGCCGCTAAGGACTTGTTGATCCTGATCATACCACTGATTATAGGCCGGATTAGAGACCAGCTCAGCACCAGCAGCAGTTGAGGAAGGGATCAGCTTGGCAGGTGCAACATTGGTGCCATCGAGGTAGCCCATAAGCTTCGTACTCCGTAGGTAGGGGAGGAGCTGGGTGTCACGGTCATGCCTGTCCAGGGCCTGTTGCCCATGGCCGCATGCCCATGACAAGCCAAACCCTTGTCATGTCTTTTCATTCTAGTGTTTTTCCCTTTGTAATTCTAGAGCGTATGACACCTCAAGAAAATCATGTCTAGGCCTGACAGAACTAAAATGGCCCAGAATGTACTATAGGGGGATATGACTAGTCGTCAACTTCTCCCTACCCAAGGTTATATATGCTAAGCCGTTGTTATCTTTCTCTTGCTTGCTTATATAACGTCTCTTTCTAAAATCTCTCTTTCAAAAATCTCTCTCTCTCCTCGTTTTCTAAAACCTTCTTTTAAAACCGAGGCTAGAGGCTCGACCGTACGTCGCTTGGCCGTAGGCGACGCAAGAACAAATTGGCTTAACTCACTTGTCGCTGGAAAGTGAGTGCCGCACAATCGCTAGTCCGCTGCCTTCGAAAGTGCGATTGTGTCAAGTGGTATCAGAGCTTTGTTAGCTCCGTAACGTCATATAGACCGAAATCATGTCGACGACAAAGTCGACACCCAAAGCACAAGCCGATCGGCTTACGCTAATAGAGGAGGAAATGCTGTTCCTCAAAGAAGTCCCTGACACCCTCCGTTTCCTGGAAACACGGGTGACCGAACTGAGTGAGAAAGTCGTCCAAGTCGACGCAATGGGCAACCGCCTAGACGGGTTGCCAATCGCAGAACTGTTGTTTCGAGTGACCTCGCTCGAAGAAAGAGTTGCTCCTACGAGCAGCCCAAAACCGTCTGATAGTCCGGATAGCTCTGTCGCACACAAAGAGGTACGTGGCGAAGAGTTCGACGTACTACAAAACACAATGATGAGTTTGTTCAATGGATTGGCTGATGAATTCAGATCAACAGTCGACGACCTCCAAGAAAGGATGTCCGCCATGAGCACTCGAATTGAAGTTACCATGAAAGCCGTGGAAGGTGTCACGGCTGGACAAACTAATGCAGGATCCAACAAACTAAGGTTCCCAGACCCTAGAGCCTTCAAAGGGAATCGGGACGCCAAAGAGTTGGAGAACTTCATCTTTGACGTCGAACAGTACTTCAAAGCCACAACGGCTTGTACCGACGACAAGAAGGTGACTGTAGCTGCGATGTATCTCGTAGACGACGCCAAACTGTGGTGGCGTACGAAGGTGCAAGACATCGAGGATGGATTGTGCACCATTGACTCATGGGAGGACCTCAAGAGAGAGTTGAGGGAACAATTCCTCCCCGAAAACGCAGGACACATAGCAATGGAGAAAATAGTAGCCCTAAAACACACTGGAAACATACGGGACTACGTCAGACAATTCTCAACCCTGATGCTGGATATCAGGGGTACAGCAGAGAAGGACAAGGTGTTCTTCTTTATAAATGGTCTACAACCGTGGGCCAAAACAAAGATACATGAGAACAGGGTCCAAACCCTAGCTGCCGCAATGGCCTGCGCCGAGAGACTCGTGGACTGTGGGAACGAAGCAGGATCCCAAAGAAGAGCGACACCAGCCCCAAACAATGGGGGCAAACCATACCGACCACCAGGCCATCGAAATGGAAGCCCCAACAGATCGAATGGATGGACGGATAGACCTCCTCAGAACAATCAAGCGGGGACATCTCGAGGGCCTTACCACCAAAAGAACCACCTGACGACGCCTTTGCAATGCATGCTATGTAAAGGCCCCCACAAGGTATCCTACTGTCCTCATCGGGCCTCTCTCACTGCACTCCAAGTGTCCATTCAAGAGAGCAATGAGGCAAGGGTCGAGACTTTGCTAGACAAGAAAGAAGATCACGACAACCCCCGAATGGGCGCACTCAAATTCTTGTCAGCCCTCCAACGGAAAGTCGAACCGAAGGAGATAATAGAGAAAGGGCTTATGTTCGTAGATGCCACCATAAACTCTCGACTGAGCAAGAGCACTCTGATAGACTCTGGAGCAACCCACAACTTCATTGCTGATCAAGAAGCCAGAAGATTGGGACTCACCATAGGAAAAGACCCGGGGAAAATGAAAGCTGTCAACTCCGAGGCCTTGCCTATTGTGGGAGTTTCCAAAGGAGTCCCCTTCAAAATAGGGGATTGGACTGGAGAGCTAGACCTTGTCGTGGTTCGCATGGACGACTTTGATGTGGTACTTGGGATGGAGTTCCTCCTAGAACACAAAGTCATCCCAATGCCATTGGCAAAATGCTTGGTGATCACCGACCGTAACCCCACAGTAATACCTGCAAGCATCAAGCAACCAGGTAATCTTCGGATGATCTCGGCCATACAGCTGAAAAGGGGACTCGCACGAGAGGAACCTACCTTCATGGCCATACCACTGATAGAAGAGGCAACCACCGAAGAGACTGTCCCAGAGGAAATCAAGGATGTATTAGACAGCTATACCGACATAATGCCAGAGAGTCTACCACAAACACTACCACCTCGTCGAGGCATTGACCACGAAATCGAACTCCTCCCCGGGGTTAAGCCGCCCGCAAAGAATGCATACCGGATGGCTCCACCCGAGCTAGCCGAATTGAGGAAACAACTAGACGAGTTGCTGAAGGCGGGATTCATTCGCCCGGCAAAGGCCCCTTATGGAGCCCCCGTACTATTCCAGAAGAAGAAGGATGGGACGTTGCGTCTGTGCATAGACTACAGAGCCTTAAACAAGGTGACAGTACGCAACAAATATCCTCTGCCGATAATATCTGATTTGTTCGACCAACTTCACGGGGCCAAGTACTTCACGAAATTGGACTTACGATCGGGATATTATCAAGTACGTATTGCCGAAGGGGACGAACCCAAGACGACGTGCGTAACAAGATATGGGGCCTTCGAATTCCTAGTAATGCCCTTTGGCTTGACAAACGCCCCAGCTACGTTCTGCACGTTGATGAACCAGGTTTTCTACGAATACCTGGATCAGTTCGTCATAGTATACCTCGATGACATTGTTGTTTACAGCACAACCCTCGAGGAACACAAAGTGCACTTGAAGTTAGTGTTTGACAAGCTCCGGCAGAACCAGCTGTATGTGAAGAAGGAGAAATGTGCATTCGCACAAACATGCATCCACTTCCTTGGACATGTCGTCAGATGTGGACAAATCAGTATGGATAGCGACAAGATAAAAGCTATCCAAGAATGGAAGGTTCCTACTTCCGTATCTGAGTTGAGGTCCTTCTTAGGACTAGCCAACTACTATAGGCGGTTCGTCGAAGGGTTTTCACGACGAGCCGCCCCATTGACAGAGCTGTTGAAGAAAGACCACCATTGGTCGTGGTCGAAGGATTGTCAAATGGCCTTTGAAAATCTGAAAACAACCATGACGAGGGGTCCTGTCCTCGGGTTGGTTGACGTCACAAAGCCATTTGAAGTGGAAACCGATGCTTCCGACTTTGCTCTCGGTGGGGTCCTTATTCAAGAAGGTCACCCCATCGCTTACGAAAGTCGAAAGCTCAACGATGCCGAACGAAGATACACTGTCTCCGAGAAAGAAATGCTGGCTGTAGTCCATTGCCTTCGAGTCTGGAGACAGTACCTCTTAGGATCGCAGTTCGTAGTGAAGACGGATAACAGCGCCACTTGCCACTTCTTTGATCAACCAAAATTAACAGCAAAACAAGCCCGGTGGCAGGAGTCGTTGGCTGAATTCGACTTCAAGTTTGAACACAAAGCGGGAAAGAGTAATCAAGCAGCCGACGCGCTGAGTCGGAAGGGCGAACATGCGGCCCTGTGCATGTTAGCCCATATTCATTCAAGTAAGATCGACGGATCGATGCGCGACATCATCAAGGAACATTTACACAAAGACCCATCGGCCAAAGCCGTTGTCGAACTAGCTAAGGCTGGAAAGACACGGCAGTTTTGGGTTGAGGGGGACCTCCTAATAACCAAAGGAAACAGATTGTACGTCCCAAGAACGGGGGAACTGAGGAAGAAGCTCATTCAAGAATGTCACGACACCTTATGGGCCGGACACCCGGGATGGCAAAGAACATACGCCCTAATAAAGAAGGGGTACTTCTGGCCAAACATGCGAGACGACATCATGCAATACACCAAGACGTGCCTCATCTGCCAACAGGATAAGGTCGAGAAAGCCAAAGTCTCTGGACTCTTGGAACCTCTACCTGTGCCAACAAGACCCTGGGAAAGTGTATCTCTGGACTTCATAACACACCTCCCAAAAGTCGGGGAATATGACGCCATCTTGGTTATTGTGGACCGGTTCTCAAAATATGCGACGTTCATCCCCACTCCCAAACTATGTTCGGCGGAACTCACAGCCCAACTGTTTTTCAAACACGTTGTAAAGTTATGGGGCATTCCGTCGAGCATCATCAGTGACAGGGATGGCAGATTCATTGGGACATTCTGGACTGAGTTATTCGCTTTCTTGGGAACAACCTTGAACATCTCCTCGAGTTATCACCCTCAAACCGATGGACAGACAGAACGGTTCAACTGCTTGCTCGAAGAATACTTACGTCACTTCGTCGACGCTCGCCAAAAGAACTGGATACAATTGTTAGATGTCGCCCAATTTTGCTTCAATTGTCAAACAAGCTCGTCTACAGGGAAGAGTCCCTTTGAAATTGTAAGTGGACGACAACCGGCCTTACCCCATATTATTGATCATCCTTATGCAGGAAAAAACCCTCAAGCTCACAACTTTACAAGAGAATGGAAGCAGACGACAGATATAGCCCGAGCATATTTAGAGAAGGCTTCCAAGCATATGAAGAAATGGGCGGACAAGAAGCGTCGCCCCCTTCATTTCCGTGCAGGAGATCAAGTCCTTATCAAGCTGAGACCAGAACAGATCAGGTTTCGTAGCCGAAAGGACCAGAGATTAGTTCGTAAATACGAAGGCCCGGTTGAAGTCCTTAAAAAGATTGGGGCTACCTCCTACCGAGTTGCACTCCCCGCATGGATGAAAATTCACCCCGTCATTCATGTGAGCAACTTGAAGCCCTATCACCCTGATCCAGACGACGACCATCGAAATACAACCACAAGACCGAGCATCGATCTGAAACAAAAAGAAACAAAGGAAGTGGAAGAGATCCTAGCCGACAGGGTTAGGAAGATAGGAAGACCTGTACGGACGATTCGTGAATTCCTTGTCAAATGGAAGAATCTCCCTACAGAGGAAACAAGCTGGGAACGCGCCGAAGATCTGAACTCCGCCGCCACCCACATCGCAAGGTATGAAAGTAGTCGGTTGACGGGGACGTCAACCAATTAGGTGGGGGAGGATGTCACGGTCATGCCTGTCCAGGGCCTGTTGCCCATGGCCGCATGCCCATGACAAGCCAAACCCTTGTCATGTCTTTTCATTCTAGTGTTTTTCCCTTTGTAATTCTAGAGCGTATGACACCTCAAGAAAATCATGTCTAGGCCTGACAGAACTAAAATGGCCCAGAATGTACTATAGGGGGATATGACTAGTCGTCAACTTCTCCCTACCCAAGGTTATATATGCTAAGCCGTTGTTATCTTTCTCTTGCTTGCTTATATAACGTCTCTTTCTAAAATCTCTCTTTCAAAAATCTCTCTCTCTCCTCGTTTTCTAAAACCTTCTTTTAAAACCGAGGCTAGAGGCTCGACCGTACGTCGCTTGGCCGTAGGCGACGCAAGAACAAATTGGCTTAACTCACTTGTCGCTGGAAAGTGAGTGCCGCACAATCGCTAGTCCGCTGCCTTCGAAAGTGCGATTGTGTCACTGGGCACGCCATATGATGAAGTTGTTTTTGGTTAGACGAATTGTGACAACATGGTGTAGAGGGATTGGATATTGTTTAAGGCCAAAAGTCGCCATGGTAGTTGAGACGGTGTTGGAGATGGTGGATGGAGAGGAGGAAGAAGACATGGCGAGGAGTTTAAAAAATAAACCTTGGCTCTGATACCATGTTAGATTGAATGGCACGATGACCTATATGGGTCACGACCTCATGTATTTATAGATGCGTATAATGAAGATTACATTCCAAATCTATGATTTGGTAACAAACCATAAAATCATAGATTTGGTAACAAACCCTTCAAATCATAAACTAGTAAATCTTAGACTATTTTAGTATATACAGTTATGATCTATTTTAGGTTTAACATTATAAACAATCGCTAAATAAAGCAGAGCACAAGCAGAGAGATGAGAACGAGTACCATTTTTCATCGTTTTTGTTGCGGAAATCACCATATTCAGAAGCCCAATGGAGTTCCTCGAAGCTTTAACTCTCAATTCCTTTTCATTTCCTTAACGTTCTTCAACTAATCTATCAACACTCTTCATACCCATCTCCAAATTGCCGCAAATCCCACATGATTTACACTTTTTTCTCACCATTTCCCTAAAACTCTCATCCTTTAAGTACCGACCCACATACCCACTAAGAACCGAAACCACAGCTCTAATAGCAATTCCATCAATGGCGGGCTCCTCCACTTTAGAACCCTCCATTGATTTACAGAGCGAGGTCTCGGAAACCGAACCCACTCGTTTCGATGAATATACCGAAGACCCATTTCGCACAAGAGCTTTATCGAGCTTCTTCTTTGAAGAATCGATGATTTTCTTGTCATGGCATATGTAAATGGGCAGAGTAACAGAGCCATCTGAAACTGTTCTTCTTCTTCTTCTTCTTCCTCCTCCTCCTCCTCCATTGGGCCTCGAGGGCTTTCGATTATTGGAGAAATTTTCCCCCTCGAAGCCTTCTCGAGTGAGCAATTCTTGTAGAGACGCCATTGTTGTGGAGATTGGAGCAGAAAAGAACAAAGGTTATGGGTGAATGAAGGAGTAGAAGAAGAGAAGGAAATCGTTTAGCCAATCCATTTGGACCGGCCGGATTGTTCGTTTGTTTTTTTGACGTATTAAATGGTGCGAATTATTGAACCGGACCGGCCGGTTCCGTTTGATGACCGTTAATGACAAGTGTATCTGGGCCCACTATTGGATTTGGAAAGTTTTTAAATAAATAAAAAGTTCGTCAGAAAAATAAATAGCCTTTTTGTTTGGCGAATGACAAGAAAATTTAATGAAAAAAATATATATATTTCTTTTTTTAGTTCGACAAATATTTTTTTAATAAAAAATAAAAAAACTAAATTTTTTATTTTATATGAATTTTATTTTAATGTTGTTCTCGAGTTATGGAATATATTTTAGATATTCGAATTAATTTCTTTTTTCGGTATTAGTAGGTAGTTTGTATTCTATTTAAACATCGTGAACGTTAATGAAAATTGGACTTTTGATCTCACGTATGTTTGTTGCACATTCGACCCTAATTCTGTTTCTTATTCTTAACAATTTTGATAGATATTTCTTAAAAATAGGGACAACGATAATTCTTTTAGTTTCGATATTTAAATTTTTTATTGTGGTTAATTTTAATCTGGGTCGTGTTTGCAATTTGGTTCTTGTAATTTTAGAAGTATAAAATGTATATATTTTTTTTTTATCGATTTTGATTAATTTGATCGTGATATTGTTTCTTGCAATTATTAGGTCGGTTTAAACGGTTCGGTTTAGTGATATTTGTCTTATTCTACCATTAAGACCAAAAGAGGTGAATATCGCTACGATTTTGGACAACTTGGCACTTTTTTGGATTGATTTTAGGATAGTTACGTTCGTTTCACAAATGGATTGTCTCTAGGCTCAATTTCTGCATGAAACTGAATTTAAAGATGTTCAATTAAAGCAAGCTTAGCAGCACCAAATTGAGCCGGAAGTGAAAGTAAAATCACTATTGAAATTGTTGTGCTGTATGATTAACACGTATTTTGTGGTTGTTTATTACGTGTTATATGATAATGGTATGTCTATGTATGTGTGTTTATGTGATGTATTGTATTTTCATGCATATAAATCTTATGATCATGTGTATGACTCTCGAGGCACCATGAATTGAAATATGTTAGAAATACATTGATTATATATGTCATCTTCGTAGAGAATGTATGTCATGATAACATGGAAGTATTATATGCATCGAAACCATGATTTTTCATGCAAAACCTCATGCATGCCATATGTACATTGACCATAAACTTATCGTTAGATGTCTGTACAAACGCATACCTATAAGAATGAATTTGGGTTCTATTTCTATGTACAGGTCTAGTGTTTACGAAAACGGGGTGTTTCATCTAGTGGGTCTATGCGCATGTGCATGGGTCGTACGTAGAAAAGTACTATACATCGAAACTCACCTTAGATTGACATTTGAAGTTAAGACTATCGACATAATTTCAAGTCCTATAAAACACAAAGTTATAGTTATATATGTTTAGATTTTCTAATCCGAACAGTGGAGTCACTCACTGAGTATTTTTTTTTTTTTTTTTTTTCGTTCTAAGAAAATTAACAATTTTTTAAGTAAAGACAAAAGTGTCATGTACGAATAATAGAGTCCGCTCAGCTTAAAAGATTCTAGAATAAAGCCACAAATAAATAAATAAATAAATATATATATTAATAGCCCTATTTCCATTGTTATGATTTAGCTATCTTTGAAGTTATAAATATTTAAGTGTATAACAAATTTGAAGATAAAATGATTTAAAATAATTTTAAACACAAATGAATTTAAATAATATTTCCACGTAGGATTTTTATAAGTTAGGGATCACGTGAACTGATGCATCAAGATCGTGATGCGTGTTCACGTGGCCTGAATTAGCCTCATGATTGGTTGTCATAGCTCACAACTTATTCGAATATTTGTCTTATTTTTATATTTAATTCAAATTTTTAAGGAATATTCCCTTTTTTTATTTATTTATTTTTTATTTAGTTTCTGAAATATTTGGACATTTTCGATCTTATCCTTGAATGATTTAATATTAATTTAAATAGATTTTTTCCCATTATATATATATATATATATATATATATATATATATATATATATATATATATATATATATATTTATAAACGAACGATTTAATATTTTTATTATATGATACACAATCCATAAAATATTTTTTAAAAATAGCAATAAATTAGTCTTTAAATAGCAACCATCGATAAAAAAAAAAAAAAAACGTTTAATATGTCGTTGAACTTTAATATTTATATCTATTGGTCCCTAACGTTAAAAACAAAAATAAAAGAACCGTAACGACCCAAACCCAAGATTCGAATAAGGATTTGGAATCTGAATTCGACACCTGATAACCTCGACATTCCCCTATTGAATTGAGATTCCAAATTCGTATTCGAATTTTGGACATGGGTCCTTACAAATGGTATCAATGCAGTACCTCTCCTAATAAGATGTGGTTAAGTGACGAATCAAAGTAGAAGTTGGTAGGCATTTGACACCCGAATAGAGGAGGGGTACATGAATGAATCGAGACTACATCTGAATGAGAGCAATCTTAAGAATAGGATGGCTAAGAAAGATCGAATAAGGTGTACCTTTCTTTTCGGTAGCTCAAGCATAGGAACTTCAGGATTAGACGTGTTTTATTTGGACCAATTCTATATTGGGTAACCTCCTATGAATTTTCTTAAGATCATGTGATTGAATGACAGAACGTATTGGAAGAACTTCGTATATAGATCGACTTTTCCCTTAATAATGAGTCGGTGCGAGATTTTGACAACCGTCGGCACCAAACCGTGGTAAAGAAAATGTATAACCAGCCACATCAATTATGGTCCTGCCCAATTAAACAAGGGTATCTTATAAGAAAGGCATATTTGCAAAAAGGTACACCCAAAATTGTCCAAACATTAGGTTAGAGGGTATAGTACCCTATACTGCAACCTCAAACAAGGAAAACGTGGACCATAGATCCTACATACTATTGACTTTGACCTATTTATAGGTCTATGATTCTCCAAGATCTACGGTAACTGATCTAAGATACACTGTAACTTACGGTACATATCCCCCAACACCTCATAATTTTAGGGCTGGTTGCCTCTAAAGTTGGTAACTTTTCATGCCCACCTTGGAAAATGGAATCTTTCATCACAAATAAGAGAGATAAAGAGATAAAAACAAAAAATTAATGGTGGAGAGAGAAACACCATGGAGTGTAGTGAGTGATTTGTTTTTTCTTTCTATGGTTGTATCAGACGGGTCGGGGAAGTCAAAAGCAAAATCACGAGAGCTAATGCTCAAAGCGGACAATATCATACTATTATGGAGATTCGTGATTCCTAACATGGTATGAGAGTCATGCCCTTAACTTAGTCATGTCAATAAAATCCTCAATGTTAGAGGATGAAAGTCTTACATCCGCTAATTTAGGGAATAATTATGGGTTTATAATCAAAGAATATTCTCTCCATTGTTATGAGGCTTTTTGGGGAAGCCCGGCTCAAAGCCATGAGAGCTTATGCTCAAAGTGGACAATATCATACCATTATAGAGATTCGTATTCGTCTAACACTCAAATGTCCTTTCGAACCGATTATTTAAGCCTGTACTCTTTAGTAAGGGCCCTGGAAGGTCGATCAGAGGTTCACCAGGTTATACCGCAACAAGGCCTAATCATATTCAAAATCTGAGTTTGATCCTGGCTCAGAAGGAACGCTAGCTATATGCTTAACATTGCCAAATCGAACATTATTTTCGGGGAGCTAGGTAGAAGGAAAAGAGGCTCCTAGCTAAAGGTAGTTTGTGACTTTCAAGTGTCGAATAAATGGTGCACTTTGTTTGAGAACTCTAGAGAAGTAGTTGAGCTTCGATTAAGGAGAGGTTGTTCGAGGGCTACATAGGTATCAGTGGAGGCTCTATGGTATTTAGAATTGTTAGGAATAGGTCCGGATTAAATTGAGTTCATTATTTAATAAATATAATTTTAATTGAAAAAAATTAAGGTTCCAAAAAATTTCTCGAACCCAACCAAATTCAATTCACGAACACCATGGAGTTCTCTCGTTTTCTTATCTTTTTGTCTCTCTTGCTTCATCTTTCCTTGTCTCCCTTTGTCTCGTTCTTTCTTGGCTTGATTTCTTCTTTCATTTTAAGTCGGTGTGTGCATGTGCGTGTCCGTGTTCGTTTTTCAACTTATACAATATGAACACGTTATTTTGATGCGTGGAAATTAACTAATGGAAAAGTTGAAAGAATTGATCTTATTTGAAGTCTCGAGAGATATTACGGGTATATCTTGAAATTAAATAAAAAAAAAATTATTTGTATGAAATATTTTAAGTATAACATTTTTTAAAAAGAAATTATTTCTAAATAAAATGTATTTAAGATATTTCTTAAATAATTATTTTAAAGAATATTCAAAACACGAAAATAAAATTAAAATAGAAATAATAATTTAATAGTAATATTTTACCATAGAGGCTAGGCTATTGATTAATGGCCCAATTGTTCTGAGTAGAAGTCCAGGCCCAAACTTGCTTTTAAAAATTTACAATAATACCCTTTTAGTTGGAGATCAAATCCATTTCTATTTTGTTTTAAAAATACCCTTGAAATTTTAACGGTGTTTATGAGCTGGTTATGACATGAGCGGTGTATGAGTAATTTTAGTTTAATAAACCCCGCACAACCCTTGACCGATGCTATTGTCGAGTTTGTGCTATTTTAGGCCGTTAGAGAGTTTAGTATGTGAGCTCGTATTTGACCGAGAGCGAGTCTTACATACGAGTCCAAAATTTGTAGTAAGCATAAACAAAGCCAACAATTAAAGCTTAAAGATATCTTGAACACTTTAATATCGATAGGGAGACCATAGTAGATGAGACTAGGAGCCAAGGTAACAGTTGGACTGAGGACCCGATCCAAGCCAAAAACATAACATTATCTCGTTGCAAATAGTACTTAAAATTAGAAAGATAATATGTAAAACGTGTCAATAACAAGCTAACTACTCATGGAGTAAATCAATTACTCACCAAATTATTTCTCTTTCCAGACTGATCGTGATGTGAATGAGTTGGAAGCTTCAGTGATCCTACTTAAATCGAGTCGGTTTTGGGTATGTATATAATTTTATGCAACACTACTTTTAATTATTTTTAAAATATAAAATAATTTTTTTCGTAAAATTAATATGTGTTAGTAGTAACGACGCTATATTAGATAGCGGGTGTATAATTTAACGTGAAAATACTATATTTATTAAATATATATATATATATATATATATATATATATATATATATATATATATATATATATATATATATATATATATATATATATATGAATTAATTTATGGGAATAAATAAAAGAGAGAGTATTATTGAATGAATAGACCAATGGACCAATGGAAGCAAAGTCAAGAAGTCAACTGTTCAATGAATATGGACAGCTTCCCATATTCAAAAATTTGAGTTAAATTATAACAAATTTGGATTAAATTACTTATTTAGTTATTTCTAATTTTTAAAAATGCGTCTAAATATTTTATTATTTTTTTTAAATTATAATTAATAAAATTCTAACTGTTTAAAAATATTTTTGCTTTTCCAAACCTACATAAAATAATTATTTTATTAATTTTTATTTACAAAATATATAATAATATTTAAATATACACGACATAAATATTTAGTATCTAATTTTAAAAAATAAAGTAATTTTTTTTATATAACTGTCTTACACTTTTAATTATTTTTATTTTTATTTTTTTGTATAACTTCATTACATTTTCAATTAAAATTAAAAAAAAACAAAAAACAAAAAAAAAACAATTCCTTCTTATTCACTAACAAATATTTCCACAGCCAATAATAAAGATGAGAATATTTTGAGGTCAAAAGACAAAACATCTTGACTTGTATGGTCAAAACGAATATATATATATATATATATATATATATATATATATTATCTTACCTAAAAATAAAGGGGCAATATATATCCTATGGTCATTCCAGCATTTACCGTCATTTGAGTAGGACGTTTTACCTTTACCTAAAAAGAAAGGTAACATGTGGCTTGAGTATGGTGTGAAATATCTTTTAAAACAATATACCATGACCTTGAGTTCTTTTCGAGAGAGTTAGATGTATGGTACTTCCCCATACACGTGCACATGGGCCCACCAGGCGAACTCGTATGTGTATCACTGGGTTGGCTTCGGTAGACTAAACGTGTTGATGTGTCGCCGGACACCATGGAGGGAAAGGCCTACATGATATTATGGTGAACATAAATATCAAAGGTACGCGTCTGTAGTAACATAGTATGATGGGGAAGTATCTTGATGCACATGACATACATAAATGCATTAGGTTCCCGTGGTTTAAAATCATAACATATAATAAGAATCATTTTGTTATTCCTTTCGTCCATGTCATAGTACACATATGAGTCATGTATGCATAGTAATCATGACTTTCATTTTGTATCATCGTATAAACTATAACATGGCTTCGCATGGTAAGACATAGCATTTCACATGGTAAGGCAGTGTGGGTGTGCGCTAGCCTTATGAGCCAGGCTTAGGGGTACGTATACGAGCCCACCAAGTAGGTCCATGTGTGTGTGCGTGGATCATGTCAGGGAAATACTACACATTCGACCTTGCCCTGATTGGAAAGCAGCCTAAGGCCATACCATGATGTATTTATAAAGGATAGGTCCCTCCATATCGTATGTGTTTGCATTTTCTAACCTCGAGTATTTCTACTCAAGCCACGTGTTACTTTTATTTTTCAGATAAAGGTAAGGTACCCCTACGTGGATGACGACGTCATGAACAAGGCCATAAAACTAGAGTTAGGGTAGTCTTATTCATGTATGTTTTGGTAGCCATTAGTTTAGATCAAAGCTAATATTAATTTATTTACTTTCACGTCAAATTTATTTTTATTTTCTACCTTCTTGCTTCACGACAATGTCATTTTAAATAATTTGTTTTCAATGTTAAGTCCATAATACCATTTATGAAATATTTTAAATGAAATTTTTTTCGAAGGTAACAGTCATATGAGTGACAACCTTATTTTTAATAGAAAATAGATTTCACTCTTAAGAAGTGATTAGTAGGTTATTTTGACTATGTCACCCGGGTGTAGGGGAATGTCGGAGTTATTAGGTGTCAAATCCGAATTATGAATCCTGAGAATAGATCGTTACAAAAAAGATGTGGCACAGGGACGAACCAAGGCGAAAGTTGGTGGGCATGCGACATCCAAGTAAATGAGGGGTGCACGAATGAACTAAAACCACATGAGAATGGAAGCCAACACGAGGATAAGATGACTAAAAGATGTTTAAAAGAATTGAAAGTTACTATTTATAGTAACATGATCGGGAATCAGAGTTTAGATAATTAGATAAATATTAGTCAAATTTAATAAAATTACGTGCATTCAACAATTTTTTTTTTTTAAGACCCAAAATTTTGGATTGGTTAAGTTGGTGATGTGAACGACCCAAATAGAGTTCACAACCCAACCCTCTATTTCTGAGTTCGATAAATTGTCGAGTTATTTTTAAAAAAATTATATATATCTACAATATATGCTACATTAATAACTAAAATCTCATAAAACTCAAATATCAAATATTCACAAGTCACTGCTAACCTATATCGGATCAAATATTCTTAATTTTCATAATAATTTTAAAAGTAGGCTGACTTGACAAAAATAAAAAAAAAAATAAAAAATCACGTTAAAAGGGCACCCTTTTAGTTTTCCTCGATGTACCGCTCATAGATTCCAAAACCAAACAAACCTGGGGAGCTACGAGCTATTACCCAACCCAACAAACAAGACTGATACTATTGGTTTAGATGCCCATTTCCTCACGCTCTAGAACTCGTTGAGCCTACTCGGGTCAATGGTCTCCCCGGTATCTTTTCTGAATAGAACAGTGAAAGTAGAAATTAGAAGCCATCCGAATTTTTTATTTTTTAAAAAATTAAATCCAATTTAAATCGAAAAATCTAATGGAAATATACTAAATTTTTCAAAGAAATTGTAAAGAAAAAAAATTAAAAGAAAAAGCAAGTATGGTTGAAATTTATAAAGAGCAGTTGAATAAATACGTCATTTTTTCTTTTTAGATAAAAAAAAAAAAGAAAAAAAAAAGAAAAGAAAACAGGAGTCAGAAGACGGCAGTTGGGCGGGGAAAGACACGAGGCTTCCAAGTAATTTCCTAAACGCGCTGTCACCTGCACGTGCTCTGCACGCTCCCTCCCCTCCACGAAGGTTCTTAATATTTATTATATTATTATTATTTTAATTTGTTCAGTGGAGTATAATTCCTGTCGGTTCAATTGTCACTTCCACTTCCAAATTTTACATTCTCTTCCTTAAAAAATAAAATAAAATAAAATAATGATTTAACTAATAATATATTTATTCATATATTAAAATAAATAAAAATTTATAAATTAGATTTATTAATTAGTCGACCTGAATTTATGGTTAATTTAAAATATACGATAAATAATTAATTTTTAGTATTTGACGTTTAATTTTGAGACAGAGAGCTTCCCATCAATCGTCTCCGTTCGAGTATTTTTTCCTTTGAGTTAGGTTCACTCCTTTCATAAAAGAAGGACAAAATGACTGGCTCAATGAGTCGTCTTTGAACGGTGTTTCTCCTGTCGACTCATAGAAACTCGAACTAATCTGTTTTGCTCCACTTTGAAGCATGTAACCGACATTTGTGCTGCTACAACGACTGTTTTATTCTACTTTGAAGCACCCTGATGCTGCTATAATGACCATCAACAACAACACGTGGCGTGTCATCTATGAAGACTTGGAGAGAGAGAGGGACATGACAGATATCCTGCTTGTCTAAGATGTGTTGTCCATGGTTGCATATTGGTAACATCGTTTCCCACTCAATTGATTGACGTCTCTGTCATCCGATCTGAACTAACAAAACTAGAACATCTGTCATGCGGCCATGAGCGTTCATGTGTTCATTGACTGTGAGAGAAAGAGATTGGGATTTTTTGTGGTATTAGGTCATGGAGTGACGGCATTGAGCACGCAAGTGCAGCACAGCTTCGAAAATCGACGCCATGGCTTTCGTCATGGCAACGATATCATCCACAGTCCACAATCATTCTCTTTCTGCCTTCTCCCCTTTCCACTTTCTCTCTTCAATTTCCATTACTCCTCTGTCCCCCTCTGTTCTTCCTCCATCGTTTTTGCTCTCTCAAATCCAACAACAAACCCCTGCTTCCCGCCACTTCCGTGATTGCTTCTCATTTCTTTCCATCCGATTCGCCAATTCTTTCCGATTCCGGCTCTGTCTCTGTCTCTGTTCGTTTGATGGATTCCTTTTTCGAAATGGGTATTTGAAGTTTCGGTGAATCGCTCGGATTTCAATTGGGAATTTCAATCTCAGTTCCTGCGATTTCAAACCCTAAATCCATAGCGTTTTGATTTCAATTCTTTGAAGGGGGATTTTCTGCCCCTCTTCGTTCTGTTCATGTTATTGCCCTGTTTTTAAATTATATATTGCTGTTACCATCCTGTTTCGTTTGATTACATGTATTTTGTTCTTCCCATCTAGTATGATGGCTGATTCATTAGAACCATCATCATCATTGAGCTTCACTTCATCTTCATATACTAATGGCTCTCTGAGTTATAACATGTCCATCTCTTCTGAGCCAGTGCCTAGTCTTGAAGTGATTAGTTTAAACAAGCTTAGCTCTAATTTAGCACAGCTTTTGATTGATGATGGATTTGATTATACTGATGCTGATATCATAGTTGAGGGTGTTCCAATTGGTATTCACCGATGTATTTTGGCTGCTAGGAGTAGGTTTATGCATAATCTTTTTCGAAAAAACGAAAAGCCATCGATGAAAGACGGGAAACCGCAGTATCATATGAATGAGTTGTTGCCTTATGGCAAGGTTGGATATGATGCTTTCTTGATATTTTTGAGTTACTTGTATACTGGAAAGCTGCAGCCGTCTCCTGCGAATGTATCGACTTGTGTTGATAGTTCGTGTGACCATGATGCTTGTCGACCTGCTATCGATTTCGCTGTGCAATTGACGTATGCATCGTCTATATTTCAAATTCCTGAGCTGGTTTCTTTGTTTCAGGTCAGTTCATTTGAATGCTTAAATTATATTTGTTGGGATATGGAGCTAATATTATTTATAGTAAGATTTGGTAGACATATATAGTAGATATTTCGTCTATGACAAATATACCGTAGATATTTGGAATCTGTTGACATGGAGTAGGATGACTATTTATTATAAGAGCCTGATGACTATTTATAGTAAAAGAGATACATATAGTAAAAGATTATAGCACATAGTGCTTGGGGCGTGGGGTGGTGGTCGGAGGTCGAGGACAGTTGACTGCAGCGGCGCGGTGGTGGAATTTGCACGGTGAGGCGGTGTCAGAATGCTCCCGTGCGCTCGCCCGCCCCGCCCAACCCGCGTGTTCCCACACGCACCCCCCCCCCCCCACCCCGCCCGCGTTCTCTTGCACGCGCTCTTTCCCGCCCCGTCCCGTCCGCTTGCGTGCTCTAGTGCTCGTAGAGATATATACAGTACTTTCAATATTTGGAAGTGAAACATTTTTAGGTAGTGTTGTTCTCTATGAGTGTACATGTCTGAAGTCATGAATACAAATCCTGTAGTCAATATTACTCCTTGCATTTTCTCTCTTCTATTTATTTGTGTTCATCTTGATCGAGTGTGTGCATTGTTGTGCGATCGTAACAATATTGGGAATAAGAACTACTGTCATCTAATACTTTACATATGTGCAGCGACATTTGCTCAACTATGTTGCGAAGGCTCTAGTCGAAAACGTTGTCCAAATCTTAGAGGTGGCTTTCCATTGCCAATTGAGTCATCTTGTCACTCAATGTGTAGACCGAATAGCTCGATCTGATCTCGATTATGTTTCTCTCGAGAAAGGACTTCCTTATGAGGTTGTGGAAAGCATTAAATTGGTTCGAGCAAAACCTTGCTCTGACCGTCCTTGTGATAAGAGAATCAAGAAAATATGGCAGGCATTAGATTCAGATGATATTGAACTCATGAAACTTCTTTTATCCGAATCAGATGCAACGCTAGACGAAGCCGATGCACTGCATTATGCTGCAGCATACTGTGATCCCAAGACGTTGTCTGAGGTTCTTAAACTGAGGATGGCTGATGTAAACCTCCGGAATTCACGTGGCTATACCGTTCTTCATGTTGCTGCGATGCGTAAGGATCCATCGGTGATAATATCGCTCCTTAACGAGGGAGCGTTGGCAACGGATTTGACGTTAGATGGTCGGACTGCTGCGGATATCTGTCGGAGGTTAACACGGCCAAAGGATTATCATGCTAAGATAGAACAGGTGCAGGTAGCAAACAAAGACCGTTTGTGTATTGACATTTTAGAGAGGGAAATGTGGAGAAATCCAAGTTCAGATTCATCCATTCTTTCCTTGACGATGGCTGGTGATCTCCACGTGAAATTGATTTGCTTGGAAAACAGAGGTAATGTTTTTTGAGTTCTTTTGATCAATTTTGTTGCATCTCCAAACTGATATCATGAACTCATTCATAAATATTGTCATGTTCTAATGCAGTAGCATTTGCTCGATTACTCTTCCCGTCCGAGGCCAGGGTAGCTATGGACATTGCCAATGCCGACACAACTTCCGAGTTTTCCGGGTTTTCTATCCCGAAAGGTTCGAGTGAAGTCGACTTAAATGAAAGCCCAAGTGTTCAGAACCAAAGATTTCTTTCCAGAATTCAGGCCCTTATGAAAACAGGTTATTGAAAAACATATCAACCTATTTCTTTCTCGTATATCTTGTACCGAGTCGTTTTACGACTCGAAAAATGCTGTTCTTAATCGGAAGAGAGCTCGGATATCTCATGTAAAGTAACTTTCTTGGTGGCAGTGGAAACGGGTAGGCGTTACTTTCCGAAATGCTCGGAAGAACTGGATAAGTTTTTGGAATTTGACCTTCTTGATCTAGTTTACCTTACGAAGGGGACTGTCGAGGAGCAACGGATTAAGCAGAAGCGTTTCAGGGAGCTTAAAAATGATGTTCAGAAGGCATTTGACAAAGACAAGGCTGCTAACCTCAAGCGATCTGGGTTGTCTCCGTCGTCGTCATCGTCGACATCGTTGAAGGATGGTGCCAACCCAAATAAGGTCAGGAGACGATAAAGGTAGTATGTATTTTATGTACAATAAAGTGAAAGTTAGAGGGTTCTTGTTTAGGAAAAGAAATGCATATTTAGAAGTTTTGCTCTTTGTATAATGAGTTAACTATACATTGAAAATCTTGGGTTGATTCTCTCTATGTTGTAACATAACTAACCGTACTGTCCTTGAAGATCCTTTCAATGGAAGACGCCCAAGATGTTCGTCCACGTTCTGACACACGTATGTGCCATACGGTAACACACTTACGCCACATGGCCTAGGGGTGGTGGAGAGCTGACATCATGTCTCCACCTATAGTACATTCTGAGGCCTTTTCAATCCTTTTTGAGTAGATGTCATTTTGGCGAGCGGTCATATGACCGCGTGCATCGTTTGTCGAGTATTCGATTGACACCAAATTTGGCGAGCTTTCATTCTTCATATAGACAGACTTAATTTCAGAGCCGCATGTCGAAACTCATATCGAAACTCTGACTTCTGAGGTTATGGCTTGGGGCCCTACTTGGCCCTTTTCGAGCTTGTCTTCGGCACTCGTGTTGCCTCGTTCTCTCGAACCTTGCGTATGCCTCGACTTAGCTTGGATGCACACTCGTGCAATGTTGGATGATGCATCGTCCTCCTTGGTTGCATCATGACACTTCTCAATCTTGGCCCTCACGTGGCTGGATGGGCGCCACTTGAGGGTTGCCCTTGTCTGTCTTGCGTGTGGGGGTCGCAACCTACTTGCCCAATGGTTGTGGGCTATCCCTCCATGGACCTAACTTTGCCCACTTTTCAGACTAGGCTTAGGACTCACTAGACAAACCATGAAAAAAAACTAGCATCAACATTCCTAACTTGAGCTAGTGGGAGCACGTCCCAAACGTGGCCCGGCCCAAACCGTCATATTCTCTAAGCCTTACGGAGATCTGTATCACGACATTCTCTCGTCATGGTTACATCCCTTTGTAGTGGCAATGTGGGTTTGTACCACGACCTTCTCTCGTCATGACCACAAACGCTTTTCGGAAGCAAGGTCTTGAAGCTTGTAACTAAGCCTCATGTTAGCACTACACTTCAACCATCTCAACTACTAGCCACCTTCATGTGGCAAACGCTGGACTAACACTTCTTTGGTCTTGTTGCAGCTTTGTTCACTGTGTCGCCCACATCCAGCTTGATGCTCTCTTGAGTTTGGTTCGTGCTTCATTGACGGGCAAGACTCCTCCTCAGGACGGGCAAGACTCCTCCTCACAAGTATGGCTCTGATATCAACTGTCACGATCGTACTTCTTCAATTGTGCAACGTTGTGATCTTGACATGCTCACAACAATACTTCTTCAATTATGCGACGTCGTGATCTTGACATGCTCGCAACAATTCTTGAGGGAGAACTCAAGCCTCGTTCACAATTTTTTGCCCACAATTTTTTGCCCACCTTTGTGGCGCTATCAAACCTTAGGCGGGGTTCGCCTACGCCAACCAAACACAACTTGTGCAAGATCCAAGTTTGTTCGGTCACACACGCGCCACGCGATCTTCACTCTAGGCTAAGGTCTCTCGTAAGCAATGTCGCATCTCATCATCATATCAATTCCCGGTCTTCACTCTAGGCCAAGGTCTCTCGTAAGCAGTGAGTGCATAATTGACCTGGAAAAAGATAGATAGGGTTTATAAAGTTTTGTATCAATCACGCCCGATGGGACTTGAACCCACAATCGCTTGATTAGAAGTCAAGCGCCTTATCCATTAGGCCACAAGCGCTTATGTCAAAAATTGCTTTATGTATGATGACACGTGCCCAATAGCCCTGCACATGTCATATGTGTGATATGTCTTAATATGTGATGTTAGGTCACTATATACGGACAAGGTGTACTGCTAAAATATCTCAATGGATGTAAGGTAGTGTCGGGGTCTTCGATTTTTGTATCTAAGTTCCAACTTTCGAGATTTAGTTTCTTAAAGATTACAACAAAAATAAATAAATAGTCAATAATTTGAAAAACATCACGCCCGATGGGATTCGAACCCACAATCACTTGATTAGAAGTCAAGCGCCTTATCCATTAGGCCACGAGCACTTATGTCAAAAATTGCTTTATGTATGATGACACGTGCCTAATAACCCTGCACATGTCATATGTGTGATATGTGATGTTACCACTATATACCGACAAGGTGTACGTGCCTTTCAATAACTTTTGCATGTAAATGAGTATAAAGCATGCTAAAATATCTTGATGGATGTAAGGTCGGGGCCCAATGGGATTCAAACCCACAATCGCTTGATTAGAAGTCAAGCGCCTTATCCATTAAGCCACTAGCGCTTAGGTCCAGAATTGTTTTATGTACGATTAAACGTGCCCAATGGCCCTGCACATGTCATATGTGTGATATGTCTTGAGATGTTAGATCACTATATACTCACAAGGTGTACCTGCTTTTCAATAACTTAATTAGAGAAATTCTAAAGTTGGGCAACTTCTTATAAGCATGTAAATGAAAATAAAGCATGCTAAGATGGATGTAAGGTAATGTCGGGGTTAAAATACAAAATCATCACGCCCGATGGGACTAAAACCCACAATCGCTTGATTAGAAGTCAAGCGCCTTATACATTAGGCCATAAGCGCAAATGTCAAAAATTGCTTTATGTATGATGACACGTGTCCAGCAGCCCTGCACATGTCATATGTGCCTTGATATGTGATGTTAGGTCACTATATATCAACAAGGTGTACCTGCTTTCCGATAACTTAATTAGAGGAATTCTAAAGTTGGGTGACTTCTTATAAGCATGCTAAAATATCTCAATGGATGTAAGGTAATGTCGGGGTTATCGAGTTCTATATCTAAGTTCCAACTTTTGAGATTTAGTTTCTTAAAGATTAAGACAAAAATAAATAAATAGTCGGCAATTTGGAAATCATCACGCCTGATGGGACTTGAACCCACAATCACTTGATTAGAAGTCAAGCGCCTCATCCATTAGGCCACAAGCGCTTATGTCAAAAACTGCTTTATGTATGATGACACGTGTCCAGTAGCCTTGCACATGTCATGTGTGATATGTGATGTTAGACCACTATATACCGACAAGGTGTACCTGCTTTTCAATAACTTAATTAGAGGAATGTAAGGTAATGTCGGGGTTAAAATACAAGATCATCACGCCCGATGGGACTCGAACCCATAATCGCTTGATTAGAAGTCAAACGCCTTATCCATTAGGCCACGAGCGCTTATGTCAAGAATTACTTTATGTATGATGACACGTATCCAATGGCCCTGCACATGTCATATGTGTGATATGTCTTGATATGTGATGTTAGGTCACTATATATCAACAAGGTATACTTGCTTTTCGATAACTTAACTAGAGGAATTCTAAAGTTTGAGCGACTTCTTAAGCATGTAGCAATTAAATAAAAAATAGCAGGAATTTCATGCAAAAATTCGAAATTTGAGAAGTAATTCGTAATCATCCCGTTGGGATTGATCTAAACCATCTCATTCTATATACAATTCAACCGGTCAACTATTAAACAACTTATTAGAAACACAAGACAACCAATCAGAAATATCACCAAATCGCTTGTCCTTCAGGGATGTCCTCAACATCGAAGAACATGTACTCGGGTGTATGTGTGACTCGTTCAGACCATGGACCGGGACAAAAGAAAGTACAAAATTTTTTCGGTATTAGTGATAAATACGATAGAATGAATGGAAGAACTCCATTCACTACCTAAAAATAAATATCCTTTCATCCGGTATCAAATTTATGATTTCTATGGATGCAAATCCAATCATCTCAATTTATAATTTTAGACGAGAAAGAATTCCCCAATTGGTAAGAAATGCGTTAGAATAAGACAGATCAAAAAATTACAATATAATTCAAACATTTCCTGAATCCTACACCGAGTGATTTTCCTAAAAAAATAAAGGGAAAAAATCATCGGTTAAGGCGCGAAGATATCACATTCCTTGGGTTAGTAGTGCGAGGATTGGATAGAATGAAATTGAATCCATTAGAATACGACGATCCCATCTCTGGATACTCCAATCCATTGCTGATTAGCAAAACCCACTTCCAATTCGATTACCCATTTCACCAATTCCTTCTTATTCTTTGTAATTTCTCTTCATCTTGTCGCGATTGCCTATTTTAGATTGTTGCGGTTGGAGATTCCTAACGCTTCACATTGATTCAACCTCACGGTTCTTTTATACCGGCCGGTTGTTGCATCGCCCTTTACAGATATCTTATTTTGTTTGTTCCCATTTTGTTATCTTTGAAAAAATGAAAAACCCCTTCCTCTGCATCTCCTCGTGATCTGGGGTTTTCATTTATGAGGTATTGCTTCTTTCTTTTCTTTGTTTTTCGCGCTGGTTTTACTGATTTCCTCTGTTTTTCTGGGTTGCTCATCTGTGTTTTGATCGTTTATTTTGATGGGATCTTTTAGAGTTGTGAATTTGTGTGTTTGCTGTAAGTTACACCATATGATCTTTGAGCTTATCTGATTATTTGCTTTTGTAGCGTTTGTGGGTTTTGTTCAAAATGTGGAATCATCCTCTTGTAGTTTGTTGATTCAATGAGTGAGCGTCATTTCTCTTTGAGACAGTCCTTGTTTCTTCTAGTTCTTCTTTAACATTTTGTATTTTCATTTGTAGTTTGTAGGCAATCTGCGCTTGAATGACATTAATAAGTTTTTTGAAATTTTTTTTGATATGTTTGGAAGAAACGAAGTTGTTTTGTTTGATGCTTCCATGAATGCTTTCTGGCGGGTGGTTGCATGGTATGTTAGGAATCACGGCTCTCCACAATGGTATGATATTGTCCTCATACCAATGGAGATACCTTCCTTACTTATAAACTCATGATTATTCTCTATAGCCAATGTGGGACTCCCTCCCAACAATTCTCAACAATCTCCTCTCAAACAAAGTACACTATAGAGCCTCCCCGAGGCCTATGGAGCCCTCGAACAGTCTCCCCTTAATTGAGGCTCGACTCCTTCTCTGGAGTTCTCGAACAAAGTACACCCTTTGTTCGACACTTGAGTCACTTTTGACTACACCTTTGAGGCTCACAACTTCTTTGTTTGACATTTGAGAATTCTATTGACATGTCTAAATTAAGGGCATGACTCTGATACCATGTTAGGAATCACGACTCTCCACAATGGTATGATATTGTCCACTTTGAGCATAAGCTCTCATAGCTTTGCTTTGGGTTCTCCCAAAAGGCCTCATACCAATGGAGATACATTCCTTACTTATAAACCCATGATCATTCCCTAAATTAGCCGATGTGAGACTCCCTCCCAACAATCCTCAATGTGATACAACAACAGTGTCTCAAGAGCTCTTTTGAGGTATATTCAGAATGAAAGAAAGAATCAATAGTAGAATAGTACTCTGCCACGGTACAGACCTGGGTACGATTCCCGGCTGGTGCACCTTGCAACGATGATATTTGTGCCTCGAAAGTTGATCACATGGGTCATCAACATTATCCAATAAAAAGAATGAAAGAATCGACAGAATTTGCAATGATGTTTTTTACATTGCACAGTTTAAGTCTCATATATTTTATATGATAATTCTAGACTGGATGCATTTAGTTTGGTCCCAAAAGGAAAAGAAAAACTATGGAACAACTTTAGCTAAGTGATTCGTGTGAAGTTCAGATTGATTGCTTAGAAAATTTTTATGATGGAATAAGGAATGAACTAGATTTTGGATGTTATGCTGTTGTACTCTTCTCGATGCCGTCGTCCTTTGTTTTGTGAGGTTAATCGCCGCTTATGAACATTGATTGCTTATGCACAGATTTTGTATATCACTATCCTTTATATTTCTTTCTAACTAGCTTCATATTTGGTCAAGAAGGGATAACAACATGGAGTGACGGAGCAAATAGTTAAATCAGTCTAAGATACAGCAATCTGCCGATTGTTATGTAGCCAAACAAAACAATGGCAATGTCTTTGAAGACTGTAATGGCTATTAAATCTTACCAAAGTCAAGCTGATGCATTGGTAAAAAACTACTTATTAGCGGACCGTTTTATCCCGTACACCTCTGTTCTTGGAGGCATGCTTGCTTGTAAATTGGTATGTAGCAACTTTTAGCTCATGCTAGATATTAGGACAAAATGCTGCTTCTCTTCAATTAGGACACATAAAATTTTTTGTGTTTCCTCGTGCAGGTATATGATCTTACTCAATTAGTTAGCAATTTTTACTTCAAGAGTTATCTGGGTCTTACGAAAATTCAACGAGTCGAGTGGAATAACCGGTGAGATTAGTATCTTTGATTGTTCATTGCCTTCGTAATCTATTTAGTGGACTGTTGTGGCCATTACTGATATTTCAAACTAAAATTGGCAGCGGTGTGTCCACTATTCATGCAATATATATCTCAATTATGTCATTGTACTTCGTTTTCTGGTCAGATCTCTTCTCTGACCAGCGTCACGCTGGCCTTCTTACCTTTCAAAGTTCGACGTTGTCTACGTTCATATTGGGGGTAAGCTTTCTATTAGCTAATCTTCAATGAATGTCAGCTTCCTTTTGAATTGTTTGATGTTTTAGATAACTGAAGTTTCTAAGCAGCATGTAAGCAGTGAACGATGAGGAAATGTGCCAAAAGGTTGTCGGTCCAACGTTTTCTTGTGGATTGTGTAAAGGCCATATGTTAAAAAAAACTAAGTCCCAATCTTAACCACCCTATGTTAGCCATTAGTAGTTGCTTTCATCTATTGAGGTGTTTATTAAGTTATCCAAAATGTTCTTCAAAGCTAAGAACTCATCAATGGATGAAATGGTTGCAATAATGTTAGAAAGATAGAGGCAGCCTGAAAGGAGGCGCCATTAGCAAAACTCGGTCCTTACGATCCAGCTCAACCATGCTATTCGATATAGCATTAGCAAGGCAATGCAAACACGTCGCAAAACAGTGATTCGTGACGTGTTGGGAAATGAAACGAGGATGCTATTGGATCTTTGCTTCAACATTGTTCGTTTTAATCAAAAAGTTGAACCTTATCTGTATTATACTTAGTTGAATGAGGGAACCTCTATAATCCAACATGACATGGCCATATTTGGACAGACATTTGTGACATGAGAGTTTGGTGGTCGTGCCCACCAATGTTTGATTTTCTGTTTCTGATTTGAGGATAACATCTACAATAGACCTTCCGAGCTGTCTGACACCGCTAGGCAGACTTTTCGAGTCATTTGAGCTTCTATTCTGTTTTCCTTGAATTTTTACTAAACATTAACTAAAATTCTAATCATATACCCTTTTCCAGATTTCGGTTGGATACTTTTTGGCAGATCTCGGATTGATCATTTGGCTGTATCCGTCTTTAGGCGGGATGGAATATGTAAGTACCTTCGCTGCTGATAGCGCTTCAAATTTGACAAGAGTCGTGCATAATTACGAAACTTCCATGATAGGTTGTCCACCACTCTCTTTCCGGGCTAGCAGTAGCATATTCTGTTTTTTCTGGAGAAGGGCAACTCTATACATATATGGTTCTCATTTCAGAGATTACAACTCCTGAGATTAATATGAGATGGTAGGCTTTCATTATGGTATTGATTCTTAATTTTATAAGTTCTTCCTCTGAATTCTTTCATATTTTGTGAAGGTATCTTGACACTGCTGGTATGAAGAGATCCTGTGCATATCTGATTAATGGCTTTGTAATATTCTTTGCATGGCTGGTGAGTTCATGGTCTGAAGGTCATCTTGCCTGTTTTTTTTTTTTTTATATAAAATGGCGTAAACACGACTGTCTATAGCTCGACGACATGCTAAAAGATCCTAAAGAATTGGATTTAACATAACTGAACATGAACTACCACAGCATATAGCATGTAACAGCCCAAGTCCACCGCTTCCAGATATTGTCCTCTTCGGGTTTTCCCTTTCGGGCTTTTCCTCAAGGTTTTTAAAACGTGTCTACTAGGGAGAGGTTTTCACACTCTTATAAAGGGTGCTTTGTTCTCCTCCCCAACTGATGTGGGATCTCACAATCCACTCTCCTTTGGGGCCTAGTGAGGACGCTGGCACTCGTTCCCTTCTCCAATGGATGTGGGATCCCCCAATCCACCCCCTTCTGGGGTCCAGCGTCCATGCTGGGATACCGCCTCGTGTCCACCCTCCTTCGGAGCTCATCCTCTTCACTGGCACATTGCCCAGTGTCTGACTCTGATATCATTCGTAATAGCCCAAGTCCACTGCTAGCAGATATTGTCCTCTTTGGGCTTTTCCTTTCGGGCTTCCCCTCAAGGTTTTTAACACGCGTCTACTAGGGAGAGGTTTTCACACTCTTATAAAGGGTGCTTTGTTCTTCTCCCCAACCGAGGTGGGATCTCACAATCCACCCTTCTTTGGGCCTAGTGTCCTCGCTGGCACTCGTTCCCTTCTCCAATCGATGTGGAACCCCCAATCCAACCCCTTTCGGGGTCCAGCATCCTTGCTGGCACACCACCTCGTGTCCACCCTCCTTTGGAGCTCATCCTCCTCGTTGGCACATCGCCCAATGTCTAGCTCTGATACCATTTGTAACAGCCCAAGTCCACCGCTAGCAGATATTGTCCCTTTCGGGCTTCCCCTCAAGGTTTTTAAAATGCGTCTACTAGGGAGAGTTTTTCACGCTCTTATAAAGGGTGTTTTGTTCTCTCCAACCGATATGAGATCTCACATAGTAGTATCCGCATTCAGATCTTGTTTTATGATTGGATTTTCTTGTATTTTGATTGTTGTTTACATGCTTGGTGATGGGTGTTTATAACAGGTTGCTCGCATTCTGCTGTTTGGTTACACATTCTATCATGTTTACCTGCACTATGATCAGGTATTTTCAAGATCAATTATGCATATTTTTCAGTGCTTATGGCTTTCTTCATTAAGTTGTGAAATGGGAACATTGATCTTATTGCCACATGTTCTCTCATTTAACTCGATCACGATATGGACAATCGTGTTATGCAGGTAATTAAGATGCATGTAATAGGATATATTTTGGTATTTGGAGTGCCGACTGTGCTAGGGATGATGAACTTAATGTGGTTCGGGAAGATCGTGAAGGGATTAATGAAGACGATATCGAAAAGGCGATGAGAAACATGTTCTTGTGGCTCATATCAATCTGCAAATGGGTTGAGGAGGAAAAGGGATCTGATGCTCTGCAGTGTGTTGTAAATGGTTCAAATGACTTTAATTCGTTGAGACATTTTTTAGTGTCTTATTCCTCTTGTCAGTTTTGTGTACCAATTCATTCTTTCTGTATAGTTCTTGTCTCTCTTTTTCCTGAATGTATGGAAGAAATATGATGATACCGCTGCAATTCTTTTGTGTTCAGATATATTTACGATCTCGGTTCGGTTCTTGGTTCTCCCTTCTTGATCTCGGGCACTGTTTTACTTCTCTTCCGCCTTGTCTATGGCTTATGGTTTACGAAATCTCTCGAGTAATTTGTTTGAAATGTGAGATGCCTTCTGTTTTGCTTTCGACTTGGTTAAAGAGCCTTAGTAATTAGTTGGATTGGTAATTTGAATGATTCAAATAGAGTTTACAATTCAATTCACTATATTCACGAGTAAACCTCTATTTAGGATAGGGGTGTATATAGTCTGAGTTGGATTGAGTTTTTTTTTTTTTACCAAATCCTAAAGTTCGGGTTGGTTGGATTGGTAATCCAATCCAAAAATTTTCACAACCCAACTCAATCCTTTATTTTCGAGTTGGGTTCGGTTGAGTTGTCGACAACCCTTTATTTTCAGGTTGGGTTTGGTTGGGTTGTCGACAACCCTCTATTTCTTGAGAATGACAGCTAAATACCGACTTTTTGGTTAAAGTAAGCATTTCTTGAGAATTGGATAAAACTAAAGACAGCTAAATACCGACATTTTGGTTAAAGTAAGCATTTCTTGAGAATTGGATAAAACTAAAGACAGCTAAATACCGACATTTCTTGAGAATTGGTTAAACAACTGATTAAAGTAAAAAAAAGAATATAAGAAAAAATTATGAATGAGAATTAGTTAAAGTAAGAAAAAATATAAGAAAAAATTATCCAATCAAGTTTATATAACAAAAATAAAAATAATGAAATTAAATATAATAAAATAATATAAAAGAAGTATATAAAAAAATACTGAAATTAAAAATAATAAAATAATATAAAAGAAGATTAGGCGTGAGTATCCTTAGACAGGCCGAGCAACTGACAAACCTATTAATATATATATATATAATTTATATATTTTTATTTGGCTCGAGTCAACCCGGAAGTTTTATTCATGAACTTGAAACCGAATCGATTCAATTCGGGTTTAGAAAAATGAACCCAACCCTACCCGAAATGTTAATCCAACCCAACCCAACCGAACCCTTATAATTTGGGTTGGGTTGGTTCGGATTGTCTGGTTATGGGTTTGAATGTACACCTCTAATTTGGAGTTTGTTGGATGACCAAGATAATTCCAACCTGCAAATAGGGTCGAAGTTTCGATTCTTACAAAAATTCAACTCAACTTAAATTGAATAATTCGAGTTGTTTAGGTTATCCGTCATGAAAAACCTCTAAAAAAAATAGTTGAGTTTATTATACATCAAATTTAAATTTATATCTAATAGGTTAATTAAAAAAAATAATAAAACAATTCCATTTGAAGGAAGAACATTAAGGCAATGGAGCTATGTGAGGGAGACTAGGGGTGGTTATTTGATGTCCCTCACATTAGGGACACCCCCACAAGATTGCCAAGATCATTTGCAATTAGGGTTTTTCCATAAGGGCTTCTTGCCCTTTTAAATTCTCGAATAACCCTACTTTCTCGAAAGACCATTTGCAATTCATGTCAGGATGAGTGTATTACCGTAGATAGTCCATTAGACTTTTAAAATAAGTCGAGTTCACCAGCTTCCCTTCACTTTCCTTTGCTAATCTGAGACCCCATTCAACAGTTGTGTCTTTCGGTTTGCAGTTCTTCAACAACAAATTTCTCTAAGATCTCTTTCGTATACTTGGACTTAGAAATAAATATCTCATCTTCATCTAGTTGCATCTCAATCCTTAGGAAGTACTTCACAAGACTGCATTCCATCCTTCAGAGGCTTGCTTCAACCCATAAAGAGTCTTCTTCAACTTATACACCTTCTTTTCTGGCCTTTCAACAATAAAACTCAGTGGTTGTTCAACATAAACTTTTTCTTCAAGCATTCCATTCAAGAATATAGACTCCACGTCTATTTGATGTATCTTTGTATCTCACAGAGGGTGGATGTGTAGAGTGTGGGGGTGTGAATAGGCAATTTAAATGAGGGGGCGTGGATTACGTCGTGGCTGAAGATTCAGTCATTTCCTCGATTACCAGCAAGTTGAACCGTTTGCATTTTTTTTTTCCCTTTTTTCAACAATCGTTACATGCGTAAATGCTATTTTTTTTCTCTCCAGATAAATATGCTTAAACTTGTCTGTTTCTGCTTATTGACAAGAATTACTTAGAAACTTGTCTGTTTCTGCTTATTGACAAGAATTACTTAGCTGTTTGAGAAGAATCACTTAGCTGTTTGAGAAGGGTTAGTTGAAGTATTTTAGATCGGTCGACCTTTCAAAGAATCCATTTGATTTTTGGATTCTTTCAAAGTCAATTTCCATACATTAGACCACCAAAACCAACTCAGCGTAACAATGAGTCAAATCAACTTGCTTATGGACCATTCATAATGGTATGAAACTCACATAAATTTAATAGAAATTTGAGTCATAGTCCTTGACCCCAATTACAAGGCATACTCCAACCCCGACGACGCAACGCAGTTACGTACCATTAAGTACGACGATAGTTTCTAAGAATTCAAGGGAAAATCTCGTTCGAGTAATATAGTAATAGTTCGGTTATTTCTATTAACTTAACTAATAATAATGCAATTAAGACAAGAGAGTTAAACTAGTACTCACATTCACACAACCTCTCCTCTCCTCTCATTTGGGAGTGCTTTTAATTTGCAGAACTGTGCATGAGAAGAAGCAAGCCCAAGGTCATATATAAACACATAGTAGTCAGCCACTTTACTGCCAGAGGCTGCATAACAAACCAATATCTTCTAAAAACAACCGTCAATTTACACATCATAATAAACCCAACATTGCCAACCTCTCTTTCTTTTTCTTCTTTTTCCTTCTTTTTCCTTTCTTTTCTTTTCGAACGCTCCATACCACTGAAGGACATGCTGCTGACAGCTTAGAACCGAGAAAGGACGAAGATCTACGAGCAACATGACGCGCTTGCTACCCTTTCGGCAGGTCTGTCCAGAACCATCCCTGGTGCGTTCTGTACCGGTTGCACTCGGGGTAATCTCTTAGCTGCATCCGAAAACAAGGAATCAAAATAGTTTCAACTCGTCTTTTTACTGTGTGCTTTGAGTGTGGTTGAGGGTGAGACTTCTATAATTTTGTGAAACTTCATCCCAAAGACCAACTATATGTGATGTATAACTCATTTTTTGCATCGCAGTCGAAAAACAATTTTCAAAACTCAGGCTCCATAAACTCGAGTTTTATTGAGACCATGATAAAAAATATCCTAAGCAACTAAGATTAACCTGGTTTCAGCTTTTTCATGGGGGTGGGTGGTTGTTCAATTCAACTCACAAGTCAGTTATTTACCTATTTCATAGAAGATATCGTTGACATTAGCAGCACTCTTTGCAGAGGTTTCCATGAAAAACAAGCCATTCTCCTGCGCATATGTTTGGGCGTCCTGCATAATGCACAGGCACATGAGCAACACTTGAACTAAATCTAGCAATTTTGTCCAAACTACATGATAGACATTTCAAAGAACAATCACAAAGTTCCAACTGGGGTTGATGTTCGTTCACTAACAAAAAATAGTTCAACAAAGTAACACCATAGAAAGGAAATAAGGGTCAGGGTACTTGCCTCTGCAGAAACCTTCCTAGAATCCAACAAATCTGATTTATTCCCAGCTAAAGCCATGACCATATTGGGATTGCCTGATGCAAGGGACATGGTCCAATTGGTAAAAGAATTCAGATAGGCAAGTGTTCACAATAATTTGACTAATTAAAAGTAAACAAAATGTTAAATTAAGATGCCTTTGCAACAGTAACAACAACAAAGACTACCTTGTGCCTGAAGTTCTTGAACCCATTTTTTTGCCCGATCGAATGAAGCCTGCGATCAATGAGAGGATACTCAATAGAGTTAAAAATGAAAATGAACAAAGTTCCAATTCAATTACATTAGAGTAGTATATAAGAGATGAATAGTACCATATGAAACCTGATATGTTTAGAGCATGCCATTTTTCAGAAGGGTAAGAACTCATAAAAGTCATTACTCCTACCTCCTCGCCACCAATACATATACATATATATACATATGTATATAGCATCCTATTTAAGGTCCTATACAGCCCCATAACCGTTTTCTTTCTCAAGCACCAATACGTGACAATTTATTAAACCCTAAATCCCTTGATAACAACTTTACGAATCCCAAACCAGTTCTCTTGCAGTTTCCAAGTATTTTAGCAATTACTTTTAAAAACAAAATGGTTGGTACTTAATTCAATGACATATAACATTACTTCTTTATTCAAGATGTATTTAAGAAAGTAGTTGATGAGTTCTGCCACTTACTTGATTGGTAATATCAAAGACGATAATAGCAGCAGCTGCACCCCTATAATACATTGGAGCTAAACTGTGGTATCGCTCCTGCCCGGCCGTGTCCCAGATTTCAAATTTCACAGTTGCGTCATTTACAGCCAATGTTTGAGAGAAAAAGGCAGCACCAATTGTCGATTCCTACATAATTGTACAATTTAAAGTAAGAAATATGGTCAAGGTGTAAAAGCCCTTTTGGAAATTTCAATAGCCAAAGCTATGTAATACAAACCTGAAACTCCACAAACTGCCCTTTAACAAAACGCAACACTAGACTTGACTTCCCAGCACCAACATCACCAAGAAGCACCTGAACACAAAAAAAAAGAGTAAAACCACCTGAATTTAGTATGTGTTATTAAGAAATCATTTTAGTTAAACATAGTCCTTGTTTAACAAATAAAATTCCGAGGGAAAATTGGATAATAAGGACAATGGCAGCATAATATGAAAATGATAAACTACAATCAAGTTGCATAGTTAAATGGTTCCGTAACACTGTGATCACGCAGTAAGAGCAATATATATCGAAGAAATTTAATGATTTAATTTCCGAAGTTGAACAGAGAGGGGAAGAAAATGTAAAACCTCGAAAAACAAAAAGGGATACCGTCTTATAAAATTGATTGCTGAAACCAAGACCTACAGCCACGATACTACTGAACTCTTTGCTATATAAATTACAGAGAGTTAGCTCCGAGATCGAAACCAAGTTACAAATTGGAAAGTACATAGATATGCAAACAAGGATTTCAAAAATACAACCGACAAGACATACAGCAGAGAGTAGAACAGGCTTGTGCTAGCCACAGAATTCTGATAGGATCAAACCGGAAAGAATTCCAGTTCATCGCGAAGAAAACAAAACCCCAGATCAGAATTAACACAGAAATCGAGGAAACTAAAAGGGATTAAGCCAAACAAGACCTAATCGAATCGTCAACGAAAGGCACTAGGATAATGAAACCAAATTCGGGAAAAAGAAAACCACAGAGATCCACATCGAAGTTAGCATCAAAATCAGGACAGAAAAAGAGAAATCAAGGTTCGAGAAGGAAAAAGAGGAGAAAAGACTCACCAATTTGGCATTAATGTTCTTGTTTCCGCTGGTGGCCATGGCCGAAAACTGCAATCGAGAGAAAAATCGAAGAGAATCGAGGAAGAACAAGCGTTGACGGGAGGAAAAGATCTAAGAAAGACGAAAGCAAAAACCAAACAATAAGACAGATCGCCTCTCTTGGAAGCGAAAAACCCCTCTTTATCTCTCTCTCTCTCTCTCTCTCTCTCTCTCTCTCTCTCTCTTCCTCCGCAAGCAAAAGATGAACAGTAACAACTTCAATACCACACGACAGCGATTCAAAATTAATTTTAAATAAATATTTTATTTCCTTTCTCCTTTAATTTATCATGTGAAAAGACGCATTTACCCTTTTCAAAATATATAATTTTGAAATTGAGTTAAAAATCTTTAAAATGTTTAAAAAATAAATAATTAAATATTTTACTAACTAACTTCAACTAACCTAACAAATATATATATATGTAGATATATATTATGGATGAGTTCGGTTGGGTTCATTATTTAATAAATGGTTATTTCCATTAAAAAAAATTTACAACTCAAATAATTGAGTTTAGTTTAAAAAATGACGTAACCCGACCCTACTCAATCCAAGAATATTCCTATAATTGTTCACTCTCGATCTGTTTTTTTTTATTTATTTCTTATTTAGTTTCATCACACGTCCCGATCAGGGTGTGTAAAAGAGGGTGTCGAACAAGAATGAGTGGATGTAATTGCTCCGTCTTTTTTTTTTTTTTTTTTTTTTTTTAATCTGAACCCTAACTTGGTTCAAGCTGGAAGGGTCCGAGGGAAGATGCTTAACAAATCCAAAGAGGGTGAAGCTCCATTGTTCAAGTTCCGAAATCAATACTTAAGAAAACTATTCATCTAGTAAGATTATGTTTTCAGGCTTACTGTTTAGTCGAGTTCTCAAAATTGTAGGGTATATTGAATTAGTTGCAAAAGTCCAAGTCAACAAATCAAAGAACAAACCCTTCGGACACGACTTCCTAACTCATTCAAGAGTAAAATTAAATCATTTATGATCGTAATGTGAAATATTAATTTTTTCAATTAACAGACTTGTAACAGAATTTTCTCGATTTATAACGAGAAATTAAGCAAACTCTTGTATAGGACACTCCGGTCACATGTCATACCCAATCAATTTTATATTAATATTTAACGTCATTTTATTCTAATTAATAACAAAATAAGTGTTAGATAAACACGACTGTCCATGATATTGTCCACTTTGTGGATAAGCTCTCGTGGTTTTGCTTTGGGCTTACCCAAAATACCTCATACTAATAGAGAGAGTTCCTTGATTATAAACCCATGATCATTCTCTAAATTAGCCGATGTGGGACTTTCATCCAACACCTCCCCTTAATCGAGGCTCGATTCTTTTTCTTTTGGAGTCTTCGTCATTTGTTTACTATGTCTTCGAGGAGCTTCGAATCCTTTTTTCTTTTGGAATCCTTTGCTCGACATTTGAGGATTCTATTAACATGGTTAAGTGTAGGACATGGCTCTGATACCATGTTAAGAATAATGCTTTGATACTATGTTAGTTGAACGCGACTCTCCATAATGATATGATATTGTCTACTTTAAGCATAAGCTCTCATGACTTTGCTTTGGGCTTCTCCAAAACACTTCATACTAATAGGGAGAGTATTCCTTGATTATAAACCTATGATCATTCCCTAAATTAGTCAATCAGGAAGTCCAAAGCAAAGTTATGAGAGCGTATGCTCAAAGTGGACAATATCATACCATTATGGAGAATCGTGTTCATCTAACATGGTATCAGAACATCTTTCTTAACGAGAGAGACTTAAAATTTAATAATAGAATATATTAAAGGTAAAGTCGAGGATTATAAAAGAATAATGGGCAAACATGGAAAAATGATTTATTTTTTTTAATTAATATATTTGATTTTTTTTTTTTTTTTAATTTGTATAATTTGTCAAACATCAGCCAGCCAAAGGTACCCGCGGTGGGTCGGTGAATATAATTTAGTTTTAGATGTCGGCTTAAAATGGCATTTAAATCTAAATTTTAATTTTAAAAATTTTTAAATTAAGCGTAGGAGATTTTAAAAAAAAAATAATAAATAAATAAATATATATATGCGTTCAAGTCAAACAAAGTTGACCACTCCACCCAAGTGGACAGTTCAAGTCAAGCATAACCTGTTGCAGTGGAATGCCACAACCAAAATATTATGATATCGAATTGTTGTAGCGAAAGCGGAAGCAATATCAATCGTACTCACACACCCACAAACAGAATTTAAACAAAGAGACAAAGATTTACGTTATTCGAAAATAAGAAATTCTCTTACATCCACACGGCATGTAGTCACATGGACGTAACGATTACAACATTAATAACCAAATTAATATTTTTATTTAATCAAAATTTATGACAATTTACATCAGCTCTTAGGCCACGATCTCAGCTTCAAATACGTTTAGCAGCCACAGGTGCGTAAGCGTAGGAAGCATAAGACACTAGCGCTGCCCAAGTCACGGGCGACCAGAGAACCTTCCAGCCCCACAAGTAGCCCAGTAACCTCGGCGTGCAGTCCAGTGTCCAGCACAACCCCGACTTCTCCATTGCGTCCATACGACCCCTCCAAGCCACTTCCAGACGCAACCAGCTCGTGGCCACTCCAACCAACTTTTCTCTGCTCTGTTGGATGAAAGTCTCACATCGGCTAATTTAGGGAATGATCATGAATTTATAATCAAAGAATACTATATCCATTGACTTGAGGCTTTTTGGGGAAGCCCAAAGCAAAGCCACCAGAACTTATGCTCAAAGTGGACAATATTATACTTCCCTCTACTCAAGTAAGCCAAATTTTTGCTCGATTTATCTGTTTTGGATCATTCTAGTACATTTTAAACCTAATTAAGGTCGATTTCTCATTATTTGGGTTGAATTTAGGATAAATAGAATCCGTTAGAGATGAACTTATGAACGATTAGCTAAGGGACGGTTTGAAATATAGAGTCAAGCTTAAATGTAAGTAAACTTACTGTGGAATACATACGAGCTAAACTGGATGAAATTTACTAATGCATGAATAACATGTATCATATGGCTTTTATTTACGTGCTATTGTTATGATTATGTATGATTTATTTGATACAAGTGCTTTCATATACACCCGTGCATGATTGTTATGACTATGTTTATAATTTATGAGACATCATGATGTAAAATGTGGGTAAAGTATGATTGAAATACCATGCAAATGTATGTATCTTTGATAAGGAATTCAAAACATGTCACGTATGACAGCATTATGTGCACTATCTCACTAAACTATGATTTTAGATACGAGACTTCATCTGTCCTTTTGTGCTCAAATGATCGTATTATACAAATGCAAACCTATTATACTTTATTTTACGTTCTATTTCTTTCTACTGGTTTCAATTGGATAAGAGCGCTCAAGCGTACACGAATTCGCCTAATAGGTCTAAATGCATGTGTTGATGGTACGTAGCTTAGTATTATGAATCCAAACTGGCCCATAAATGAAATTATTGTCCAATGCCAAGATATGAATTCTCGTCCCATTAGAGATGAAAACATATTTGCATGTATATACATTTTTTGATTAGTTATCGTCGAGGATTTTTAAATATTCATCGTTTTGTTAATGATCTTTAGGTAAAAGTAAGGGGTATGTGCACGGTTGACAGCTTTTGCTGTGAACGCTAAAGTTCTTTAGGAAAGATTTCACATCCATTTATATTTTTATTTATTTAGCTTCCGTTTTAAATTCCGTCAATTGAAACATATTTCTAATGCGGGTTTTTATTAAATATTCACTTTCATTAAATTTTGAAATAGTATTTCTGTTTGAATCAATTTCATAGTAACGATCTTATAATGTTTCAGCTTGTTGGGTTTTATGTCCTAAAACTCATAGTTTGTAAACAAAAAGATATTCTATTTTCAATAAAGTTATTATTGTTGTTTATTCAGTAAAGATTGTTATTGAATAAAGTGAACTTTACGATCATTAATCTGAATCCAATAAACTAAGAACACTCTGGCTATAGTATGATTACTTGAACTATATATAGAGACATAAGAGTGGATCAAGTTCAAGTATATAGTCAAAATGATCTATAGTATAAGGATAAGGCTGAGTACCTTATTCTGGGGACACTATGGATGCGGCCCACTTTTGTATATGATATAAACAATGTGATCACTAAATTGTACATGTGGAGACATGTGAGTGGGGGCATCCTATGCAATGAGTATTGCATAAGATCGGACCATGAAGAAAACCACTCTCACTTTATAATGTCGTTTACTGTTGAGACTGATTTTTTTTTCATTCGATAACCTAGGTAACTCGGTTTTAATCCTGAGCTAACCATGAACTCCTGTTTATTCAGAATTATCCTTAGATTTGCATGGGTGAGAGTGGCTCTAGTTCGCCGACTCAATAGGCCTCCCATTTCAGGGGTAAGACTGGGTGAATGGCTGGGGACGTGGGGTGCAAGATGGAATTCACTCCTACCCACTTTTAGGGATAGAAGAAAGGTAGTTCCCTTAAGCACTGACGACTTCAGGTCTTGAACAAGGGGCCCCACCCTCTCAGTGGCCTGAGAGGGATTCGGTTTACTGGTTGGACCACAAACCAATTGCTCATTAGAGGATCAGTGAGACATAAGGAACAAGAAGTAACTTTAGGGGTAAAACGCTAAATTGACCCAGCTCTAGTTACGAACAACCTGTGAAGGATCGACTTACTAATCATGGTTATATCAAATGGACAGAAATATATCTATAGTGAGGGGAGTGCAACTACTAGGCTATAGTGGAGTGTCCTAGTAGTTAACGAATGTTGGTTAACAAAGTTAATGAGTTTAGCCGATTAATCTTGGATTGTTGGAGCCCATGATCTATAGGTCCATTAGGTCCCTCTGCTAGCTCATATCGGACTAAACCATAGAACAGTGTGACGAGTGAGTTCGAAGTGTTCGAATTCAAATTAGGAAATATGCGCTACATATATACGATATATTTAACCGCATTTTTGTTTTATTAACGAATTAAACAAAAGGAGAGAATCTGAGATATTTAAATAAGATTTAAATATCTTAATCAATTATGTGTCGGAATTGATTGGGATTGGCATTTGAATTAATATTAAATATTAATTAAATAGTTTAATTAATCATTTAATGTTACTTTAATTTGAAATTCATTATTCAAATTAATTGTTGAATTAAAATGAAGAAAGTCAAAATGTTGACTTTATTTAATGGAAAAATACATGTTAGTGGAATTTTGAGGTGTCAAAATTTGGTTTAACCAAACTTGCATGTTTGCCAAATAAACCCCACAAGTTTGAGTGGAATTCTGAGTATCAAAATTTGGTTAACTCAAACATGCATGCTTGCCACATAATCCCAAAATTTGAGTGGAATTTTAAGTGTCAAAATTTGGTTATCTCAAATTTGCATGAACATGCAAACATGACTCTTTAAATAGAGTGATCATAGTACATGGAAGGTCTTCTTCTTCTTGGTGAAAAACCTTGAGAAAAACCTCTCACAAACACTCTCTTCATATATACAAAATCCCTCCCAAGTTTAGTCACTCACCGGATTCCACAATCCCGTTCTAAGGCCGGAGAATAGTGGAGAAGACACTAGTGGTGGTTCGAAACCGGTTCGTGAGGAAAAAGAAGTTTGAACTACAAAAGGTTAGTATTCAAACTCATTAAGTTTTAATACTTATGAACATGCTAGTTATTTACTATAATTGATGTTCTAAAAGTGCCTAAGATTCAAATTGCTTCCGCATGTGTTATATTAACACCATCACAGCTATGCTCACGAAAGGTAAGAATACTTTGACCAACCCACTTCTTGGCATCGTCATAAATTTATGATACGAGGAGCCTAGACCAACGCCCGTCCTCTTAAGTTTAGAAATCTGGATCAATAACATTTGCCCCGTGATATGAGTCTAATTGTATTTGAATTTATACGACGAATTCAAACTTCGTAGCTCTATGGACAATCGATATTATCTTTGGGCTGTTTATGTAAATAATATTGTTTTGGAAGGACGTGGGATAGTTGGTAAAGGTAATTCTTTTCGAAATTACATACCAATTATCAACTTTATGTATACTCCTACTCGAGAATAAATTGTTTTCTTGTTCATAAAATTTTAAAAATTAAAATTAAAAAAAGTAATAATTTTTAAAAATTCAAAAAAAAAAAAAAAAAATTAATCCAAAATAAAAACAAAAGGAACAAGCCAAAAATATACAACTTTTAGCAGTTTGGTAGGCATGAATTAGCGAGCCCTGGGTGTGGGGTTCGAACCCTAGAATGGGCCCCACAACAGGCATTTGTTGTATTATTAAAAAGTGAGAGAGAGAGCTAAAAAATTTGTCCTGTTTTTTGTAGTAATGACACAAACACAAACACGAACTGTCCTATAAACTACATTGTCCTTTATTTTTTTGGGATTCTATTCTTCAAAAAACGAGGTGGGCCCACTTGTGTTGTCGTTGTCGTGATCATCGTCGGTAGCCGAGGGTGGTCGGGTTACGAGAATAGGGTGAAGACAAGCAAGGTATCGACGATGACAAGAGAGGGAGGAAGAACGAGACTAAAGATGACAAGAAGTTGATACAAAGCGTGAAGTTTATTTTGTTTACTTTTTTATGATGCTATGATTTTTAGACAATTGATAATACTAAACCGAAGCGGATAGGAACATATTCCAAAAATGAAAGTTCATGATTATTTTTAAAATATAACTTATCGGAGAGAAATAATAACACATTATAATATATATATATATATTTGTATTATACCAACTCTAAATAAAAAAAAAAAATTATTGTTTGCTTTTAATAAAAGAAAAGTTAGTGAAGATTAATTTATTACAATTAAATAATTAAAAAAAGTTTTATATAATATCGATTATGTTATGAATCACGACTCCCCACAATGGTATGATTTTGTCCACCTTAATTATAAGCTCTCATCCGAAGTCCAAACGATTTGGTTCCAATACAGAGAGTATTCTTGATTTATAAAAACATAGTATTTAGGGGATATATCAAATATTCGGATGGCCTCAGAAGTGTGCCCCATTTGGGCTCCACACTTCCACTTCCCCAAATCTGTACTTCCTGCTCTGTAACTCTCTTTCCTGATTAGATTGTTTCGTTTCGAACCCTTTATTCCTTCCCTCTGCCGCCATCTCCTTCCCTGACGCAGGCCCCATTTTCTCTCAACCCTTTTCCCCTTTTCCCCTTTTCCTCCTCCATCAACGCCCATGATTTCTTTCGCTTTTGAATCAAGCAACTCATGTGGGTTCCTCTGGATTTCGCTTTTTTTTTTTTTTTTTTTTCTTGCATTTCATGTGAATCCCATCTCCCTTTCCTTTCCACCCTTCGTCTCTCTGTTGTGTTTTCCTCTGTTCTTTCGTTGTTCTTGATTTTCTCGTCAGTGATTCTCGTTTTTAGATTCTGGGTTTGGGGTTTCTTCAATGGTAACATCTATTTTGCATCTGTTTCTCTGTTTGATTTGATTTTTGAGCTCTCAATCTGTTGAACCACTGGGAATTCCTCATACCCTTTGAATCGTTTAATCCTCATTATCGTTTTTGCATCTCGATTGATCCTCGTTTCTTACTTTTGTCAAAGCGTTTTGATGATTTGTTCTTGTGGGTGTCTTCTAGGTGCTTGCTTTTAGATTAAGGATTCTTCTGATTTGAAGATTTTGCCCTGTTTGATTACTCTTTTCTGGGTTCTTTTGATCACATATTTCATGATTCCAATTGGGTTTCTCTCGATTTCTTTAATTGATTTGAGGGTTGTTATGATTTCTCCAGCATTGATTTGATTGTGCTGGAATAGCCAAAGGATATGGTCTCTGTTTGATATCTTGCAGGGGACTTATGAATTGAAATTCTAAATGGATGTTTCATCGAATGGTAAACGCTCTGTACTTTGCCTTCGTTATCTAAATTCCAGGATCTGTAAATGCATTGCTATACTACTTGTTCTTCTGATTGTTAGAGCTATTGTCTTTCCGTTCTCGAGTGTCGGTCGGATCGAAGAGAATGACTTAGTATTCATCCGAAATCGATCTCCATTTCGTTTAGATAAGTTTTTGGAGGTTCCTCAGATTGTTTGGGGTTTAAACAATCAAAAGATAGCATTTGCAAGAGCTTGTTTGACTGCAAGAATGTTGAACCGAACTCTTTTGATGCCTAGTCTTAGTGCCTCCCTGTTTTATAAAGAAGTTGAGCGTTTGGAACCGATTTCCTTCGATAAGATCTTTCGATATGAAGAGTTTAATTCTCGTTGTAATGGATTTGTTCGATTGGGACGTTATATGGATGTAAGTAATCGAACAAAAGCGATCGAGATACCGAAAGGAAGCGGAAGGAAGTGGACGGTCGAGAGGGATTTCGAGCAATTGAAGGAGTATAGCAAGGAGCCATTTGATCAGGCAGAGGTGGTTAGAATAGAGGGTAAGAATCCATTTTTATGGCATGATCACTGGCCCGTGAAGGACTACGCCAAGGTTTTCGAGTGCTTGGTTTTGGTCGACGAGATCGAGAAAGAAGCAGATAAAGTGATCTCCAGGATTAGAGAAGTAGGATCCGAAGTAAGAAGCAAACTCGACTCGAGTGCTACCGGTGCTAAAGCTCGGATGTTGTTGCAACCGGTACCATATGTTGCAGTCCACATGAGAATCGAGATCGACTGGATGATTCACTGTAAGAAGTTAGAGAAGAGATCTAAGATGAACCAAATTTGTAGTAGCAAGGAGGAGATAGTGAATAGAGTAGGCAACATTATCGGAATGAAAACGCCAACGGTCGTTTATCTCGCGGTTGCAGATAGTTTACTTAACGATTCTTCGATTTCGAAAGGTTGGAAAGACGGGTTTGTACCTTTAGAAAAGAAGAAATTGGGCATTGATGAAATCTACAAGAAGTATCCATACCTCGTTCAGTCAGCAATCGACTACGAAGTTTGCTTGAGAGCCGATGTGTTCGTAGGAAACAGTTTCTCTACGTTTTCGAGTCTCGTGGTGCTTGAAAGAACGCAAAAGCTTACGAAGACAGGGGTTTCGAATCCATGTGGTACTGATGTAAGATGGCGTTCGTATGCGTATAACATATTAGGAGATTCAAATGGGGCTAGAAGATGGATAGCTGATATGTCTGATTTGAGCCTCGAGAAAATTAGTTATGGCTCGAACGATACCTCTTGTCGATGATCGGTTATTTGATAGCTCGAGATTGAAGTTGTTGACTTTGTTTCGATTCGTTGGATCTTGTACCATTTGTACATGAAAAGGAAAAACAGAGGATGGTAAAAGATGGAGCATAGGGGAATTTGATTGATTTATTAGAAATCATAGATGATTTGATTGATTTATTGTTTTTATGAGTTGTTAATTTATTTGAACTGATTTTGTACAAATAAATTGCATGAGCTTTCCGGAACTTGCAAAAGTAATTACGGCGTGATTCGAATCGATGTGATTACAGTAGAGATGTTTATTTAATTCGTGGAGTCGGGGCTCGTAGGGGTCGTTCTAAATAGGGTGGAGATTCTCTCTGGAAATGAGTGGGGATCCGCCATGAACAGGGTGAGAATTCATACTCTCATCAAAGTCCGTTTTGAATATTTGAAAATACAGCTTTAAGTATGACATCCTAAAATTGATCGGTTAAATCGTTAAAAAATTCAAAGAAAACTAAACGTTACAAACCAAAATATAGCATTCATACTCTCATCAAAGTACCATCGAGATTACGTCCGTTCTTAATTTTAGGCAGGACGGGTTTAACTTTTCCACCTTGAACATAACTCAACTCATCGAAACATACACTCTCGACCGACCAACCAAGAAGTTTCGAGTCCAAAACTCGAACAAAAGCAAAAACAAGAACAATGACACAAAGACAGAATGAACACATAATTTTCATTTTGATTAAATTGTTGACTATTTCTTCTCGTCTTCTCCTTTTCCTTTTTCTTTTGTTTGAAACAGGAAAGAATCAAACAAACAAAGCTCACATTCTTGCATAAGATTCCTTCATTCTATTCTAATCTAATGCAATGAGGACCTCTGAGGGTCACTTCATAATTTCCAGTATATGATTCAATATGATTCAACAGACAAACAGAGCAGCGTCGTAACTAACGATCGAAACGCCAAGCTGTGCGGCGGAGTGTAAATGAGGTATCGAGGGAGGTAAACTAGAGTGAGAGACTCTTTTACCTCCCCCTTTTATTTTTCGTCTAAGAATCGATATCATTGTACATAATCTTCATAGTAGTTATCACTTATCACGGAAACGAACCTCTCAAGCCATGGAAGTTGGTGTAGGTCCTTCATCGTGTCGACGTAAGAGTCTGTACATCGTGGTGGTGATTGATACGGTTGGTGGTCACTCAGACTGAATCCCCCAGCCAGGAATCGTTGGATTAGTGCTAACTGTGATCTCTCTTGCTCTGAGTATGCGTCCATTATCATCGGGAGGGAATTAAAAGTTTCCCATGCCCACTGCTCGGATTCTTGGATGGAGTGGGTAACCAAGTCCTCGGAGTTATCGTCGTCGTCCCAAAAGGCGCATTGGCAGGTCTGTTGCCCATCTTGGTACTCAGCACCACAAGAATAGCAGAATTCATGCCCGCACCTGTAACATATCAGTATAAGCATTGAATTCATATACATAAAGAAAACCCTGCTCCTAGTTTAGTAAAAACTAAGCATTGCAATTCGCAGATAACGTTTACGACGTGCAAATATCAAACCACGTGAGCCTGGCCATAGATTATAGACCATACCATGCATATATCAAATCACGTTTACGACGTGCAAATATCAAACCACATGAGCTTGACCATAGATGTATAGACCATACGTGCAAATATCAGATCACGTATACGACGTGCAAATACGTATATAAAGTGCCTCGAACTTTCTAATCAAGTCCTACAAGCTGATCCTTCAAAAAATCTAACATCCCACTTAACTTGTGACATATATTCACGATGATTCCGGTGTTTCGACAATTATCTCATAAACCGACACGTTAACATAAATAACAAGAGATTTGGAGGAAGTAGCATTACCAGCATGTCATATGGTAGCAGCCTTGAGCCAATTCGATCATCCTACGACACTGCTGACAACGTCGCCACCTTTTGTTTCGTGCAAGACGATGTAAGGTAATATCAGCAATGTCTCTTTCCTCTAATGGGATGTCCTGAAACTCTTCACAGCTCATTGATGAATGCCAAGGAACACAACATTCAACACAAATAAACCTCTGACAAACTGGACATTCAATACAAGTGTTATCCGATTGACTTGACGAACTTGCCCGAGCTGACAAACATTCGCTCGGGTCTAACAGAACAGAGCAATTCGGATAAGGACAGTAAATTTTATCCGAGTGAATATTCGCTTCCGCTAAGGTATTCTCCAACGATTCATATAAAGTCAAGGGAAGAAAAGATTTAAACTCATTGCTTGTGATGTAATATTTGCATCTCAGCTGAGGACATCTGATAGGAACTTGAGATGTCTCTAATTTTCCATCAACATAACTCTTCATACAATGAGAGCAGAACTTATGACAACACTTCAACGCAACCATCATAGCGGTCGGTTTGTTCTCACAACAAATCGAACAATTCTCAACTGATTTATCTCCCTTTTGTGGACAAGAAAGAATCCCAATAGCCACTTTCGCGAGATGAAATGGCTGCTCGAGGTCCGAATGTGATGAAAGGTTCAGAGAAAACGCTTCACAAGTGCTAGCATGCTCTAGAATCCTTTCTTTCAGCGCTACAAGAAGCGGAATTTCAGGCTCCTCTTCATTTGTTATCTGTCAAACATTCACATATCTTCAGAAAACGCACATAAATTTAAGAGTTTATGCAATCTTTCAAGCGAAGTTACGCAGCTAGGGGAAGTAATAACCTGATTATATAACGTATTGGAGTCGGTAAAAGCTCGAATAGAGCGGACGCCATTCTGTATGGCCTCAACCAATCCATCCATCAAAGCTAAATAATCAGCAACTAGCTCATCAACATAGAAATCAAGCTTTTTCTGGATCTGAATAAAAGGGACTTTCCCTGATCTTTCCATGAACACTCCAATACCAGAAAGACCAGAAGACGGATCACCGATCTCAGCTATCGAAACGCCTTTAAAGAACATTTTCACCGAAAACTCATCAAGATCATCCTCCTCCTCAGACCCGTCTTCCACCACATCCTCATGATCTTCACAACAACTTCGAAAATCTTCAACATCATCTTCCTCAGCTGGACCAAACATCTCACGACGCTCCATTTTGTTAAAAAAATTTCAAACGATCCACAAATCCCAGATGGCAGTAAACAATCGAAGATCCACCAGCAAATGAATTTAAGAACGTTCTTCGCAGTTCTTAATTACTCATCCGCTGTTTAAGAACTCCAAATACACAATCGGGAGCAAGATTTCCCTAATTTGCAAACTAAAGCAACATTCGCTCCTAAAATCACAGAAAACAATATAAATCACTCGGAAATTTCTATCAAATCTATATTCTAGATCAAAAAGCGACAGAATACCCTATCGTAGAATCATTCCATTTCCACATTAGAGGACACGAAATTCCAAAAATCGAATACGAAAAAGAGGAACATGTCCGAATCGGAGAAAACGCAAACAAAACAAGCAGTTCCTGTATTTTCTATGCAAATCAAGATCGACCCATTAATCAACTACCTAATCCATGAAACCCCATTTAAAAGAACCAAACAAAAATTCACAAAAACTCCGGGATTGGGGGTCGGAGAAAGAAGAAACGGAAGAAAAAAGAAATCAAAGAAATGAATGAATGTTCCATACCATAAGAACTTCACCGCATGTGAAGGGAATTCAGGGGCCTGGAAGATTTGTCTGTGGAAGAAATGATATTAAAAACAAAAACAAAAACAAAAAAAAAAAAACCCTAATCTGACAAACTGCAAGAATAAGCACCAAAGCAGCACCCCAAATTCTCTCTCTAGAAAAGAGGCGGATCCATTAATTGGGTTTTTGAGAGAGAGAAGGATGAATGGGAAGAAAGAGAGAAAAGGGAAGAATCTTGAGTTACTATTTGCTAATTTGATGCCTTAAGATCAAAGAAAAAATGGGTTTCTTTTGCTGTTTATGCCATTCATTGTCCTCCTAGTTGGGCTCGTTCTATAATTTTGCTATGGATAAGGGCTTGTTCTTTAATTTACAATATCTTTAAAATTTTAAAATTTTTATATTCATCCCCAAATTTCTATTAAAAAAAAAGGGAAATAATTACAATTTGGTCACAATTTGGTCAAGAGGCCTTTTACCAAAATAAATAATTGAATTAAAAAATAGAAAAGATTCTTGTTTTGTTGTTATTTTTTAATTTTGTTAAAATAATTTAAAATTTTATATTTTTTTAATTAATTTTTTTAAAGTATTTTCAAAATATTTTATTTGGTCCTTGGGAATCTAAAAACCAACCACTATAATCCTTTATGGAAAAAAATCTATTTTAATGATTCCTAAGTTTTTAAGTTATGTTTTTTTAATTCATAGATTTTGAAATTTACTATATAGTATTTGTTATTATTCTATCACTAATTATTTGTCTTATGATTCAAAGTTAAAAGTTAATATAATTTAGTTGTAATTATCTTGGATTATTCGCTCCGAATGTTTCGGTTAATCTTGGTGGTTAGAAGCGTATGATTTAATAAATTGATCAGACTATTCAACCTAAACTATAAAGGTTGAGTGGAGTTAATTTTTTTTATTATTTTAATTTGGTTGAATTTTTTAAAAACTAAAATTAAGATTGGTTTTTAGGTTGACATTTTTTTTATTGGGTCAACTCGAGAACTCGAGAACTCGAAATATGGTTACAACTCAACTCAACTCAATTTAACTCTATCTTACTTTTAAAAAGATTAAGAATATTTAACGTTTGTAACTAATGTTAGTGATGATTTGTGACTTGTAAATGTTTGATATTTGAAATTTATGAGATTTTAGTTTTAAACGATTAAAAAAAAAGAACTCGGCAATTCACGGGTTGGGTTATGAACTCTATTCGGATTGTTCGGTTATGAACTTGGCAATTTTGTTCCTTCCATTTTAATACGGTTTGATTTTAATCTCTATATTTTAAATTTTTTTAGGTTTTTTATTTGTATAATTTTTTTCATTAAGGTTTTTTCCTTTCATGGATTATTTATTTATTTTTTAATTTAAGGCTTTTTAAAGGTATTTTCCATAACATTTCCTGATTTTATTTTCTTCAAATTGGGAATGTGTATTTTAGATTCTTTTTGCACAAAAAAATATTTCCAAATATTGAATCTTTTTGTGTTAAAATTTTGGAAAATTTTGTTTTTTTTAAGGATAAATTTGTCTCGTTTCATGGTAGGTTTTAAAAATGTTGAGGAAAATTTGAAAAAGAAAGTCCAAAGATAACAATATTTGTTAGCGGTAGGCTTGGGCCATTACAAACGGTATAAGAGCCAAACACCATGTGGTATACTAGTGAGAACGTTGATCCCCGAAGGGGGTAAACATCAAGCGGTGTGCCAGCAAGAATGCTGAGCCTCGAAGAGGATGAGATTGTGAATCCCACATCGATTGGAGAGATGAACGAGTGTCAGAGAGGATGTTGGGCCCTAAAGGAGGGTGTGGAAACCTCTTTCTAGCATACGCGTTTTAAAAACCTTGAGGGGAACCTCGAAAGGGAAAGCCCAAAGAGGACAATATTTGCTATCCGTGGGGTTGAGATGTTACAAATGGTATCAGAGTCAGGCACCAGACGGTGTGCTAGTGAGGACGCTAAGCCTTGAAGGATGGTGGACACTGGGCGGTGTGCTAGCGAGGACGCTGGACCCCGAAGAGGGTAGATTATGAGGTCCCACATCGATTGAAGAGATAAACGAGTGCCAGCAAGGACACTGGGCTCCGAAGGAGGGTGGATTGTGAGAACAACATCAATTTTAGAGGGGAACGTGTGCAAGCATTCTTTATAAGGGTCCAAACTGACAGACCACATCCGACCTGGACGACGTCTCACCACTCTGCATGTGCCATGTGTCGTCTCTGTATAATTATGTAGGTAAGTCGTGTCTGTCAGGGCTAGGATGTGCTAGCATGCGAGTATTTCTTACCCTAGGTGGTTAGAAACTACATCCTCAAGATTTTTGAAGGACATTTTTGGCATCTTCTTTGGGCTTTCCATTTCGTGCTTTCCCTCAACGTTTTTAAAACGCGTTTGCTAAAGAGAGGTTTCCACACTTTTATAAAGAATGTTTCGTTCTCCTCCCCAACCGATGTGGGATCTCACAATCTACCTTCCTTTTGGGCTCAACATTCTCGCTGGCACTCGTTCCTCTCTCTAACCAATGTGGAATCTCACAATGCACCCCATCTGGGCCTAGCGTCCTTGCTGACACACCGTCTAGATTCCACCCCTTCGAGGCTCAGCGTCCTCGCTGGCACTCCATCCGGTGTCTTACTCTGTTACCAATTATAACGACCTATTTTTCTAACCTAAAGTTGCTATCGCATACATAACGTAACCATTTTATGTGGAAATACTCATTTGAAACATAAACATAAATCAGTGTCATGAACTTAAATGTTTAATAAAAAGGTCTTTAAAACAAATCAACGGAAAATTAAAATAGATACAAGAAAAAATAAAACACAAATACCCTATGATAACCTATAGTCTACGAAATTAAATACAACTATCCTATGCATGTGCCATAGTTTTTAAATTTGTGATGCCTCCATTAGCCGTGTAGGAGAGCCTTGCCTTTACCTGGAAAATAAAGTAGCACGTGGCTTGAGTATTTTAAGAAATACTCAGAAAGTAACTCCACTATTGGAATTAGATGCAAACGTATACAATCATGAATGAGACCTATTCTTTAAATCTATATTCTCTTAGGTGTCCTAAGTGGCTCATTGGATGTGTATTTACTATTCTACACACACTCATACCTGCGAGTATGGACCCACCCGTCAGTTCACACAACTCTTGGGCCCCTTTCCTAAGGACACCCAGTAAGAATAGTGACCGTCGTAGTATTATGATAAAAATAATAATCATTTTCCTTTTCGTAATGTATGCGTCCGTACCCATCGTAAATAGGGAAATGTCTCGATGTATGAGACATACAATGATGCATGAGGTCCCAACATTTTTCATTTATTTAACTATTTAAATCAACCCTTTCCATTTTTCCTTCATATCATATCATTTTACAACATAGCCTTTAAGACATGTATCAGGGTTGAATACTGTATCATTCATATCATACATCGTATTATGTCATATCATGCACATAACATGTCCTTCAACATATCATATTATATCATGCACGTATCATATCATAAAATATGTCACAACATGTATTATATTGTCAAACGTGTTACACCATAACATATATCATATCATCACCACATTGTATCATAACACGTGTCATAACATTAACATATCATACTATAGTTATATTATATCACAAACATATCATAGTCATATCGTTTCATAAACATTTCACAATATCAAACATATGACAAGTGCAGAACCATGAGACACATGTCATCATACAAACATAAACTTCTAATCATGCCGATAGTAATGCCACTTACTTGAGTTCGTCCTCCGAAGCTTATTCCAAGTGTTGCCGAGGTATCTCCTATACAACATTTACTCAATTTTCTTAATAACTCCAATTTCCTAATCTAATTTAACCTGAATCTCAGGATTTTCCGTGAGTGTCGTTTTCTGACTTTTCCTTTCTTTTTTTTTTTTTCCAATTCGTTACACTTACCTTATTTTACTTTGTTTTATTTGTTTTTGTCGTCCTTTTTCATCACGATTCGAGATTCGAAACCTCAAAAACTAGGTCATGGTAGCTCCACTCTCCCATTGACCCGTAAGAGACTCAATTTATAATTCGATCATACCGGTACTAATTAAAGCAAAATATGCAATTATAGGGATAAAACCGACTTTTAAACTAACTATAATTACGAACAACTCGTGGCGGATCAAATTGCTTGTAATGATTATATTAAAATATGAAAGGGGGCCTTCTTCGCCCTCCACCTAAGCTGCGCAGGAAAGGCCCAAAGCCAATCCCAGGGAACAGTGAAGCTTCATAGGGTCTTTCTGCCCAGGTGCAGGTAGTCCGCATCTTCACAGACATGTCTATTTCACCGAGCCTCTCTCCGAGACAGTGCCCAGATCGTTACGCCTTTCGTGCGGGTCGGAACTTACCCGACAAGGAATTTCGCTACCTTAGGACCGTTATAGTTACGGCCGCCGTTCACCGGGGCTTCGGTCGCCGGCTCCCCTGTCATCAGGTCACCAACTTCCTTGACCTTCCGGCACTGGGCAGGCGTCAGCCCCCATACATGGTCTTACGACTTTGCGGAGACCTGTGTTTTTGGTAAACAGTCGCCCGGGCCTGGTCACTGCGAAGAAGAAACCGCAATTATTGGCAATTATTGAGAATTATAACACATAATGCATTTTATACCAAAGTTTTTAAGGATTAAAAGAAAGTCAAACAAATTAAAGATTAAATATGAAAATTTGTTGAATAAAATCAAAAGGTGAGATTTTATTCTAAACCAAATAGACTTAACAACTACTTTGAGATAGGTTTAATAATTAAACCCAAGTTGAGTCTAGTTCATTGATAATATCTTAAGCAAAAAGATATTTTCGATTTGGATTGGATTGAATAATTTAAGTTGATCTGCGGGGTTGACATTTTTTAGGTTGGGTTAACCCGACTAGTCAGAAAATAAGGTTACAATCCAACCATATCTTACGTTTAAGATTATTATGAAGATTAAGAATATTTGACATTTGTAATCGATGTTACTGATGCATTATGATTTGTGGATGTTTGATATTTGAACAATATAAGATTTTAGTTATTAATGTAATATATATTGTGCCTGAGTAATTTTTTTTGAATAATTAGAAAAATCAAAAGAACAACCCGACAACCCAACTCAATTAAACATGAAAAAATAGAAGGTCTGGTTGTGAATTCTACTCGAGTTGCTCGGGTTACTAACTCGAAATTTTAGATTGGTTCAAAAGATTTGTCCAACCCAACTCCGTCTATAAAATTGGCTAAAAAGACATTTGAGGAGGGAATGTTCAACTTTAGATGCATTGTCCAAATTGTATGGGTGCACATGAATAAAGGTATCAATTGTTGATATTTTCAAGCAAAGAGATTTTTAGCAATATGATTCAATCTTTATTAAACGAAGAGATTTGCATTAATCTATAGCAAGATTATTCTCGGGATCGTTCTTATTTAAATGTGGTATTGTTTCATTTATGCACCTCTTATTTATTCACGTGTCACATGCCGGCTAGCTGCTACCTTAGTTCGTCTCCCAGGTAGCCATAATCTTAGTGGGAACGATACCTGTAATAGACCAAGTCCACCGCCAGTAGATACTATCCTATTTGAACTTTCTTTCGAGCTTCCACTCAAGATTTTTAAAACTCGTCTGTTAGAGAAAGGTTTCCACACCCTTATAAGATACGTTTCGTTCCCCTCTCCAACCGATGTGGAATCTCACATTACCATATTGTTTTTGTGACTCACGTTCAAGATTCGAATTTTGAACATGGAGCGTTATAAAAATATGGTTAAGCTTTCTTAACCATCCTATTCTTCGTATAGCTCTTATATAAATGTGGTATTGTTTTATTTATGCACCTCTCCTTTCTTCACGTGTCACATGCCGTCTAGCCTTAGTTTGTCTCCCAACCATATCTTATTGGGAATGGTAATAGACCAAGCCCACCGCTAGCAAATACTGTCTTCTTTGAACTTTCGCTTTAAAGCTTCTGCTCTATGTTTTAAAAACCTATCTGCTACGTAAAAGTTTCACAAACTTATAACAAAAGTTTCGTTCCTCTCCAACTGATGTGGAATCTCACCGTATCATATTGTTTTAATGACTCATGTTCAGGATTCAAATTATGAACCTGGAGCGTTACAAAAATATAGCATCTTTGGCATCGAAAAGTGACTTTATAATCGAGAGAGTACACCATATCATTAAAGAGATTGTACTAATTAATTACAACCTAACAACACAACAAAAAAGAAACAAAACATAAGAAAAAAATCATCAGTTTAGAACAGAAAGAGTTGAAATTATAGAGTGATACATTAATTGAAAGATTGACAAATGTAATTGGCTAAGATAATCATGTTGTCAAGCCCACTTCGCCATTAAAGACATGCCACCAGCACCTAAGAGAACGGCAATATAGGATTTGACTTGAAGTTTGATGCTGCCCTGCAACTTTGGGCCCATAAAGTCAGCTGAGAGAAGATCCACCAAAGCCATGTAGATGAGGAGGCCAGCTGAAGAAGCATTGAGTAACCCCACAGTGATTAAGGCACTAGGGCTGTTTTCTTTGTATGTCTTTGACAACCCTATTCCTAGGGCTATCCCAAATGGGGTTGTCACCGAGAAGAAAAATGCCATTATTGCCTTCTTCATCCATTTATATTCTGCCTGCAATATTGTTTTTTCCATCCTAATCGAGTTAGAGTCGAAATTTAGGGTTACTAGGGTTTTGGGATTGCGTTAGTTTGGCTCGGTTCGTTGATAACGAGTCGTTTAGGATTGAAAATAATATAGCAATCAAAGTATTTCGAAAAACAGAGTATGATAATGAGATAAATGTAGCTTATCCTTTTATTTTATAGAAATTAAGAAGGACAGTGTGAGATTCCATTTGATTGGAGAGGGGAACGAAACATTACTTTAAGGGTTTGGAAACTTCTCACTAGGAGATGTGTTTTAAAAACTTTGAAAGAAAGTCTAAAAGGGAAAGCCCAAAGAGAATATTATCTGCTAGCGATGGGCTTGAGCGGTTAGAAATGGTACTAGAGGCAAACACCGGACATTGTGTCAGCGAGGATGTTGGGCCATGAAGAGGGGTGGATTGTGTGATCGCACATCGATTAGAGAGAGGAACGAGTGCGAGTGACTTTGAGCCTCAAAGGAGGGTTTATTGTGAGATCTCACATCGATTGGAGAGGGGAACGACTACCAGCGAGAATGCTTGCCCCAGAGGGGTGGATTGTGAGATCCTACATTGGTTGGAGGGGGAACAAAACATTTTTTTTTTTATAAGGGTGTGGAAACCTCAATCTAGTAGACACGTTTTAAAAACTTTGAGGAAAAACTCGAAACGGAAAAGTACATAGATGACCATATCTGCTGGTAGTGGACTTAGGTCATTACAAATAGCCACAATTTTTTTTTTTTTGAAAATACGTGAACCAAATTAAAACTAAAATAAGAAGGAAATAATATAAATACAATCTCTCAATCAATATAAGTCATAATCCATTTTGAAAAATATGTGAACCAAATTAAAACTAAAATGACTATCATGAATATAAGTTAGATCTTTGCTTAGATTTGTCTCCTTTAGTCAATATAATCACCATATAAATGGATGGAAAAAAAGTCATCATTTAGATAATGACCCGATAATGACCCGATAATGACCCTATGAGGTACGTTTTTGTCAACTAATGGTTCACAAGGGCATCGACTTTGAACATTAATGATAATCATGGAAACACGACATAAAAAACTATCGAAAAATGATATGGCCAATAATTGATCACATTGAGACCACAAACGCTACCTAGAAATTAGAAGAGTAATTTATAAAACAAGGCTTAAACAAGTAGTAGCTAATCTCACCTGAAGAATGCAGCCACCAAGACCCATCCCTTCAAACATTTGATGGAAGCAAAGAGCAGCCACTAGGCCCTTGATTGTGCATGTGTCGTTTGTGGCTCCAAGTGATAGACCAATCACAACCGAATGAACCACGATTCCCAATTCCAAAACCTAATAAGACGTTTTGAATGGAGATGAAGATTCAAATCTACAGCCTCGTGATTAAAAGAAAAATGAAATGAAAGGGAAAGAAAATGTTCACCATGGCAATCACTCGGTAACGTAATAGTTGAGAACCAGAACTAATTTCTTTGTTGTCACTAGTAATAATTATAGGTAACTCTTGATCTCCTCCTTGAGAATTCTCAGGCATAACCTCGGTATGTTTCTTGGTATACAAACTCGTAGCCATGGAATCGACCATGAGCGTAAGGATCGCCGACATCATGGCAACGAAACCCGAGAAGGGAAACTTATGCCATGGATTCTCTTTCAAACAATTCGACCAAAGCATATCGAAAGAATCAGGTAGAACATGCATGAAACCGGTGGCGAGAATGATGCCAGCCGCGAAGGCTTTGAGGATGATAAACATGTTTCTATCAGGGTGCAACGACGGGATCGATCGAGTGAAGAGCGGTAAACAAACGCCGATCACACTCGCAACGAGGATCGAGAAAATGGCGATGATTTTGAGTCGTAACGCCTTTTCTTTATTGGTGCATGCATTGGTTGTTGTTTCACATTCGTTAGATTGTGAAACAGCTTGGGTTGTGAGAAGAGAAAAGAGAAAGAAGGAGATGGAGAAGAACTTGAAAAGTGAAGTGGATGCCATTGACTTGAATTGGGTTTGAGTTTCTTACCCTTTTCTCTAGTTGATATCTCAATTTCCTTGAGTTGTGGAAATTGCAGACAGAGAGGTTATTATTTATATGCAAATTCCAAGAAGGAGATTCTCTCATCAACCCTCCAAAGGGTATTTTAAATAAAACGTTTCTAATCTTGTTGCTATCATATGCTATCTTTCTTTTTAATTCAACTACATCTCAATGGCCCCATTCATAAGTTCAATTAATTAACAAAAGAATTATAAACAAAGTTTTAGTTCATTAATTTTGCTAGCTCCAACTTTTTTTTTTTTTTTTTGAAAAAGGCGGAGAAATATAATTGAAGAAAGATAATTTTTGATGAAATGATTATTTGATTCTGTAAATGATTATAAATACAAAACTTTCACCCCAGACGTGGTGATTTTAACAAATATTCTTAGAATCAACATTGAATACTTGAGAATGCAGACTCTCCATTTATTTTAGACCAAGAAAGAAAGAGAGGGGCGGAGACGGAGTGAGATCTACGCCTCGTGGATTGGTTTGTTATCGAGTAGATAAGGACAATAAAAATCTCGAGCATATTTTAATTGACTAATAAAGAGACCATCAGGAGTGGCTGAAGAGCCATAATGATAGATCTAGAGACAGTGATTTTGTTCATAGAACCACCATTGCCAGGAATGGAGGCCAGCAACAGAGCAGTAGGCGAAGCCGGTAGAGAAGTAGTTGGCGCCATAGCATGTTGTGAAGTTCCAATGGACGAAGTGGGAGTCATGCCCCCTGGAGCAAGGGATGAAGATGGTATTGAAGCCATAAGAGTCGCCACAGTGAGCGAAGGAGCCAATTTTGGCGAGGAGGCCAGCGGCAACTTGGTTGGGGAGGAGGCCGGTGCGGTGCTCGGATTTCGAAGATAAATCTCTGTAGAAGGTCGATGGGTTTGTCGAGATTCCGTATATTTTCGATGAGAACGCTGATGAGGATCTTGAGGTTAGGTTTTTTGTGAAGGATGAAGAGCCGATTGGGAAGAAAATGAAAGAGGCTATATTGGCTAAGGGGAAACCGATTGTGTTGGAAAATGTGAGGTTGTATGTACAAAGTATGGCGAAGGGTGATTTGGAGGCTAAAAGGGTGGAGCCGAAGAGTAATCAATCCAATCATCAAAGCCCCTACGTCGTTCGAGAGGGCTCTCATACCATTGAAAATCGAAAAAGCCCGCAGTTATGGTGGAGAAGAAGATGAGTGAAGGATTCAGAAGCCATTGAAAATAAAGAATCAGAGTTGCTAAACCAAGATGGCTCTCATACCATGAGAATATTTGCTAAAACCACACCACCTGCTAGATGGTAGTGAAAGTTTTATATCTATAATAATTTAAAGAATCAAATAAATTACAAAAGATACGAAAAAGAACGGTAAATAGATACAAATATATCTGCCTATAATAATATGATAAATATGATACTTATGTAAGACGTAATGAAAGACAAATATTTTGCAATTTGCGTGTAATAAACGGTCAAATTTATTATATATGTTAAATTATAATTCTTTTTTACAATGGATGTAGGATTTCTTTTAACTCAATTCTCGAGATATGATATCAATTCTTCTCCGTTTCGAATACTTAAGTCGCATTATCAACGTCTTTAATTCAAAGTTATCACACGACAACCAATTATAAAAGATGGATATTTTTTTTTTCTAAAGTTTCACACTATAAGGAATATTTTTCTAACTTCAAATAAATTTCAATCCCATCACACTTTTTCTTGTGCTTTTATCTTTTTTCTTCGCCAATCCCTTTCTATAATTATTTATGATTAAGGGCATTTAGATATTTTTTTTGTTCTTGTTTTGCATCCATTCTATTAGCAAATAAAAAAATTAGGGTTTGCATTTGGAGAAGCACATAGATAGGTGTGTACGAAGAACAAGGGCATGTGGAAGCTTGTGGGTAGCCATAGGCAAAGGCCAAGGCATGCAAGTTGGAAAGATTTGATATCTATTTGTCAAGTTGGAAAGATATGATAATTTTTTCTCCTATTAACAAGCTAGAAAGTGACTTATAGCAAATTATTTGTTCTTAATTTCTTTTTACAAATCTAGTCTCACCCCTTTTTCTTTCTTAGAAAATGAAATTAATTTAGGCCCAATTTTATTTTCTTTTTCATCTTGAAATTTTGAATATTATGAACTCTTTAAATTATCATAATATAAGTAGTAGGTAATGTAATTATATTGTATAAGATGTAGGGGAATGCTAAAGTCATCACGTGCCAAGGGGAATACTGATGTTATCAGGTATCAAATCCAGATTTCAAATCATGTTCTGAATCTCGGGCTTGAGACATTACAAAAACAAACATTTTGAAGATTTAAGCATTCAAAGGTTGTGTGAGATCTCATATCGGGTTGGGGAGGAGAACGAAATACTCTTTATAAGGGTGTAGAAACCTCTCCCTAGCACACGCGTTTTAAAATCATTGAGGGAAACTTTGAAAGGGAAAGCTCAAAGAGGACAATATTTGCTAGCGGTGGGCTTGGGGCGTTACAAATGGTATCAAAGCCAGACACCAACGATGTGTCAATAAGGAGGCTGTTCCCCAAAAGGAGTAAACATAAGGCGGTGTGCTAGTAAAGACGTTGGGCTCTGAAGGGGCGTGGATTTGGTCGGGGTCCCACATCGATTGGAGAAAGGCTCGAGTGCTAGCGTGGACGCTGGGCTCTGGAGAGAGGTGAATTGTGAGATCCAGGACAATATCCAGGACAATATCCGTTAGCCGTGGATAATTTAATCTCTATTTTTAAAATTTTAATATTAAAAATCAAATAAAATAACACTCAAACTTGAATAATCAGAATCAAACTCCTATAAAATATTTGTAAATAAACAATTTTAAATTACAAATATTGAGAAAAAAAAAAAAAAAAACACTGGACGACAAGTTGATCTGAAATGAAAACGGTCTGTTTCATCCCTCAATTTTCTAATTTGATTTTGACAGATTCAATTGAGTTGACTTTATGGGGTTTTGTTATTAAATGTTAATTTATAGAAAAAAAAGGGAGAATATATATATATATAAAACTAAAGCTATAACGATTTAAAATTTGGAATTTGATGACGGAAAAAATGGTACACTTTATTTGTATAGGTAGTAATTTAATTTCTTTTAAACTTTTTTCGTCATTCATATCCTTAGAATCATTCTTATTCGGAAGTGTTATTTTAGTTTATTCATGTACTCGTCATTTACTTGGATGTCACAAAAACACACTCGGGAAAATATATGGTTTAATCGATAAATATAAAGATTTGTCCAACCATATTAAAGAGAGAAGGTTTTTTTTTTTTTTTATTACTCCTAAAATAGAGGTAAAAATGAAGACGAAAAAAAACATGAATATTTTATCATATTAATGAAATATCTGTTACGATTGCACAACAACTCACATACTCGATCTAGATCAACACAAAGAATAGGAGAGAGAAAATGTTACGAAAACTCTGGCTAAAAGAATATATTGATAACTTCATCAAACATGTAAACCTACCGAGAATACAAAAATGAATAAAATATGTTTTGGAAGCACATGTTATATATATGGTTTCTGTTTACTAAATATAAGTATTTAACCACTTATAAATATAATCTATCAAATATATTTCTGTCAAATTTTACGAAATCTTTACCAGATATTTACGAAATATTCTTTTACTATAAAAAAAGGCATTAGGCTGTATATCCCAAAAATCGGCCACTTGGAGACTGATCCAGTCAACCAAGATTTTCATTCTCACTTTCACTGCATCATACCAATTGAGGCTTTGCATGAGTTCAATGTTTCAATATCAACACATTTTGTGAACATGTTTGCTGGATTTTTACACACTCTATCTCTTCCAAATACATCACCATCTTCCACTAACCCGCAGGTGAAATGGTATCACCTTCTGTCTTTTGTCTTTAAAGATAGACTGGGTTCCTCACCAACTGTATGACACACTGACTATCTTTATAAAGAATCTTCTCGTGCTGCTTCTTGCCCAATTCTTCCAAATAGTCTTTCATCCACATGATCTTCTTTCCAGCTTCAGCTATTGCCATGTACTCAACCTCAGTATATGAAAGAGCAACGTATTTCTGAAGCCTAGACATCCCATCATCCATGGCTTACTCCTTGTATCCTCCAATTGTAGGGTCTCGTCAAAGGGCTCTGGTTCTTCTTTTCCAGTCAGCAACAAATAATTCAATGAAGGTGAATATATATCTGGTGCTCTAATAGTTCTGGATGATCTCCTCAACACCTATTCAGGTGTAACTTGCTCTATGTCTGGTTCTTCAGCAACGATATCAGGAGTTTCTTGAGCTTCTACTATAACATCACTGGGTGAGTTTTCCTGCAACTCAAGCTCAACTCCCACTTGCTTCGTTGTCTCAGAGTTCATCTTCTCTTTGTCCTTGTACACGACATTTTCATTAAAGGTCACGTCACAATATCTTAGAATTTTCCTATTCTTGTCATCCCAAAATCTATATCTGAACATGTCAGAGCCATAGCCTATTAAGTAGCACTTCACAGCCTTAGCATTAAGCTTGTCTTTTTTCTCTGGATCCACATGAACATACTTCTTCTTAAGTGAGAGTACTTCGAATTCTTTTTTTGTCCTTACTTCTTCTGACAATTTGAACTCCAAGGGTACTGACGACCATCTATTGATCGAATAGGCTGCTATGTTCACAACATCAACCTAGAAAGTCTTTAGTAGTCCAGAATGAATCCTCATGTTTCTTGCCCGCTCATTGAATGTTTTGTTCATCCTTTCTGCAATGCCATTTTGTCTTGCCTTACTAGGAACTGTCCTCATTAATCTAATTTCCTCAACTACACAAAATGTTTTAAACTCTAACTTGTCGTACTCTCATTCATTGTCAGACCTCAGTCATTTGATCTTCAAGCCGGATTGATTTTCAACTTCAGCATTCCACTTTTTGAAGGTGGCACACACATCTGACTTGTATTTCAGAAAATAAATCCATACCTTCATTCTGAAATCATCGATGAAGGTAACGTAGAACTTTGATCCGCTAAGGGATGAAACTGGAAATGGTTTCCAAATGTTTGTATGGACCATTTTCAGTCTCATTTTCTTCAATTCTCTGTCAGCCTTTGTGAAGCTAACTCGATTCTGTTTGCTCATAATGCAGTTCTCACAAGGACTCATATTAATAGATTTTAGACCTTCCAAAACTCTTTTCGTAGCCAACATCTTCACTCATTTGACGCTCAATGTTCAAGTCTATTGTGCCATAGACTTGAATTTGAAGCACTCTCAGCAATAGCAGCCCTGTTCATACACCTTGTAGTGGTGTATAAGGTTCCAGATTTTGTGCCACGTGCTACCATCATAGCACACTTCACAATCTTCCATGAACTCTTCCCCAACTTTATTGTATAACCTGTGTTATCCATTTGACCATTGGAGATAAGGTTCTTCTTGAGACTTGGAATGTATCTGACATCCTTTAGTGTCCAATGATTTTTGAGTTTTTATGCAGACATCCCTCTTTCCTTCAATCTTCAAAGCTTTGTTGTCGGCAAGGTACGCCTTCTCGAAACTTACAGATTAAAATCTGAAACAACTCCTTATTTGGAGATAAATAAAAAGATGCACTTGAATCCAAAATCTAGGATTCAATCGGGTTGTCCACACTGAGGATTAGAGCATCCACAATATCTTCTACTAATTATATGGAATTATTGTCATCTTCAAATTTGTGATTCGGCTTCTTCTTCAATTTTGTACAATCTGTTCGAAAGTACCCTTTTTCTCCACAATTCCAACACTTTACGTTTGGTTTGTTTGGACATTTTTCCCGATTCTTTGATTTTGATCGTCCATGTTTGTTTGGGCTCTTTGATTTACTTCTTCCCCTTCGATCAACATTGAGAGTATTGCCTGATGAATCTTCGATTTCCCATTTGCAAAAAATTTCGCTGAGAACTGCATCTTGAATTTCATCAAATTTTAGTTTATTAGATTCTCGTGAACTGCTGATTGCAGCAACAACAGTATCCCGCGACTCGGGTAAAGATGACATCAAAATTAATGCCTTAATTTCATCTTCGAAATTAATTTCCATCGAACTCAGTTGACTTACAATCATGTTGAACTCATTTATATGATCTGCAACAGATCCACCTTCAGACATTTGTTGATTGAACAGCCTCCGCATCAAATACACCTTGTTCATAGCCAACAGTTTCTCTTACATATTCGACAATGCCTTCAATAGGTTTGATGTCATATTTTTTTAATGATGTTGAACGACACATTTCTGGATAGCATCAACCGGATCAACCCTATGCTCTGACGATCCTTGAGCTTCAACTGCTCCATGGTCATGGTATCTGCCTTCACCCCCTGAAGATCTTTTTGGTACAGATAATCTTCAATCTGCATATTCCAGAAACTGAAATTGGATCCATCGAATTTCTCAATTACAATCTTTGAACTTTTCATTTTCACAGATCGTGGTGAATTTCGTGTAGCTCTGACACTAGTTGTTAGGATCGCACAACAATGCACACACTCGATCTAGATGAACACAAATAATAATAATAAGAGAGAGAAAATGCAAAGAGAACTCTGACTCGAAGGATTTATATTAATGACTTTAGGTATGTTAACCAACAAAGAATATAGAGAACAAATAAAGTACATTTTTAAAAGCATTGTGATGTATATATATATGGTTTCCGTTTACTAAATATAGGTTTAACAAATTTAACCCCTACAAATATAATCTATGAAATATATTTATGACAAATTTTTACCAACCATATATATCTTTAAAAGATCTTTATAAAATATCTACCATCTATACGGATCTTTTATTAAAAAAAAAAAAAAAAACATCTAGCTTCATATCCCAACAAAACCGGTTTAAATTCAACATTACTATGAAATTTTACTTGTGTGAAAATTCTGCATTAAATGTAAGTAATTTGTATTTTGATTTCAATTGTTGGACTATGTTTTTTTTTTTTTATTAATTTTAATCCTCATTTGGTATGGATATGGTTATTGTAGGTTGGTCGGGCTAGTTGAACTTGTAATGTTAAGATCATGGGAGAATCTTGGTTTTAATTGTGGCATGTCATCTCGCTCCAACCTCGCAGCTTTCTCATGATCTCCCTCTCACTCGTTTAACTCTGGCTCGATCAATCTAAATCCCACACAACTCATCTCAACTTTTTAATCTCTCACTCTCGCGATCACCTTGAATCTCCCACTCTCCCAATCTTTCTTTTATTTCGTTCTCACGCTCTATGATTAGCATCAACCTATGAATGAGTGGAGTGGTTCAATGACCATGACGATGTAGTTTTGGCAGCAATCATCTTGTAAGTAAATGGTCACGTCGTGTCCCCTCGATTTATTCCCAGCTGATAACCTCTCTCTATATCATGGTTATTTCTCTCTATTAGTATCATTTGACTAACGCAGCTGAAGCTGCCCTAATCCTAATCGAGCTAGTGTTCATCATCATCTCTTTGTATGAGTAACTACAACTTTTAATTGAAACAACTCGCTTGCTAATCAAGGATAGTTAACTAGACTCAAAAATAAAAAGACGTAAATTTATCATTGTTAAAATAAGTATTTAGAATTTAGGGTTTAGGATTTAATATTTCCCCTGCTAGCGTGCGGCTCTTGCACGCTCCCACCATCAACCAACCACCTATAATTCTTGTAAAATAAAAAATAGTAAAGATGAGTATAAAAATATTCATAAAGCTACCACTAGACTCTTATCAAATCTTCTCCATGTTTCTTATGGCTACCTATTCTAATTGAGCCTTGAAGTTAGCCAATACCATGGCTTAAGTCAATCTAGCTCTCTAAACTCATATGTCCATTTACCCACCTCACTTAAGTCACTTATTAGGGTTCTAAGTTGTATTTAGCAATTTATTCCTAATTTCTTTAGTCCATCTAAATTTTTATGATATTTGCATACCAGTTGGGGTGCCTCTCATAAAATTATGGGCTCTAGGGTGGATCTAATAGGTACGAAAGAGATCTACAATCAGAAGATGATCAAAGTCTAAAAGTTCTTTTGTTGGTTGTAATGTTATCGTAGAAATTCATGTTAAAAAGTTGTATCTTATTTTCCTTTGGATTGATTTCTTTACATCTAGACTTGTTTAGTTGGTGCACTTGGAATGTGTTGTACACCGATGTAATATTATGTTTTATTTAATTAATTCAATTATTGATACCTTATGTGTTAGCTACATTGTTGGAGACGTTATACCTTTTCTATGGCTGCAAATGAACTTAAAACCTCTTAGGCTTGGTTTTGGATGGCAAGTGCTGGTGGCTTACCTTGGTTACTTGTGATTAATCTATTTAAGCCTAAAATATTTTAATTTGAAAGTTGGGTATTTAAATTGATCTCTCTCTTGGTTAACAAACTTGGAAAATACTATAGAGTAGAACTCCGCTTCTCACGGTTTTCAATTCTTCATGTTTCAATTAGTTCTTCATAATTTCTCGTCCATTTTGATTTTAAAGATATTTGCCATATAATTGCATTATCACAAATACTACTCAATTGTGTAATCTCAATTTTCTTTCTTTACTGAAATTTTTGCAATCGAAAACATGCTCAATTTTGCTCAGATTGCAAATACTCCTCTAGATTAGATTTCCCATAGAAAATTGGAATTTTCTGCTATACTCCCCCGACTTCTCTTTCTTCTCCTCTCTCATATTGGTACTCCCTCTCAATTCTTTTTGGTGCTAATATTTCTCTATCCCTTCTTCGGCCTCTTCCTCTCCCTCGACCGACATCTCTCCCTCCCTTAGGACTATATCCTGCTAAAAGGGTGACATTGTCATCTTCTTCATTTTCAACTCCTTCATTCAAGAGTACTTCTCTTCCCTGAAGATTACCTAAAACTATTTCAATTCGCTCCATCCGGTCTGTCAATGTACTAATAACTTGATTCAAACGAGAAATGGTCTCGACTTGTGCCTCTCTCCACCTAGCTTCATTAATCTTCTCTTCATTTCCTTTGTCTTGGTTCATGATTGTACAAACAGTAGTTAAATATGTTCAGGACCTCACACACTCAACTCATTGATTTGACACTCAGGGACACTCGTGTTTATTACACACAAAGGTAGCTATCTAAGAAATTGACTAAATTATGATCAAAATAGGTTAATATATTGCCAATAGAAATCAAGTTAAGTTAATTATAAAAAAGAGCAAAATAAAACAAGAAATAAACAAATAAATAATGGACACAAAGATATTTTTGGATAAAATTGTATTGAAGTCCAAAAAGAAAGTATTTTGAGAATGATCTAACTTTCGATTTTACACCAAAAATTAGAAGTTATCTGTAAATTATGAGGAGAAAAAATATCAAATTCAACTATTACAAATTTAGATGATTTAAGAAAAAATGTGAATCAAAGTTTATTTGATCTCTAAATAAGCATGCAAATGTCGCAAATGTCTAAAATAAAGGATAAGGACAATCTATAACCCTAATTTTAATAACAAATATGATAATGATTTTTTTTAAGATTTAAATATGATCTTAGGAAGAAAATGAGAACAAAGTGAGAAATGAAAAAAGAAGTGGAAATGGCCCTAAAAAAATAAATGGACAAATTTAAAGAAAAGATAAACATGAGCATAAAATGCAACCTAAGTTCTAATGTCAAATTGACAACTCTCGTTCTCAGCCCAACTGTTCAAATTTTTGTTGGAATAAGAAATTTTGAACCAAAGAAATTAACACCTCTTTATACATAATTTGGATCAACTAAGAGATGAGACTACAAACTTGTTCTAAATCGAGTCACTCTACCATCGAACTTGATCAAACCTTATTAAATGACTCAGATCAACTAAGAGATGAGGCTACAAATTTTTCTAAATTGAGTCACTTTACCATCGAACTTGATTAAAGCTTGATTGAATGACTCAGATTCAATCTAGTACACCAATTGTTTGAAACTTAAAACTTTTAAGGGTGGGTATTTATAGTCTCTTTACAAAATAAACTTTCAATTCTTCAAATGATCACTAACGCTAGTGGTCATTATTTACTCCCACTCCCTTCAAATCTACCCAAAAGAAAAGTTAATTTGACAGATAACTTCTCACCCTTTTGCCCACTACAACAATTTTGAAATAAAAAGTAACAAATAAAATTTTCAACAACTCACTACAAGAAACAATGAATACAATAGCTTACAAAAAATGTTATCATAGACTTTTTATATCGTTTTTCGTACGTCGTGACAGTCCATGTTATTTAAAGTCTAAGACATTTTATAGCGTTTTTTTTGTAGCTATAATAAATGCTATAATAAAGTATGAAGTTATAACTTTTATACATTGTTATATAATCATTTTATAGCGTTTTTATTAATGCTATTATATGTTTAACATAACTATAATATCGTGTTATCTTTTAACTTATAATTGCATGTTTTTAATGCTACAATATAACATTTATAGGTTTAATATTATGTTATAATAAAGTTATTTAATCATTTATAATAATTATAATTATTCTAATAACCTTTTCATAGAATTTATTATTTTTTGTTGTCAAAATTTATTTTAATATTTAAATATCATTGAATTAATTATATTGTAATAAAATTTAATCCAAGTACTCATAGTTAACTAAACACACATGAAATACATAACATTAAATGTCATGCTTCAATTAATAATTGAAATTTTATAATCTATTTAAGTTACATATTTAATAATTTCCTAAAATAAAGGGTTATTCCAATGATATAAGATAAAGTATTCTCCACTATCGGCATTGTTGTTCAATGAATGAGAGTCGCTATCATGTCAAGGCTTTGCATGGTAAGTCTTTATCATCTTTGCTCGTGAAGTATACTCACTAAAACCATGGTAAGTATCTCTGCACTTCTACATCTTCTCCCACTAAAACCACTTTAAAATTCAAAACAATTATAAATAGAGAAGAGTACTAGAAGAAGTGACTTTAAATCCATAGTTAAACATCAAAAATCTAAAATACAGCAACCAATTCTTCTGATTGAACTTACCTAAATCTTTGGAGGCTCCTGGAATCTCGAAAACCTCTTCCTTCAAGTCACTATTGCTCTGCTCATCTTCATCTCTCTAACTTTTTATCTCTAACCTTCTGAAAGAGGATAATTAATAATATAGAAGTAGATTGAAAAAAATGAAAGAAGAATTTTGATGTCCGAGGAGGGAAAGAAATTGTGAAATGAAATCGACAAAAACCAAGAGATGGAAGGGGAGAGATGAAAATTGTAGGTGGGAGTTAAAAAAATTGTAAAAAAAAAAAAAAAAAATGTAACCCATGATGTTCAATTTTTCATAGCTTTTAGTTCAAAATGTTATATTTAAAAGCTACAAAGGTATTCTTTTTTGTGGCGACAAAGACATGCAATGGTTAGATAAGGAAAAAAGAGTTGAAACTTATATAGTGCATACTAGTAGTGAGATATTAGAAATTTTTTGTAACAAGTCTCTAAAGTGATCTCATTTTTCACATATTCTAGGAAGGAATTTGTTTACCATTACTCAATATCCAAGAAATGCAAGAAAGAGAAGATAGAGAAACACTTTCATCTATTCTTTGACCTCACTCTCATTCCACAACAATCTATTCCCACAACAACCGACCGTATATGCACGATATAAGAACAAATCATTAACATTAAAACCAAAACAAATATATGATGACAGCACTAATTGTGACAGTGCAACCTACTTTAACAACATGTACTTTAAAAGCTTAAATCAAGAGGGAAACAATGGATTAAAAGTCTTATTTGTAATTGATAAGAGTCTTTTAATTAAAATTTTTTCATTAGATAAATATTTTTCAAAGTGAATGAAGACAATGATGAATTTGAAGTAGAATCACTCCACATGAGATAATAAATAATTAAAAAGATAAAATGTGCCAAGAGCAAAAAGAAATAGAAAGAGGAAGAAGGCATACATTAACATTTTTCACATCTACTCATTCTCACTTAATCAACTAAAACCAAAATAGTAAATATTGAAAAAAAAATGATAAATAAGTAGAAAAATTTTTAACCAGTGAAGGGTTTAGAATTCTTTGCGGAAGCAAAATGTGGGTATCTGCAAAAGCAAAAGCATATTTGAATCGTTTGTGAAGATCATGGAAAGCAACTTGTTGTGCAACTTTGCAACTTTGTTATTGAAAAATTGGACACATTTTTTCAATCTCTACAACCTAAAAAGACTGTCACACTACCAAAAGTCCAAATTTCTTCGCTCCTGGTATACTTCCTAGCACATTTAAAATTCAAACCTTATTTCAAATTACACCATCTTCCCAAGTATAATTGCAATAAAATTAAAACAAACAAAACCTAAAGAGTCTATTATTCTTCTTTATTAGACATAAATTACAAGTGGAATAACAAAAATAAAAACATTTAATTATTTATTCTCTAGTCAGGTTTGAGCCTTAACGAATAAGATTTGCATCTAACCACAGTTGGTAAAAAATAAAAATAATAAATAAATAAAGAGAATCAAGCCCACCGTTAGCAGATATTATCCTATTTGGGTTTTTCCTGTCACGCTTCCTCTCAAGATTTTTAAAACGAGTTTGCTACAGAGAGGTTTCCACACCCTTATAAAAAAATGTTTCGTCCTCCTCTTCAACTAATGTTGGATCTCACATTAATAGCTATAATGATATCGATTTTTTAAATAGTTCGATTTCTTTGTTCAAGTCCAACAATCTTACTTAATATCCAACAAAACACTCTTCCTTTCAAGCTAAATTATATCAAATCCCCACTAAGTTAAGTCTCCAATATTATTATGATTATCCACTTTAATCATTCATATCTTATCAATTTCTCACTCTCAATCATTTCCCTTCCACCCATCTCCACTGTTCGAAGCAACTCTAAGTTGCTTAATCGCTCAATTATGGTAATTTAGAATGTGTTCTAGACATTAAAAATATAGTGTTGTGTCCTTGTTATATTAATTTGTCTCGTGTCTATATCTATACTTCTCATCCAAATAGCCAATAACATAATGAGCAACCACACATGCCCTCCTAATACTAAAGTGAAGCTATTCTACAACAATGGTTCTGCTGTATTTAAATGACCCTTAACTCTATTTTATCTGACTAAAGAATCAAATTCAAGAGTGAAGCATCAAAATCAAAAGTCACTGTCTATGTCTATCAACAACCACTCATGCCATTTCAAGCACTAAGCTTCTAAACTAAACAACAACAGAAGAAAAAAGAGTTGATTAAAATACAAAATCTTTTATAAGGGGAGTCGTACCATGCGTCGGTCAGGAAAAAAATAGGATGGGCACATCTTGTTTCCACTGGTAATCCTATTTCAAAGCCTTCTTTGATACGGTTACGCAACCTAGGTCAACATATATGTTTTTCATCTAGTTCATTTTGATTGTACGATTGCGATAGCAAGGCCCCCCAATCCCAATCCTCCGCGTTCCGGTCATGATCCTCGCCGCCGCCTCTACTGCCGTTGTTGTGGTCGTTGTCGATCACTTCCAGCAACTTAATGAGGGAAATGAGTTAGTTTGAAACTGTCAATGGAAAAAAAGGAAAAAAATCCAGAAGAGATAGATTTAGGGCTAAGAAAAAGAACCGAACAAATGAGCAAGAAGAGATGGATTGGTGCTTAGAGAAAGAACTAAAGAAATACCAAAATGATTCATTTGTTGAAATAACAAAAGTTATATCTTAGATTTTTCTTTTTTCTTTTTATCTTGACTTAGTTTCACTTATTTAGATTTTAGTCAGAAATTAAATATTCTTTTCCACACACCCATGTCATCATTAATTGTCATTTTAGAAAATGATTAAAACTTGTTAAAAGTAAGTGTGAACAAATTTAAAAAAAAAAATATTATAATAAACATTATAAACATTCCAAGATTCTAATTATGCAAAGTTCCTAATGTTCGCATGAATTCTAACACATGAACCACGGTAAAATTTAGCGAAATAGTTTTGCAGAAGTTTTAACATGAAATTGATGTCATGTACTCACATAGCTTGACTTGGATTTCAAAGGACAAAATCGAACTTTCATTAAGGATAAATTGATGATACGAGATTAAACTAATTAAGTAAGTTACCCTACTATCGGCTTGGTCGAAAGACATGTCTTATGTATGATGACACGTGTCCAGTGGTTCTTGCACATGTCGTGTATGTTGTTATGGTATTAGGGTGTGCTATGATGATACTATGATGATATGATGATGTGATTTGATATGATATTATGATGTATTACGATAATGTTATGATGTTATGATGATGAGATGTACCGTGTTGTATGATTAGGATGATGATGCATTATGATATGATCGCATGAGATGCATGATGATACTATGACATGATATGATGATGTGCATGTATGAAATGCCATGTTACATTAGGATGAGTTTTCTAATACACAACCCGTGAATGATGTTATAAATGATGAATGTATGAAGGCTTATGCATGCATTTTTACCTAGAGTAATATGTAAAGAATGTGTGGGGTTGTGTCACATGAATGATTCTAAGATGAAAAGTATAAGCACCTTGTGCATATTGTATACTCATTTACATTGAGATACTTTCCTTTTTATGATGACGAGTACAAACACATACACTATGATGATGATAATGATCATGTCTTGCATGATATTCAAGGGTTTATTGTACATCCAAACGTTTGGCTACAACCAACTAGTCCGACTATGATGAGCCCAACGGGTGTGTGAGCCGCTGGGTGGCCTCACACTCGCACGTGTGGGTTGTGTGTAGGGAAGTACTGCACATCCAATTTGTCCAAGCGGGAGGCCTCCTATATGATGATTTTAAATGATAGTCTCTAATCATAACTACATGTGTTTGCATTCTCTGACCCTAGTCACTTACTTAATATTTCTTAAAATAATCAAGTCATATGCTACTTTTATATTCATGACATTACAATTAAAGACCATGACACATGTATAGGATAGTCGCATTTAATTTCGTAGATCTTAGGTTAGTATAGGACAATTGTTGTTTTTATATTTACTTATGATTATTTTAATATTTTCTTTGTATTGTTTTAAGATCTTTTTCTTAAACATATAAGATTGTTTTATGAAGTCATTTTAAATGAATATTTCAACACAAGATGTTACGTCATACATATGATAGAGACTTTAAGTTAGTAGAAAACTAGAGTCGTTACATATTTTCCATAATATCTTAACAATTCGATGATTCGAAAAAATTAGAGGTTACACTTCGCAGACACTTGACATGAGGGTGAGTGATATGGACAAGTACATTTTAATATGGTTAACATAAGCAAGTTTAAGACCCGTACGAACTATAGAAGGGTTTAGACATACTCCAAAGAAGCCAAGTATAACGCATCGAGACTCGATGAGAGGTAAGATAGACAAAACCCAACAACATTATAAAGAAAACACTTATTGAAAATAAGGTATTTCTTCGTTTAGTATTATATTTTAAACTTAAATTTATCGAAAATAGATATATATTACCTTTCAAATAAAATAACTTTCACTTTCAACTATTCATACAATTAATTATGATGATTAAAAGAGAAACCAATCTCTTTTTCTATAATTCTATAATTGTATACACGTAGGACGGCCTTGAAATACTAAAAAACTTTTGTTGTTGGAGTCGATTATTGGCACAACTAGTCTACCACTTAGCTGAATGCTATGAAACAAGTCAATGAAAGTGATTTAAATTACTAGATGATACTGTTCAAACTTTATTCTTAAAAAGCGTGTAAACGACGTTAGATCAATAGATTAGTATAAATGACGTTGGATCAACGGATTATTTCTTAAAGAGTTCCACCTAAAGAAGTTTGGATCCCCATTCACATTCCTTTTTCTAATTCATTAATTTTTTTAAAATTAATTTAAGATTTTCAATTTTCTAATCAAACGTTTCTCTTACTTTAGTTTCTTTTTTCGTTTCTCTTATTTTAATTTTTAATTTTTTAATTTTATTTTTTATGAATTATTTATTAGAAATCTCTATATATATTAAGCACTCAACAACCTTTCTCTCTATCTTTCCTCGTCTTCTTCTTCCAAACAATTTAAAGTTTCTTTATCATCTCTCAAAAAAAAAAAAAAAAAAAAAAAAAAAAAAAAAAAAAAAAAAAAAAAAAAAAAGAAAAGAAAATGATGGTAAGAACTAAGAATCTCTTCCATTTCTTCTTCTAATTATTTTTTTAGTAGTTTTTAATTATGATTTATTATATATATCGTATTCGATCGTTTATTATATGCAACTATGTAGATATTTGTCTTCCATTACGACTTACTATCATATTTGTCTTTTTATTATAAGCATCATTTATTGTTCTTTCCATATCATTTGTAATTTTAGTTCTCTATTCAGTAAATGATTATAAATAGAGATCTTTCACTATAAGATAGAGTGATTTTAGAAAATATTTTCACCAACTACTGACGATGGATAGGTCACTTATCGGACAGAAAGTTGTTGTGAAAGTGGAAATAAGCGATGACAAGACAAAGCGAAGGGTGCTCAAGGCGGTTTCCAACCTTTTAGGTAATTGTTTTCATCATTCACCAAAACACATCAATCAAAATGGCTTCTCCTCTTCATTATGGCTTAGTTCTTCATCTGGCCTTTGGCAATAACTTGTAGGCATTGCGTCAATGGCAGCCGACCCAAAAGAGAACAAGATTACAGTGATTGGAACGGCTGACCCGGTTGAGATTGTTGGGAAAGTAAGAAAGGTTTGGCCCTCTGCTTACATTATTAGCGTCGGGCCAGAGAAAGAAGAACCAAAGAAAGTAGAGCCGAAGAAACCAGAGCCGAAGAAACAAGAGCCTCAACCCAAAGTCGAGCAGATTGATTGGGCTAAGGCTTACCCAACCTTTCATTCGTACCCTATAACTCATTACTATCATCTATATCGAGAAGAAGACAACCCAAATACATGTGTTATCTTCTGAATTCAAGAATTTAGTCAAGAGGTTGACTCGAATTGATAGTTTTATACTTTGAGAGAGAAATTAGAAAAATATTTCAAATTTGTATACCATTATAACGAGTGTTATTTTACACTTAATAAGGGTTGGTACCAAGGAATAAAATATGAAAGATAGATGTTTAACAAAAATAGATTAAATTCAGTTCATATTTTGAAAGTTTTGGATTTTAGGTATGATTATTTAAATATTAATTCTTATACCTTGAAACATGGACTCTAATTTAATATTGTCTCATACGTGATTATGTTATTGGTAATAGGATTGATCAATTACTGAGTTCAAATATTTAGATCGAACATACCGACAGAATTAAAAAAGAAAAGGAGAATTTTGGCGAGGCACTAGAGTTCTCGGGCAATGCTTGGAAGCCCGCATCCACCCTCCTCGGCATGCCAAAATCTCCTCCACAACCCTCCAAACCTCCAAGAATGTCAGCCAAACTTCCCTGATGCCTAAACCGACCAGCTCATGCCGTGAAAGAGATTGTCCGCCTTAGTACGTCAACCCAAAGCAAATTCACGCTGCAAAGTTGCCCGCTGTCGTTGGAAAAGAGGGTTTGGAAATCCAACTCTTGAGAACCCGTAGATCTACCTCTACGGACGTTCACCAGCCACGAAACTTCGTGGGGAGAGGGGAGGAGAGGTCGACAGAGAGATGGCGAGAGAAAAAGGAAGAGAAAAGATGTCAGAAACAGTCGCAAAAGGAGAGAGAAAATTCGTCGAAAAATTGTGTCGTGAGTCGGGTGAAAAAGAAAGGATCCGACGGATCTAGGTTGGACCCAATCTGTGACTTGAGGCCTAAGACCGAACCGTGGACCCAGGCCACTGCAGCTGCCGACACCTGCATCGACTCAACCGGTACGCTTGTGACTCGCGCTTGCAACCCGTACCTGCAGCAGCCTGAGAACCTGAGGCCCAAATCGCATCACGACCCAATCCGTGGTCGCATCCCAGCCTACAGCCGACACAACTCGAGACCTCGACTCGTGACTCGCGCCTCGACCCGAAATTGTCTGCGCACAACATGGCCCGCCTCTATTCTGCCACATGTCAACCTACGACAAAATCAGCCCTTCGGCTTCGCAACTTGGGTGAGCTCGGTTCGGCTTCCGCGGCTCCCTCAGCTTATCCGGCTCGAGTAATCCAAATTTTTACCGTTCTGACCCTCGACAACCTGTTTTCGGCCCTAATCAAGGAAACGAATTTCGACGACATTTGAAATAGCTTTTGAGGAATGAGAGCTAACTTTATTTAAATTAGAGAGAACGCACGCTAAGGTCAAACAAGTGGCTTACTATTAGGATAGACTAGAAACTTGTATGAGTTATGATGTTGTATGAGCTATGACTTATGATGATGTACATGAATTATATGATGATTTATGAGCTATGATGACGTATATGAGTTATAGGATGATGTATGATGATGCTCTCTGTGATGAATATCATGTTAAATCATGTTGAGAAATCGGCCTAGGACACAACCCTAAAGAGCATGAATAATGATGTTAATATGAATATCTAACGCATATGTATTACTAAAATTAATAGAGAGATGAGGCTAGGATTGTGTCAAAAAAATATTTTAAAGGCGAGAAATAAAGGGACCTCATGCATGTTGTGTATACATATGCATAAGGATACTTCCCCCTTTTATGATGATGAGTGCGGACACGCACGTTATGATGATGACAGTGATCATGTTGAGCATGACACCCGGGCATGCTGACCTCCGGACGTCGCTACGGACAATTAGCTCGACGATGATGGGTCGAGGGGGTGCGAACTGCTTAGAGACTCACACTCGCATATGTGGGTTGTGTGTATGGAAGTACTACACATCCAAAGTTAGTCTGGGCTTGAGGCCACCCCTAGGATGAGTTAAGAATAGGTCCCTAGAACATGTTTGCATGTGTTTGCATTTTTGCATGGCTCCTATAGTTGGGTCACCTACTGAGTATTCTTTGAAATACTCAAGTCGTGTGCTACATCATTTTTCAGGTAAAGGCAAGGCACCATGTACGGTTGATGGTGGCATCGCAAGTAGAGACCATGTCACGGTCATGCTCGTCCAAGGCGTGTTGCCCATGGCCGCATGCTCATGACAAGCCCAACCCTTTATGTCTTTTCATATTCTAGTGTTTTACTTTTGTATTTCTAGAAAGTATGACGTTTCAGAAATATCATGTCTAGGCCTGTTAGATATGAAATGCCTCAGAATGTACTATAGGGGGATAAGACTAGTTGTCAACTTCTCCCTACCCAAGGTTATATACCGTGAGCCGTTGTTATTTCTCTCTTGGTTGCTTATATAACGTCTCTTTCAAAAATCTCTCTTTCGAAAATCTCTCTCTGCCCTTGTTTTCTAAAACCTTCTCTTAAAACCGAGGCCAGAGGCTCAAGCATACGTCGCTTGGCCGTAGGCAATGCAAGAACGAATTGGCTTAGCTCACTTGTTGTTGGAAAGTGAGTGTCGCACAATCGTAAGTCCGCTGCCAACAAAAGTGCGATTGTGACAAGTGGTATCAGAGCTTTGTAAGCTCCGTGAAATAGCAAAGACTGAAAACATGTCGACGACAAAGTCGACACCCAAATCACAAGCCGACCGGCTTACTCTAATAGATGAGGAAATGCTGTTCCTCAAAGAATTTCCTGATACCATCCGCTTCCTGGAAGCACGGGTGACAGAATTGAATGGAAAAGTCGTAGAAATCGACGCAATGGGCAATCGCCTGGATGGGTTGCCAATTGCAGAACTGATGTTTCGAGTGACCTCACTCGAAGAAAAAGTTGCTCCTACGAGCAGTCCAAGACCGTCTGGTAGTCCCGATAGCTCTGTCGCGCACAAGGAGGGACGTGGCAAAGAGTTCGACGTGCTACAAAATACAATGATGAATTTGTTCAATGGATTAGCTGACGAATTCAGAACAACGATCGATGACATCCAAGAAAAGATGCCCGTCATGAGCACTCGAATTGAAGTGACCATGAAAGCCATGGAGAACGTCATGGCTGGGCAAACTAATACAGGATCCAACAAACTGAAGTTCCCAGACTCTAGACCTTTCAAAGGGAACCGGGATGCCAAGGAGTTGGAGAACTTCATCTTTGATGTCGAACAGTACTTCAAAGCCACAACGACTTGTACCGACGACATAGAGGTGACAGTAGCCTTGATGTATCTCATAGACGACGCCAAACTTTGGTGGCGTACGAGGGTGCAAGATATCAAGAATGGATTGTACACCATAGACTCGTGAGAAGACCTCAAGAGATAGTTGAGGGACCAATTCATCCCCGAAAACGTAGAACATCTAGCAATGGAAAAACTAATAGCCCTAAAGCAAACTGGAAGCGTAAGGGACTATGTCAAACAGTTCTCGACCCTGATGCTAGATATCAGGGGCACATGAGAGAAGGACAAGGTATTCTTCTTTATAAATGGGTTACAACCATGGGCCAAAACAAAAGTACACGAGAAAAAGGTCCAAGACCTAGCTACTGCAATTGCCAGCACCGAGAGACTCCTAGACTATAGGAACGAAGCGGGTTACTAAAGAAAAACAACACAGGCCCCAGACATTGCAGGCAAAACATATAAGCCGCCAGGTCATCGAAATGGAAGCCCCAATAGACCAAACGGAAGTAATGACAGACCAAGCGGGTGGACAGATAGACCTCCTCAGAACAACCAAGCGGGGACATCTCGAGGACCTTACCCTCAAAGGAACCATCCGACGACACCTTTACAATGCCTATTGTGTAAAGGCCCCCACAAACTATCCTACTGTCCTCATCAGGCCTCTCTCAGTGCACTCGAAGTGTCCATTCAAGAGAGCAACAACACAAGAGTCAAGACTATGCTAGACAAGAAGGAAGATCAAGACAACCCTCGAATGGGCGCACTCAAATTCTTGTCAGTCCTCCAACGGAAGGTCGATCCGAAGGAGATAATAGAGAATAGGCTCATGTTTGTGGATGCAACAATAAACTCTCGACCAAGCAAGAATACCTTGATAGACTCAGGAGCGACCCACAACTTCATCTCCAATCTAGAAGCACGAAGATTGGGACTCACCATAGAAAAGGACCCTGGAAAAATGAAAGTTGTCAACTTCGAGGCCTTGCCTATTGTGAGAGTTTCTAAAAGAGTCCGCTTCAAATTAAGGGCTTGGACAGGAGAGTTGGACCTTGTCATGGTTCGCATGGACGACTTTGACGTGGTACTTGGGATGGAGTTCCTCCTAGAACACAAAGTTATCCCAATGCCACTGGCGAAATGCTTGGTGATCACCGACTGCAACCCCACAGTAATACCTGCAAGCATCAAGCAACCAGGTAATCTTAGAATGATCTCGGCCATATAATTGAAAAGAGGACTCGCACGAGAGGAACATACATTTATGGCTATACCACTGATGGAAAAAGTGACCACTGAGGAAACTATTCCAAGCGAAATCAATGAGGTACTAAACAGTTATGCTGACATAATGCCAGAGAGCTTACCACAAACATTACCACCCCGTTGAGGCATTGATCACGAAATTGAACTCCTTCCTGGGGTTAAACCCCCAGCGAAGAACGCGTACCGGATGACTCCCCCTGAGCTAGCCGAATTGAGGAAACCATTAGATGAGTTGTTGATATGAACCAAGAGACATCAATCATACAATATGTTTCAATGAAGATGTGAAGAAAATATTGTTGAAATTATCCAAAAATATTTCAATTCATGCCACATTGAAGAAGAATGAAGTTTCATGTTATAAATTTTGGGTGGATTACAATTTAGATTTATTGTATTTTATTAATGCATTTTAAGACTTTTAATTTACTTTAGGTTACAATTACATAATGGTTAATTATGGCCATTAAGTATGAATGTTACAACTCTTGGAATGCTATGAATGTTACAACTCTTGAAATGTCTTTAGTAGTTTCATTTTGAGGCTATATAAAGCCATGTATGTTGTATTTGTGAGAAGACTTGGAAAATATAGTAAAAGAAGCATATGTGCTTTTCTTTAGCCAATGGCTAAGTTTCTTTGGAATTCTATGTAGTTTAGGTTGCATGTAGAATCATTCAAGCTCGACATGATCAATCTTGCTTGTGGAGTGATTCGAATATCAAACAAATGTTTGAGATATTTGATCAACAAGAATCATTCAAGCTAGACATGATCGATCTTGCTTGTGGAGTGATTCGAATCTCAATCAAGTGTTCTTGCCTTGAGATATTCGATCGACAAGGTAATCCGAATCTTACTCCCCTTGCAGTGATTTCCTTATCATATCAGCTGTTGACGACAGGATTCACCCGCCCGGCAAATGCACCTTACGGAGCCCCCGTACTATTTCAGAAAAAGAAGGATGGGATGTTGCGTCTGTGCATAGATTATAGAGTCTTGAACAAGGTGACAGTACGCAACAAATACCCACTGCCGATAATATCCGACTTGTTCGACCAACTTCACGGGGCCAAATACTTCACGAAGTTGGACTTACAATCAGGGTACAACGAAGTATGTATTGCCAAAGGGGACGAGTCCAAGACGACGTGCGTAACAAGATATGGGGCCTTTGAGTTCTTGGTAATGCCCTTTGGCTTGACAAACGCCCCAGCTACGTTTTGCACGTTAATGAGCCAGGTTTTCTACGAATACTTGGATCAGTTCGTCATAGTATGCCTTGACGACATAGTTGTATACAGCACAACCCTAGAGGAACACAAGGTGCACTTGAAGCTGGTGTTTGACAAGCTACGGCAGAATCAGTTGTACGTTAAGAAAGAAAAATGTGCCTTCGCACAAACAGCATCAACTTCCTTGAACATGTCATCAGTTGTGGACAGATCGGTATGAATAGTGATAAGATAAAAGCTATCCAAGAGTGGAAAATCCCTACTTCCATGTCCGATGTGCGATCCTTCCTAGGATTGGCAAACTACTATAGGCGGTTCGTCGAAGGGTTTTCACGACGAGCCGCACCATTACAGAACTCCTGAAGAAAGACCACCCTTGATCGTGGTCAAATAAATGTCAAATGGTCTTTGAAGATCTGAAGGCAACCATGACGAGGGGTCCTGCCCTCGGGTTAGTAGACGTTACAAAGCCATTTGAAATAGAGACACATGCTTCCGACTTAGCCCTAGGCGGTGTCCTTATTCAAGAAAGTCACCCCATCGCTTATGAAAGTTGAAAGCTCAATGATGCTAAACGGAGATACACCGTCTCCGAAAAAGAAATGCTGGCTGTGGTCCATTGCCTACGAGTCTGAAGACAGTACCTCTTGGGATCATAGCTCATAATGAAGACGGATAACAACGCCATTTGCCACTTCTTCGATCAACCAAAATTGACGACAAAACAAGCCCGGTGGCAGGAGTCGTTGGCGGAATTCGACTTCAAATTCGAACACAAGGCAGGAAAGAGTAATCAGCTGATGCGCTGAGTCGAAAGGGCGAACATGCGCCCCTGTGCATGTTATCCCATATTCATTCAAGTAAGATCGATGGATCGATGCGCGACATCATCAAAGAACATTTACACAAAGACCCATCGGTCAAAGCCGTCGTCGAACTAGCTAACGCTTGGAAGACACGACAGTTTTGGGTTGAGGGAGACCTTCTAATGACTAAAGGAACCAGATTATACGTCCCAAGAATGGGAGAATTGAGGAAGAAGCTCATTCAGGAATGTCATGATACCTTATGGGCAGGACACCCTGGGTGACAAAGAACATATGCCCTAATCAAAAAGGGGTACTTCTGGTCGAATATGCGGGACGATATCATGCAGTACACCAAGATGTGTCTCATCTGCCAACAGGACAAAGTCGAGAAAGCCAAAGTCTCGAGACTCTTGGAACCTTTACCTGTGCCAACAAGGCCTTGGGAAAGTGTGTCTCTGGACTTCATAACACACCTCCCAAAAGTCGGAGAATATGACGCTATCTTGGTTATCGTAGATCGGTTCTCGAAATATGCGACGTTCGTCCCCACTCCCAAATTATGCTCGGCTGAAATAACAGCTCAACTATTTTTCAAACACGTTTTCAAGTTATGGGGCATTCCGTCGAGCATAATCAGTGATAGGGATGGTAGATTCATTGACACATTCTCCTTACCCAAGGTTATATACTGTGAACCGTTGTTATTTCTCTCTTGCTTGATTATATAACGTCTCTTTCAAAAATCTCTCTTTTGAAAATCTCTCTCTGCCCTCGTTTTCTAAAACCTTCTCTTAAAACTGAGGCCAAAGGCTCGAGCATACGTCGCTTGGCCGTAGGAGACGCAAGAACGAATTGGCTTTGCTCACTTGTCGTTGGAAAGTGAGTGTCGCACAATCGCAAGTCCACTGCCAACAAAAGTGCGATTGTGCCACATGGCACGTGCATAGGATGGATGCATAATTAAATTCCTGGACTTAGGTTAGAATAAGTTGTGTTGCATTTCATGTTCTTTATTTATTTCATGTTTTTTTTTTATTCTAATCTCATTATAACATGTTGAAACACGTAAGATCATGTCAATGTTTTTCAAAAATTGAAGTTTTTTTGAATTTCTTCAAAATTTTATGCTATAAATAATGTCATTTTAAGAATTATATTCCACATATGAGATATATAAGACGTTGGTGGCGATTCTAAGTAGAAATTTAAGAAAGAAAAATAAACATTTGAATAAGAAGAAAACAATCATATATGACAAAGAGTGCCTTCATAGCTTTATTATTTAAATTTCAAACACCTTTTAACTAAAAGTGACCATTTCCTATTTGCAACCAGAGACAAAGAAGAAAAAGAACAACCACAAATTTTTCTTTTTCGTAAAACCTGGAAATTATAAAACTAAATGACGTGTTTTGAAGAATTTGATTTTGTTAAAACCTTACAATTTGTATCAGAGCAACCACTATTTTGTAGAGTAAAAATTTATTAGTGATCAAATGCAGAGAGTATGAGTGAAGACAAAACTTTAACGAAGATCCCTCAGATGGTCACTGTGATCACTGGATGAGCGGATGGAATATTTGCTTGGAGCAAAGGGTCTATGGAGAAAAGGGTCTATGGAGCAAAAGGTCCGTGAATTGTGGTACATATTGGTTTCTCAAAACAAACAAGTGGTAGGAAGAATGCTAACTGAGACACAAAAAGAGCACCTTGATGATGCTAGATTCAAAGATCACCAAGTAAAGCATTACCTCTTCTAGGCAATTGATCGTCACACAACCAAGATTTTTTGGGATTTAATGAAATGAAAGTTTAGTGGAAACCAAAAAGTGAAGAAATCTTTTCTTAATGCATTAAGGAGAGAATTTGAGATCTTAGAGATGAAGAAGGATGAAAGTAGCATGGATTATTTTTCAAGACTAATGATAATCTTCACCAGGATGAGAAACCATGGACAAGATATGCTAGATAAGAAAATTGTAGAAAAATTTTTGGGTACCTTGACTGAAAAATTTACTTATGTTGTAGTATCCATTGAGGAATCCAGAGATATTGATAACATGTCCATTAATAAATTACAAAGTTTTAGTGGTGCATGAACAAAAATTTCGAATATCCAACATTGATGGAGAGGAGTAAGTTCTAAAAGTCGAAGGTCGGACGGAAATGAGTAACAGAGGAAGAGGAACTTACCGAGACAAAGGTCGCGGAAGAAGAAAATTAACTTTCAACAAAGCAACTATTGAATGTTATAGGTGTCATGACTTAGGTTATTTTCAATATGAATGTCCAAAGATGAATAAAGAATTGAATTATGTCGAGCTCGAAGAAGATGATAAAATGTTATTAATGGCTCATATGGAAAGACACAAAGCAAAAAGAAGTGATGTTTGGTTCTTAGATTCTGGTTGCTCAAACCATGTGTGCAAATGAAGGTATGTCTTCAAGCTTAGACAAGACCTTTTACCGGACGGTCAAGCTTTGAAATAATACAAGCATGAAAGTTACTAGAGATGAAGTGAAATTAACTTTGCATGGGGTTCGTTACATTATTAGTAATGTGTACTGAGTACTTGAACTCAAAAATAATCTCTTGATCGTTGGACAACTACAAGAAAAAAAGTAGCAGTATTGTTCAAAGACGGTGTATGTAGCATTTATCATCCACAAGAAGAAAAAGGCAGTGGGTACTTCAACTAAAAAATAATCTCTTTGTTGGACAACTACAAGAAAAAAGAGTACAGTGTTGTTCAAAGATGGTGAAGGTAGCATTTATCATCCACAAAAAGAAAAAAAAAATGGCTGAATTAATTATGAGTGCAAATCGGCTATTAATTTTTCTTGTTGAACCATCTGCGTGAACACACGATGGAAGATGCCTCCAAGTTTCAAATACGGATCAATCAACACTTTGACACCATCATTATGGTCATCTCGGCGCAAAGACTTATGCACCTTGAAATACAAAAACATAGGGAAAGACCTACCATAAATTGTAGCTAAAAACACCACCTGTGAGGCATGTATGAAAGACAATCAACATTGAACTCCATTTTAAAAAATGGGTAAATTGAGAGCAACTAAAAAATTGGGCATTGTTCATGCTAACCTATGTGGTCTAATTTCACAACTTCAAGTAGCGAGAAAAAGTGTTTGTTCTGCTTTATAGATGATTTTTTTAAGGAAGACATGGAGTTATTTTCTTGTTGAAAAATCATAAACATTTTATCATTTCAAATGTTTCAAAATAACGGTGAAAAAGGAAAATGGAATGGCTATAAAATATTCAAGAACAGATAGAGGAGGAGAATTCAACTCTGCAAAATTCAACGATTTTTGCAAACAACCTGGAGTGAAGAGACAATTGACTACAACCTATACCCCACAATAAAATGGAGTGGCCGAATGTAAAATTCGCACCGTCATGAATTTGATAAGAGATATGCTGACAGAGAAGAAAGTGCCTAAAAATTTCTGGTCTAAAGACGTTAGGTGGACAATTCACATTTTGAATCGATCAACCACTCTTGCGACATTGTTGGGTTTTATGTCCTAAAACTCATAGTTTGTAAGCAAAAACATATTCTATTTTCAATAGAGTTATTATTGTTATTTATTCAATAAAGATTGTTATTGAATAAAGTGAACTTTACGATCATTAATCTAAATCCAATAAACTAAGAACACTCTGGTTATAGTATGATTACTTGAACTATATGTAGAGACATAAGAGTGGATCAAGTTCAAGTATATAGTCAAAATGATCTATAGTATAAGGATGAAGCTGAGTACCTTATTCTGGGGACAGTATGGATGCGGCCCACTTTTGTAAATGATATAAACAATGTGATCACTAAATTGTACATGCGGAGACATGTGAGTGGGGGCGTCCTATGCAATGAGTATTGCATAAGATCGGACCATGAAGAAAACCACTCTCACTTTATAATGTCGTTTACTGTTGAGACTGATTTTCTTTTCATTCGATAACCTAGGTAACTCGGTTTTAATCCTGAGCTAACCATGAACTCCTGTTTATTCGGAATTATCCTTAGATTTGCATGGGTGAGAGTGGCTCTAGTTCGCCGACTCAATAGGCCTCCCATTTCAGAGGTAAGACTGAGTGAATGGCTGGGGACATGGGGTGCAAGATGGAATTCACTCCTACCCACTTTTAGGGATAGAAGAGAGGTAATTTCCTTAAGCATTGACTCCAGGTATTGAACAAGGGGCCCCACCCTCTCATTGGCCTGAGAGGGATTCGGTTTACTGGTTGGACCACAAACCAATTGTTCTTTAGAGAATCAGTGAGACATAAGGAACAAGAAGTAACTTTAGGGGTAAAATGGTAAATTGACCTAGCTCTAGTTACGAACAACCTGTGAAGGACCGACTTACTAATCATGGTTATATCTGTTGCCTTTTTCGCCTTAATCTCAAATTAATTAATTGATGTTTTGATGATAACAAACCTATCTTCATTTATTAACAATTCTTAGTATTTTGTCCACAGTGTAAGGTTGGGAATAACGATTTCAACGTATTTTTTGGTTCACTCAAATTAGAGATAAAACGAAGAAGTTTCAGTCAAAACAAGATACCCGACGTGATGATGTGGAGACAAAATTGACATCATGGACCAATCAAATTCAAAACAAGATACTTGACATGATGATGTGGTGACAAAATTGACATCATGGACCAAGCGGCAAAATTGACATCATAGACCAATCGAAGTATGACATTTACAAATTTGGTAGAGTAACAATGGTGTAGTTTTCAATTACATTTATAAAAGTTTTCCATTACTTTTAAATTAAAAGATGAGTATTTAAATTATAAAATCATTTCAATTACATTTATAAAAGTTTTCGGTCAAACTTTTAAATGGAAAAAAATTATAAAAATTTTATTTACATTTATGAATAGTTGTTACTTTTTAAATGAAAAAGAATATAATGATTTCATTTATGAAAACGAGTTATTACTTTTAAATAGAAAGAAATTATAAAGATTTCATTTAGTTTTGATAAAAGATAATTATTTGAATTAGATTTCATTTAGATTTATAAAACTTTTAATTATTTTTAAAATGGTTCATTAACATTTTTTTATATTATTACATTTAAATATGTTATATATATATATTTATATATTTATATATTTATATATATATATATAATAAAAATGAATTTAAAATATTTTTAATATTTAAAATTTAAATGAAACATGTGGTCTATAATTTTTTACGATAAATTTAAAAATAAATAAATATTATTTTTCGTGGTCCTCACGTTTTAGTGATTCGTATCAATTCCTATTTTTACAACTTGATCGCTATATAAACTCATCACCTCTTCGTATTTTTTCACAACACAACACACAAAATATTTGTTTTCTCGATCTAAATTTTTTCTTTTAAAAGCCTCAGTTGTTGCTCCTGCAAAGCTTCCCATTCTATTTTATTTTTCCAATTCTATTTGTTTTATCTTATTCTTGACTGAGAGAGATGTCTATTACTTCAGAGTGTTGTGGTGTGTTTTTGTAAGATTTCAGACAATTGTGCCGGTTTGATCCTGAGCCGTAGAAATGATTGAGTTTGCTCTTGAACTCGTAAAAAGAGCAGTGTACCGGTTTGATCCTAAGCCGTGGAAAGGATTGAGTTTGCTCTTGCACTAGTAAAAAGAGCAGTGTAGCGGTTGGGCTCTGATCCGAGGAAAGAGTCATAAAGTTTTATTTAAATTCCCAAGAGGCGCTTAGTGGAGTAGGTCGAGCTATAAAACTATGGTGTTATATTTTCTAACCCTTTTCCTATTTAAGTTCTAAATTATTGTTAAGTTTTATTGCATGGTATCAAGGTTGATTGTTATTAATAAATAAATAAATAAATAAAAATAAAAAAATTGAATAATTACATTGTTGAAACCCTATTCACCCTTTAGGGTTGTCATATCGATCCAACAATATCAAATAGACAGAAATATATCTATAGTGAGGGGAGTGCAACTACTAGGCTATAGTGGAGTGTCCTAGTAGTTAATGAATGTTGGTTAACCAGGTTAATGAGTTTAACCGGTTAATCTTGGATCGTTGGAGCCCATGATCTATAGGTCCATAAGGTCCCTCTGCTAGCTCATATCGGACTAAACCATAGAACAGTGTGACGAGTGAGTTCGAAGTGTTCGAATTCAAATTAGGGAATATGCGCTACATATATACGATATATTTAACCGCATTTTTGTTTTATTTACGAATTAAACAAAAAGAGAGAATCTGAGATATTTAAATCAGATTTAAATATCTTAATCAATTATGTGTCGGGATTGGCATTTGAATTAATATTAAATATTAATTAATCATTTGAATTAATATTAAATATTAATTAATCATTTGAATTAATATTAAATATTAATTAAATAGTTTAATTAATCATTTAATGTTACTTTAATTTGAAATTAATTATTCAAATTAATTGTTGAATTAAAATGAAGAAAGTCAAAATGTTGACTTCGGAAAAATCCATGTTAGTGGAATTTTGAGGTGTCAAAATTTGGTTTAACCAAACTTGCATGCTTGCCAAATAAACCCCCACAAGTTTGAGTGGAATTTTAAGTGTCAAAACTTGGTTAACTCAAAATGCATGCTTGCCGCATCATCTCAAACATTTGAGTGGAATTTTGAGTGTCAAAATTTGGTGAACTCAAATTTGCATAAACATGCAAACATGACTCTTTAAGAGTGATCATAGTACATGGAAGGTCTTCTTCTTGAAAAACCTTGAAAAAAAAAAAACTTCTCACAAACACTCTCTTCATATATACAAAATCCCTCCCAAGTTTAGTCACTCACCGGATTCCACAATCCCGTTCTAAGGCCAGAGGATAGTGGAGAAGACACTAGTGGTGGTTCGAAACCGGTTCGTGAGGAAAAATGAGTTTGAACTACAAAAGGTTAGTATCTAAACTCATTAAGTTTTAATACTTATGAACATGCTAGTTATTTACTATAATTGATAAGTATTAATTCAAATGATTAATACTAAATGATTAATTAAACTCATTAAAGTAACATTAAAACTCATTAAACTCATTAAAGTAACATTCAAATGAACATGTTAGTGGAATTTTAGTATCTAAACTCATTAAACATTAAATGATTAATTAAACTATTTAATTAATATTTAATATTAATTCAAATGTCAATCCCAACCAATTCCGACACATAATTGATTAAGATATTTAAATCTTCAGATTCTCTCCTTTTGTTTAATTCGTAAATAAAACAAAAATGCGGTTAAATATATTGTATATATGTAACGCATATTCCCTAATTTGAATTCGAACACTTCGAACTCACTCGTCACACTGTTCTATGGTTTAGTCCGATATGAGCTAGCAGAGGGACCTAATGGACCTATAGATCATGGGCTCCAACAATCCAAGATTAACCGGCTAAACTCATTAACCTTGTTAACCAACATTCGTTAACTACTAGGACACTCCACTATAGCCTAGTAGTTGCACTCCCCTCACTATAGATATATTTCTGTCCATTTGATATAACCATGATTAGTAAGTCGATCCTTCATAGGTTGTTCGTAACTAGAGCTACGTCAATTTAGCGTTTTTACCCCTAAAGTTACTTCTTGTTCCTTACGTCTCACTGATCCTCTAATGAACAATTGGTTTGTGGTCCAACTAGTAAACCGAATCCCTCTCAGGCCAATGAGAGGGTGGGGCCCCTTGTTCAAGACTTGAAGTCGTCAGTGCTTAAGGGAACTACCTTTCTTCTATCCCTAAAAGTAGGTAGGAGTGAATTCCATCTTGCACCCCACGTCCCCAGCCATTCACCCAGTCTTACCCTTGAAATGGGAGGCCTATTGAGTCGGCGAACTAGAGCCACTCTCACCCATGCAAATCTAAGGATAATTCCGAATAAACAAGAGATCATGGTTAGCTCAGGATTAAACCGAGTTACCTAGGTTATCGAATGAAAAGAAAATCAGTCTCAATAGTAAACGACATTATAAAGTGAGAGTGATTTTCTTCATGGTCCGATCTTATGCAATACTCATTGCATAGGATTCCCCCACTCACATGTCTCTACATGTACAATTTAGTGATCACATTGGTTATATCATATACAAAAGTGGGCCGCATCCATAGTGTCCCCAGAATAAGGTACTCAGCCTTATCCTTATACTATAGATCATTTTGACTATATACTTGAACTTGATCCACTCTTATGTCTCTACATATAATTCAAGTAATCATACTATTTAGTAGTATATGATATGATGCAAGACCTGTATGAATTTTTTCTGTTTTGGGTGTACGTTATATAGATTTTCAGTTATGTAATATCCTCGGGTTAAAAAGTGAATATTAACCCTATTATATACATTTTCAGTTATGGTAATATCCTCAAGGGTTAAAAAGTGAATATTAACCCTGTTATATAGATTTTCAGTTATGGTAATATCCTCAAGGGTTAAAAAGTGAATATTAACCCTATAAGTCGATGTTAGATTCGAATTGTGCTATTTTGATACGATGATGAGACCGAAAGGAGTTATGATATAGCAGACTAGCCTTAGGAAGATAGGGAGTTGATGTCGCACAGTGCAAGATGTAACGGTCCAGGCCCACCGCTAGCAAATATTATCCTCTTTGGGCTTTCCCTTACCGGCTTCCCCTCAAGATTTTAAAACGCGTCTGCTAAGGAAAGGTTTCTACACCCTTATAAAGGGTGTTTCGTTTTCCTCCCCAACCAATGTGGGATTCTCACAATCTACCGCCTTCGGGGCCAGCAAAGATAAGGTTATGGGATGAGTAAAAAGGTCACGCTAGGGTCATACCTCCACTATCTCAAGAGTGGAAAATTCAAACACCATGTTACTAGGAACTTACCCTCAAATAGATTTTGTGGATTACAAAGAGAATGACTCCAATTCCTCACATAATGTGATTCACATTTTCACAAGCTCAGATAGAAGCAGAGCATCAGGAAGTATCCCAGTTGTTGCAAGGAAAAACTTGGACAAAGGACGTCATTTCCAGAGCTTGAGGTTAGCCACCACATAAAAGCTTACCATGAGTTCCCTAGAATCCCAAAAACTTAAGAGGGCTAACGTGCTCGAAAGAGCCGGTGATGGAATATCACTATGAGAGGAGGCATGACTATATCAACCATATGGTTGTATTAATAAATAGTCATTCATATATTTGTAAATAGTTTAATCAATTAAAAATTTTAATTTTAAATTTCATTAATTATATCTATATAAGAAAGAAAATTAAAATCACTCCATAAGAGTGCAGACCCATTAGTTTTTTCTGCAACTAAATCCAATTCAGAACAATAATAATAACAACTCATCCAAACCCTTCTTCTGTTCACACGTGGTGGGCTCCACTCCCCACTGTCCAGACCCATTTCCCACGTGTCCCCCTCTCTCCATTCATCCTATTTTCACCTTTTCCTCAAAATTATTATTATTATTTGCTTATTACCCCATAAAACCAAAAATATAGAGTTGAATTATGAGATTTTTTTTTTTTTTTTTTTTTAAATTAATTAAAAAATTTATTTATCCATTTATAATTAAAATCTCATAAATTCAAATATAAAAAATTTATAAATCACATATTTTCATAAACTTAAATATCAAACAAAAAAAAAAAAAAAAAAATAGATTGGATACGTGCACTAATCCACTAATCTCACTCAACCCAATCCAATTCTTATGGAGTAGGGTTGGATAGCCTGAGTTAGTCGGGCGTAGGGTTGGATAGCCTGAGTTAGTCGGGCGTAGGGTTGGATAGCCTGAGTTAGTCGAATTCTCATTCTCATTCTCATTCTCAGATCATATAAACACTACACTACTACTTTCACCGACTCCCTCTCCCTAACTATATTATAATATTTAATATAATTTTGCTAAAATCAAAAGGAAAAAGAAAAGATTCATACTTTTAACGTTTTCTTGAATATAAATTTAATGACAGAATTCATGACTTCCCTTAAATCACGTAATTTCAATTAATTCGATCCATAATTTCCAAAAAAAAAAAAAAAAAACCAATAAATCTCCAAATATTAGAATAATTCATATTTTAAAAAAAGAATATTATAAAGAACAAAAAAAATGTACCTGTGAATTTGTGTTCTTCGTATGAATTTCAAGAAAAATTAACATGAACACTCGCATTAATGGCGGAATTACACACAGGACAAGTATGGAGTCTGGACCCACATATTGTACACAAACACAGATGCCGGCACGGCAAAACCAGCACCCTCGACTCCGCCGCACCACACTTCCGGCACCGCCCTCCTCCACCGCCGGAGTAACTACTCCCACAGCTCGACTCTGCATCATCGGCCACCGCCGCCGCCTCCTCGCCGGCGTTGGCCATTAAAACCTGCTCCAAATTAGTCCTGAGAGAGTTGAGGGTAGCTTCGTTCGTCTCTGCTAAATTCCGCCATTGTTGATTCTCCAAGCTGAGGTGTTTAACTCTCTCTTGCAAAACCCAATTGAGTTTTCCCATTCTTTCAATCTCCTCCTCTTTCTCCTTTAATTTCTTCACTACTCTGTCTTCAATGGCGCTCACCAACATTCTCGATTGCCTCTGTTTTCTTTCCTCCATTTCCATCATCACCTTCTCCGTCTGTAAATCCAAACAAATCAGATTCCAATTTCTTAACAAAAATCAAATGGGTTTTATTCAAGAAAGAGGGATTTACATGAATTGCAATGAACCGATCGATTTCAGAGCGTTGGTGTTCAATATGAGAGATGATCATTTCTTGATCAAACAACCTCGCCGGAGATTCGTCATAAACAGAGCATCTGGCTCGTTTCCTCGAGGGAGTAGAGATGAGTCCAGTATCGGGTTTTCCATACATCGGAAAAGTAAGAGAATGAAGCGGCGGCGCGGTGGGAGTGTTGGGGTCGATGAAATCTCTGAGAAAAACAGAAGCCATTTGAGAGAGAAGAAGAAGAAGAAGAAGAAGAAGAAAACAACAGAGATGAAATGAAAAGGGGATGAAGGGGGAGGGACCTGTTTGTTATGAAGTGGGGGGTGGAAGGGAAAAGATTGATGGGGCGTGCTTCAACCGCCATGAAAATCGGTTGGGTGGTTCTTGGTTGCGTTTCTTGTGATCAGAGAGAGATCTTCTCGATGTGCTGAACAGATAGAGAGAGCACGAAATTGATGGCCGCGACAAGGAAGGGCGGGGAAGATTTTGGGTTTTAATTCGCCATTAAAATTAAGTCAATGGATATATATATATTATATATATATATATTAACAATAACTTCAACCAATTAGGAATACCACATGGGGTTATGGCAGTTTTTTCTGTACTGGATTTCAGTTTTTTTCCTTTTTTTTTTTTTCTTTTTTTAATTAAATTCAATTAATATCCTAGGCCGGCTAGCCAGCCAGAGGGGTACTTATGGTATTTCACTTTCATCAAAATCCCAAATAATTACAATTTCCTTTATTGTAATTATGTCATTCACGAGTATTAAGTTTTTACCGTGATTTTATCGGCAGTAAATGGGTCCACGTGTCAAGAGGGCAGATGCCACGTAAGCGAAATCTGAGGTAGTGGGGATGGTTGAAAATATTTCCTAAAATGAAAATTCTCTATTCCTAATTATCAAATAAATTACCATCCAAAAACAAAAAAAAAAAAACTAAAAATTAAATATGGTAAATAATAATGGAAGGTTAAATATCTTTAACACTCCTACAAATTGACGGTTGGATTTGAATGAACGTGAAATTTGGATATAAAAAATTCAAAAGCAAATCGATGGAGACTAGAATCAGAAAAAAGAGAATCATTAACAGTCGGGTGTTGAGAAACAATCTAGGTCGAGAATCATTAACAATCGGGTGTTGAGAAACAACTCTGGGTCAAGAATCATTAACAGTCAGGTGTTAAGAAACAACCATGGGTCGCAGACTCTATGGAGAAGTAGCTGGCGTCATAGTAAGGGGGAAGTTCGAAGGGAGTTACCCCCGAGAGGAAGGGGGCGAAGACGGTACTAAATGCGTCCACGTGTCAAGAAGGCAGGTGCCACGTAAGGAGGAAGTGTGGTGGTGATAGGGTAAGAAACGTGTGAGGAAATGGGGCCCGGGGGGAGATGGCACGTGGAGGAGAAAAAAGAAATGGGTGGTGGGGCCTTAATGACACGTCAGTGGGTCCCAGTCAGTGCAAAAATAGAAAAATAATAATTCAAAATTCAAAAACTTTCCAAGCAGTTTCCTTGTGTTGTTGCATTAATTAAATAAATAAATAAATAAATAAATAAATAAATAATTTAGAAATTAAATTGTGTCAGGTGAGTGCGTACGGAGCATCTGGAGTAATTGGTGAAACGGAGGCATGCGTGGTGGGGCTCGAATCCAGTGTGACTTAGGTACACCATAATATGGTGTGTTAAAGTCAAATCATAAATCATTGACTTTTTTTTTTTTTAATAATTATTTATTCCAATTTATTATAAAAACTGACTTCTTAAAATTAAAATTTATGTAAAAAAGATTTAATAAATTTATTTCTTATAAAAATTGGATTTTAAAATAAAATAAAATCATAATTATTGACATATTTGTGTTCATATTCATTGATAGATTAGGTAAATTACAGATATACTCCAAATCAATTTCAACACGTAAAATTTACAAATTAGGAATATCATTAATTTCATTAATTATATTAATAAAAAAAAAAAAAAACCAATACCAAGAACGTAACAATAATTAAGTCCTTTCAAGTAATTTTCTTTTTTCTTTTTTTGGAAAATAATGTTATAGTCAACTGAAAAAAAATTTGAGTCAATTGAGTCGTTCGAGTTCATGCAATTCCAACATCACACCCTATTTTAAAGCTGTTTCACCGTGAGTAGCGACCAAAACGACACGATCATTGAAGGCAGGAGGAAAAATAACTTCTGAGTCCTATTTCTTCGTGTAAGAACAAGAGACTCGTGTATGGATAACTTGTTTGCTAAGAAAGTCATGGAACAAAGGCATAGATTAAGTTAAATGTTCAAATCTCTTACTTTACCGTGATCTTATTGAATTTAAATATATATTTATCTACTATAGGTTGGTAACTGATGTTACTGGTGTGTTATGACTCGTGAGGTTAATGTAACATGTATTGTTGATAAATAAGATTAAAAAAAAACCAACAATCCAACTCAAAAATAGAAGGTTGGGTAATGAACACTTTTCGGACTGTTCGATCATATTAAATTAATTAATAGGCGATTTATTATTTCAATGTCAACCAGCGTTGATAAACCATCCATCGATAAACAAATGAGTATAAGAAATATAATATGATATTAAGATATGGTTTGGACGTATAATTTAATAATGGAGTAAGTGGGAATTAATATATGATATACAAATACATTATAGTAAAGTGAAGCACATGGTAATTATAATGTTGTTTAAATTATATACAATGTATTTGGTAGGGTGTTGGATACCATAATGGGAGAAAATAAAATAAATAAATAAATAAATAAATATAAATATTACATAATATGGGAGATAATTATATTTAAATGATGCATGATTGGTGGGTCAAAAACTATGATTGATATTCCACTCTCTCATCCATGTTTTTTTTTTCTTTTTTTTTTTAATTTCTTTGCAAGAAAGGAAAGAGAAAGTCAAATTATTAATTTGTAGACTTTTCTTTTTTTTTTTTTTTTGGTTTCCTAGAAAAATCTATGAACAAAAATCCAATTTCAAAGGATTTAAGGAAATTAAATACCAAAAAGACAATTTTTTTTTTTTTTTTTTTTTTGTTGTTGTTGTTGTTGTATGGGAGTGATGAACAATGTTGAAAACTTTGTTCTTAAATTTATATAATTATCATATAAATTAATTTTTTGAAAGACGTCTTCTAGGGAGAGGTTTCCATATTGGTGTTTTGTTCTCCTCCCCAATCGATGTGGGATCTCACAATCCACCCCTTTCAGGGTCCAGCGTTCTCGCTGACACTCGTTCCTTTCTCCAATCGATGTGGGACCCTCACCAAATCCACCCCTTTAGGGCCCAGCATCCTTAATGACACACTGCCTCGTGTTTACCCCCTTCGGGAAATAGCCTCCTTGCTGGTACATTGCCCGATATCTACCCCGGCAACAGCCTCCTGACACATTACCCGGTGTCTACCCCTTTGAGGAACAGCCTCCTCGCTGACACATCACTTAGTGTCTGCCCCTTTTCAGAGAACAGACTCCTCACTAACACATCACTCAGTGTCTGTCCCTTTTTGGGAACAACCTCCTCACTGGCACATCGCCTGTTGTCTGGCTCTGATACCATTTGTAATGACCCAAGTCCATTGTTAGTAGATATTGTTCTTTTTGGGTTTTCCCTTTCGAGCTTCCCTTCAAGGTTTTTAAAAGGTGTCTTCTACGGAGAGGTTTTCACACTTATAAATGGTGTTTTATTCTCTTCTCCAACCGAGGTGGGATCTCACACATCTTTTTATCAACAATATATATATTTTTTTCAATTTTGTATCTAACATTTTAACTATGGTAATCTTTTATTCAAAATATTAAAAAAAAAAATCAAGTTTTTACCGAAACATGTTAGGTTAAAATACCATTCCTGTCCTTTAGTAAAAGACCTAACTTTGAACATGTTTTAAAAGTATTTGACGTTTGTAACTAATACTAGTGATAGACTGTGACTTGTGAATATTTGTTATTTGAGTTTTATCAGATTTTAGTTATTAATGTAACATGTATAGTAAAATATAATTTTTTTTAGACAATTAAAAAAAGTAAATGATCTGACAACTCAACCCAACTTGTCTGGTAGAGCATGACGATACCGAATAAAAAATGGTTCGATCGAATTGAGTTGTAAACTCTATTCAAGTTGCTCGAGTCACCAACCCAATCAATTCAAAATTTTAAATTGATTCAAAGGGTTTTCCGAACCCAAATGTCCACACGAAATTACATAAAAAAAACAAAGAAATTGAATCCTATGGATTTGGTATGATTTACTTCCCATCCAAACAATTTTCAAACATGAGGGCTAGCTTCCTAGAAGTTTCCAAAAAAAACAAATTCAAAGAAAACATGTGTCCATTTTTGGTTTAGGAAAGTTGGTGAAAATTTTGGTCGACACATCAAAAGATGTTGTACAAGAACAACTCACACCCATTTTTGTTGGGTTTTGTTTATTTTCAACTTTCCCATCCTTCAAATTTGGCTGCTACTAAGTAAAACTTCCACTTTCCAACCTGTTTCCTTGGACGATTCAAACTTTTGGTTCAAAAAAACCGACATGATGATGAGAAAGTAGTGTAACAGTTGAAGTCTACCGCTAGTGGATATTGTTTGTTTTAGCCTGTGATGTATCGTCGTCAGCCCTACGCGTTTTAAAATTTTGAGGGAAATCTCGATAGATATGGACTGTTACAAGCATTTTTTGAGAGTTGTGTATCATTGTCAAAGTGTAACAGTTCAAGTCGATTGCTAGCAGTATAACAGTTCAATTAAGTGAAAGCACTGTGACAGTTCGAGCCGATTGCTAGTAGATATTGTTTGTTTTGGCCTGTTATGTATCGTCGTCAACCCTATGCGTTTAAAATTTTGAGAAAAAACTCGGAAGAGAAAGCTTAAAAGGAATAATATCTGCTAGCGGTAGGCATGGATTGTTACAAGCACTTTTTTGAGAGTTGTGTATCGCCGTTAAAGTGTATCAGTTTGAGTCGATCACTAGCACTGTAATAGTTCAATTAAGTAAAAGCACTATGATAGTTTGAGTTGATTGCTAGCAGATATTGTTCGTTTTGGCTTGTAACGTATCATCGTCAGTCTTACACGTTTTTAAATTTTGAGAAAAGACTCGGAAGAGGCGGCCTAAAAAGAACAATATTTGCTAGCGGTATACATGGACTGTTACAAGCACTTCCTGAGAGTTGTGTATCACCGTCAAAGTGTAAAAGTTCGAGCCGATTGCAAGCACTGTAATAGTTCAAGCCGATTGCTAGCAGATATTATCCGTTTTGACCCTTTATTTATCACCGTTCGCCTCACGCATTTTAAAATTTTGAGGGAAATCTCGGAAGAGAAAGACAAAAACTGACAATATCTGCAAACGGTAGGCATGGGCTATTACAAGCAGTTTTTGAGAGTTGTGTATGGCCGTCAAAGTGTAACAGTTCAAGCCGACCATTAGCACAGTAACAGTTCAATTAAGTGAAAGCACTATAACAATTCGAGCTGATCACTAGCAGATATGGTTCATTTTGACCCGTTATATATCACCATTAGCCTCACACGTTTTAAAATTTTGAAAAAAAACTTGAAAGAGGAAGCCTAAAAAGAACAATATCTACCCGCGATAGATATAGACTGTTACACGCCAAAAGTGAAGGCATTGTTGCAATCAAAGTGGTTTTTGGGAGTGGGAAGCTAAATGATAAGCAGATTGATAAAAAAGTGGGTTTGCTTTTCCTTTTCCTATTCCTATTCTTACTTGGGATAACGTGGGACCCTCCATGAAACCCTAGTTTTTAAGAACTATATACAACTTGTAATTATTATTAAAATCAGACCCTTTTAAGCAATTAATAGATTTCAATCATCATTATTTTATTTTGTGATTTGTTAGGTAAATCTCTATTATTTCACCTTTTTAAGTATTTCATTTTAGATCAACCATTTATGTTTATGGGTAATTATTTAATTTTCTTTTCAAAAAGTGGGTAAATACGCATAAATTTCAAAGTAAAAAACGTCAACAAATGGGTCCTCCATGTCTCAATTAAGGGATTAAATATTCTATACACCCAAAAAGAAAGTAAGTTACGTGTCGATCTAATAATTGTTCAACTGGTTAAGCATAGATTTTAGATCAAAGTATCATGATTTTGAATCATGTAACGTTTGAGTAAAGGAGGAGTACATGAATGAACTGATACCACATCTAAATATGAGGGATTCTCAAAGTACATCTTCTATTTTGGTAGCTCAATCATAGAGACTTTATAGTTAAACATGCTTGGTTTGAATCAATTCTGTGTTGAGTGACTTCTTAGAAATCTTCCTAAAAAGTATGTGGGTGACAACAAAACACGCGGAAAATGACCCTTGTTAGTTGGTGGGAATAGTGTTCACTCTTAGAAGCGAGAATTAGATAACGTGATCATTAGAAACAAGAATAGTGTTCACTCGTAGAAGTTAGAACGATCTTAAAGATAAAGAAAAAATTTTAAAAATTAAAAGTTATTACATATACCAACAATGTGCACCTTACTTTTCAGCAAATTTTATGTCGGGTGATCTTCTATGAATTTTCCTAAGATGTATGTGAGTAAAGACAAGACATGTTGAAAAGACCCGTGTTGGTCTGTGGAGATAATCTTCATTCTTAGAACAAAGAAGCAAGTAACATGACCATGTCGTAGGGAAATGCCGGAACATACACATGTCGAATTCTTATTCAAATCATGGGCATGGAGTGTTACAGAAACCTAGTAACCTATTCAACCACTCGAGATTTAAAGGAAACCTCAAATTTACAAAGAATCTAGATGTTCATAATGCTCAAAGACTAGAAAGTGCATAGCAAATGGCATATTGAAATATGTATTTGATGCAATGAATGAATGGCTTAAAAGAGAAATAAAAGTGGAATGGCTTTTCCACCATACGTCTCTTTCTCCCTCTTCGCTACTTCCATTTGTATCAATTGACAAACAAAGCAAAGCAATCAAAAAATGAAAAGCATTGACAACCCAACCAACTCCTTTAATGGGGAACCAAATAGATTGTTCATATTATGCCATTTTCATTGCAATGATGTGCCCTTCACTCTTTCAAATTTGTCTCCCAAAATATGGCCCATTTTCTCTTTTCAATCTTCATAATCATTTTCCTTTTGCCTTTCTTTTTCATACCCATTAGGGTTTTTAGTTCCTTTTCTAACTTTTTAATTTTCTCGCTCATAATATTTAATAATAGTGAGATCTTACATCGGTTGGGGAGAATAACCAAATATCCTTACTAAGGGTATAGAAACCTCTCCTTGGTAGACAGGTTTTAAAAACCTTGAGTAGTCCAAAAAGGAAAGCCTAAATAAGACAATATCGGCTGGCAGTGTACTTTATCTTACAAATGGTATTAGAGCCAGACACTAGGCAATTTGTGAGTGAGGAGGTTGAGCACCGAAAGAGGGTGGACAAGAGGCAGTGTGCCAACAAGAACGTTGGGCTTTGAAGGGGGTGAATTTGAGGAGTCCCACATCAATTGGAGAAGAGAACGAGTGTCAGCGAGCCCCGAAAGGAGGTGGATTGTGAAATCTCACATAGGTTAGGGAGGAGAACGAAACACCCTTTATAAGGGTGTGAAAACCTCTCCCTTGCATACGCATTTTAAAAACTTTGAAGAGAAGCTCGAAAGCGAAAGTCCAAAAAGAACAATATCTGCTAACGATGGACTTAACCAGTTACGATAATGGAGCAATATAAGTCAAAAGATTATGAGATTTTTGCCTCCATTCTGATTTTTCCATCTCTACCCGAGATTGTGCAAGAGAAGTGGTTGAGACAGTGTGGGTGTGCATCCGATGATCCGTGTGAGATCCCACATCGGTTGAAGAGGACACAGAAACAATTTTTTTATAAGGACGTAGAAACCTCTCCCTAATAGACTCGTTTTAAAAACGAAATTCGAAAGGAAAAATCCAAAAAAGACAATATCTGTTAGCAGTGGACTTGGACTGTTACAAAGTTTTTTTCTTTGTTTTAGTATATTCTTAAAGATATTCAATAGGAACGTTGAGAACTTTATTTCCAATAACTTTGTATGTTATTATATTGTTATTATTTTGAAACAAAAGACATGAACTTAAATAGTATCGAGACATATGGTATTAAATGCATTGTTTATGATATATATTGGTTGGTTGGAATACTCATTTATTTGCCTAAATTTCATCATTCAAACTATGGATTATAATAATTGACCTTAAAAAATGTTTGATTAATTGCCAAATTTGTTTGGTATCAAGTTGCGTATAAGCATTGGAAAATGGCCTAATGTCAATTTTTGTAAACTATACATATATTTCATTATATTTTAATAGTCAAGCATAAGGATATAATTAATGATTGAATTTTTTATAAGGTGCCATTTATATATTACCCCAAATTTATAATCCACTAATTTTATTTTAACGTCCACTCTGAGTCGGAATAAATTAATAGAGATGTCTATTTAACTTGTGGGATCGAAATTTATAGAGACTAGTCTCGAGTGGACAATCCCGTTAGAATAGAGAATGAAGGGAGCCTATGGAATCGAAATTTATAGAGACCAGTCTCAAGTTGAGAATCCCGTTAGAACAGAGAATGAAGAGAGCCTGTGAGATCAAAATTTATAGAGACCAGTCTTGAGTGGAGAATCCCGTTAGAATAGAAAATGAAGGGAGCAAGGAAAGATTTCTTCTCGATTTCTTGTCTTCGTCACCATCCCGTCCTATAATTTATTGGGATTTAGATTATTTTGGAAAAAGGAATATAAAACTAGGGCTTTGATAATGGAAGTTTCTTGATTTTCTCATTTGAAGGGAAGTTTCTTGTTTATCTCAAGAAATTTGGCAAAATGTGTCCATTTTGCTTAAAATTTAATGTCTATTTTAATTCGTAAGATTTCACAGACATTATTAGTTAATCAGAAATAAAGTAACAAACTATTTTCAAAGACAAAACAAAGAACTTGAAAAACAAGAAACGAGAACATCATGACAACTCAAAACATCTTACTTTTTATTAATTAATTACGATCTAATTTTTTGGATTCATTTCAAAACATTGGACCATTCAAAGAACTCGAGAGATAACTACAAACGAAGATCCATCCCCCTAACCCTTATTCTTGCTTGTTCTTATTGCCAATTTGTCAAGCTTTTTTGTCTTCTAATGAACTTTAAATCTCATCAAATCAAAGCCTTTTGTTTTTAATATTACATAAATCTCATCAAACCAAGTTTATTAGTTCATCCCACATGCAATAACATGCCAAGTTTTCAAGCTTATTAGCGATATTGGAAGGCAACTCAATGGATTAATCAAAGATGAAGAGGATAGGGAACCCCATTTTGTTTATGTTCATAAATTTCTTCCCAAGTGAGGCATTGGACCCCTACAACAAACAACTTGGTTTGGGACAAGAATTTATAGTTTCCCATCACATTGAAGAGCCCCATGTTGGTTCTTAAGGCACATTTTCTCACCCCTCATCACATCTACCGTCCCATCTCGTGTTTCTCTCACTCGAGAGACTTCTTGAGTTTGGTGGGCGTACTATTTACTTTAAGAAAATGTGGATTTAACAATATAATCGAAGATCATGAGGCTGATAAGTACAATATATGACGCTTTCAATAGTTATACTGTTCACTTAAAAAAAAGACACGTATAGTTGAATTAAGAAGCGGTTTATAACAGCTTAAGCCCACCGCTAACAAATATTGTCTTCTTTGGGCTTTCCCTCTCAGGCTTCTCCTCAAGTTTTTTAAAACGCATATGCTAAGGAGAGATTTCCACCACACCCTTATAAGGAATGCGATTGGATGTGGGATCTAACAGTCCACCTCCCTTCGGGGCCCAGCATCCTCACGACACTCATTCCTCTCTCCAATCGATGTGGGATCTCACGACCCACCCTCCTTCGGGGTCCAACGTTCTTGCTTGCACACCGCCTTGTGTCCACCCCCTTTTGGGGCTCAACCTCCTCGCTGACACAACGCTCAGTGTCTGGCTCTGATACGACTTGTAACAGCCCAAGCCCACTGTTAGCAGATATTGTCTTCTTTAGACTTTTCCTTTCGGGTTTCCCTCAACATTTTCAAAACGTGTATGCCAGAGAGAGGTTTCTACACTCTTATAAAGAATGTTTTGTTCCACTTTACAATAGATTGCACACTATCACTCTTATAACAATTAGATACAGGACCAAAATGCAATTCGAAAGATAACTTAACTAACTAAGACATATATGATTGATCAAGAGATCAAAAATTAAAATTCTTTTACAACGCATCTAGTGAAAATCACATTATGATCGGGTCACGAAGAGGGAGTACTATTTACTTTAAGAAAAGTAATGTACACATTACATAGTGGGTAAGTGAGGAAACAAAAGGGAAATCAAAGTTGATGGATTTTGTGCATAATTGTATAAAAAGTTTAGTGCATACCAAACCCTCATGTGTCACTCAATTGGAGTTTGTGATTAAAATGTGAAAGAAACACAACATTTTGTCCACCACCCAAAATGGGAAGAGAGTGATAGTGTATTGTGTACTCCAAATATTGGGTTAGTGGGTACCCATTATGTATCCATTTAAAAGAATGGAGCTTTTTTGTAGCTCTTTTAAGGATAGTATTTGAAAATGAAGGCTTTGAGTGGAAGAGAAAGCACTATGGGAAGACTTCAAGAACACTAATAAATGCATACCTAAAAAATGGAGAAATTTCATCCAATCTTTAACCAAAAGATAACAATGTTCTTATCCCATATGAAATCATAATCAAACTTCACTTTTCTTACCTAAATATTCCAAAAAAAAAAAAAAAAAAAAAAAAAAAACGTTCATGGAACAAAAACAATTGTGATTTCTACTTTCTACTTACCTTGTTTGATAGTGATTTTCTCGTTTGAAAAATATGACATGAAAATTTATTCTGTGTTAATAATTGTTGGGAGTCAGTCCTACGTTAACTAATTTAGAGAATATCATGGGTTTATAAGCAAAGGAGTACATCTCTGTTCCTTTGGTATAAGGCCTTTTTGGAGAAACTCAAAACAAATTCATGAGAGCTTATGCTCAAATTGGACAATATTATACCATTCTGGAGATCAGTAATTCTTAATCCTACTTTTTTTTTTTTTCAAAATATATTTTTTTTATATAAGTGAAGTTGAATTGAAAATAATGGAACCGAAACTAAAAAAGAAGCTACTTTTGTAAAAGAAGTTATTAACAATTTTATGATAATTGTAAATCGTCATTAACTTAAGTAAGTTACGGATAAAATTTAGGAAATATATTAGTGCTTTCTCCCCCAACAATCTTTATTCTCTCTGGCAGGCTAACGACGTTTGGCTCTAATACCATTTGTAACGGCCTAATCCTCATCGCTTGTAGATATTGTCTGTTTTGGCCCGTTAAGTATTATCGTCAACCTCACGATTTTGAAATGTGTATTTTAGGGAGAGGTTTCCACACCCTTATAAGAAATGTTTCGTTTTCCTCTACAACCTTGATGTGGGATTTAACAATTCACCTTCCTTACCATTTGTAACAGCCAAAACTCACGACTAGTAGATATTATCTGCTTTGACCCGTTACGTATCATTATCAGTCTCATGGTTTTAAACCGCGTCTATTAGGAAGAGGCTAAAAAAAAAACTCTCCTCAAATTATTCTTTCTGATTCATTTATTTGTTTCGGTAAATTTCGACGGTAGGTCATATCTTTCAATTCAATACCGTGTGGGCTAATTTCTTCACATTGATCATCATTGGAGTTTGTTCATATAGTAAAAAGAAACAAAGAAAGAAGATTCTGACATGATTTGGGCCATTCCATTCTTCTTTTTGAAAAGTTAAAATCTTTATTTTTCAATCCTACACAAATGGAACATACCCTCATGAATATCTTTGGATATGACACCATTCAGAGAAGCAGATCATTCCACCTCCACCTAAACCAACCCTATTCATTTTAGTAACTAAAGAAGTTCTCATATATAACTAATACCATTCATTCCAAGCCTCAAATGGTTATGGTAACTACCCGATATTGTTCTCTTTAGACTTTTCCTTTCGGACTTCCCCTAGCGTCAGCTAAGAGAAGGTTTTCACACCCTTATATAGGTTGTTTTGCCAACCAATGTGAGACATCACAATCCACCACCGTTCAGAGCCCAACGTCCTCGCTGACACTCTTCCTTTCTCCAATCGACATGGGATCCCCACTAAATCCATAATGGACTCATATAATTATTGGGCCTTACTCTATCGTGCTTTACTCTATTGGGCTAGTGATGATATTTTAACTATCTATATATATCCAAAACACCTCGTGATGTTAGGATCACATAACACACATTTAACAACTATCTATATATCCAAAACACCGGCGATGTTAGGATCGCATAACACACACTCAATCTAGATGAACACAAAAAACTGGAGAGAGAATGCAAATAAGAATATTGGCTAAAAGTTATGTAATGATAACTTCATATACGTACGAAAAGAATAAGAGAATAGAGAAAGTATATCTTCGAACACGGGAATATATATGGTTTCAGTTCGTCAGATATAATCATCTACTATATATATCTCTACGGCAGGCAGACAATAATAACCAGGAATAACCCATTTTCATCTCCAATTCAAAAAATTCAACGCTCATGTTCATCTTCGAAAGAGAAAGTATTCAATATTATAGGATATCTCATCATTCACGTTTAAATTTGAATTTTAACAAAACAGATATACTGGACTTTGTTTCACGTTTACTACATACATATAGCCAAATCATGTATATTACCTCTCTCGCTCTCAAAATATGATGATGCCAAAAGATTTCAGTCTTCATTTTCCACCACAGTTGAAGCCATGGCAAACTGAAAGCACTATGATAAGGATCAAAGCTATCAAAATCCCCAAAACGATCAACTTGATCTTCATATTTTGTAGCCACATTTTCCTTCGAATTTTCGTTCCACTCGTCTTGAAGTCTTGTGCCTGTACAACAAACAACATTCCCTGATTGAATATAAAAACTATCATAGTAATGCACCTAAGCGTCTAGTCGTTCTTCATAAAGATAGCTATGAACAATAAACCTTTCGAAACATTAGATCGAGTTTCATCAGATGTGAAGATAGTTCAGCCAAAGGGAAGTGTCCATACATCCATGACATATTCACACATTTATGAGGGCCAAAAGGAAAAGAGATGACACAAACCTGGTTATGAAGGTTTTCGGTCTTATCTACTAGAAGTTCTATTTTCTCTCCTCTGTCAAGAACCTGCATCAATAAGGAGCATGAATGAGAACAAGGAAAATGATATTCGACTTAATATAATGCTTCATTAGTAACATACACACTCCACGACCCGATAATGAAGTCCCAAATCGAGGTAAATAAAATGCCCCCGACTCCTTCCAAACATGTCTTGCCTTTCCCCATTTTAATTAAAAATGATATGAAGGCTCCACGTTCACGTTTCGAACATTTTTCAATAACTTATCCAGTAGCCAACTAGCCATGTAACGGTCAACGCCTTATAGATTTAATACAAGTTTAAGTTTGATTTAGCAAAAGAAGTTATTAACCTAGAACAAGTTTAGGATAATTATTTAGTAGTTATTGATTTGAAAGTTTAGGAGAGAAAGTTTAGGAACTTGAGGAGGAAGTTTAGGAGATCGGTCGTGCAATCTCCACTCTAAATACTCATGAGATGTATGTTATTTCCACAGTAAAAGAAGAATTAATGATCCTCTATCCAAAAGCTCTCTCCCCTCAAATTTTTCTTTCGCTTCAGTTATTTGTTTCGACATATTTCAATCATGTCTCCTTTTACCTCTTAGAAAAGGGGAAGAAAACAACCCTGAAAAATGGCAAGAACAGCAGAAAGAAACATAAGGAAAACATATTATGCCCCAAGAGGTATAGGTATCGGGGTGCAATGTGCGCCAACCAGGACATTTTAGCATCGTAACCATTATGGTATACCTATACCTTCTTTGTCTTTACACGGAACCGACACTTTCAATAAAATAATGTCTAAGATACCAACGATAAGGGGATAAGGAATCTCTTACAATCTCAAGACAGGTCACAATTGGTGAATGATAACACCATCTTTTAGGAAGATACTTGGCATAATAAAAGACCAATGAACAGGTTTCCAACATTTATAATACTTCAGAATCAGGGCAGCCATCACAGCTCCTAGAGTTTTAAAAGAAACACAAACGATAGAGAGGTTGAGTAGTGCACCAAGATGCTAGACTTCGAGGCAAGTTTCAACTTGCATTGAAGTTGAGACTGATATGTGGCTTCTTGAAAATTCAAGAACATTTTCGGGCAAATATTATAACTGGCTAACAACGGAAATCAAGTAATTCCAAATGCTTTTTACAAGTTTACTAATCATTTGAACCCTCAGCTCAATGTATTATTTGAACCCTTCTACTCTTACTCACAAACTCCTATGGAACAAGATAACAGCGCTCTTCTGACTGTGATCTGATCAAGTAATATTAGAGAATCTCTTGCAGCTGTTTGTGGATCAGCCCTTTAAGAACAACAGGCCAATCAACATGATCGTAGCTTTCATCTTAATTTTGGTTTGAAGGAAACATAATAACATTCCACAGGCAGGAAACATATATTGTAAATTCAGAGTATATTGTTTTCTTTATTGGGTTCAACCCTAAGAGTGTGATTCCATGGTAGAGGAGTGTCGAAGGATTAGCCTTGGAGATACATGAGTGAAGAGGCTAGATTTCTTGTGAGATTTTATGTTACGCTTTAGGCTTAGGTCCACAAAGACTTGTGTAATTTTCCTTGAAGTTTCATTTTTGATAGATTGGAGCTCCACTTCGGCTCCTTTGCTGGGCGTTCTTTCTGTATGCCCTTTGTATTCTTTCATTCCTTCTCAATGAAAGCATGATTTCAAGTAAAAATGAAGTATATTGTTTCCTTTAATGCCTCTAACTGGGATACTCTTTTCAATGCTTTCGTCGTTACTCAATGGAAAGTGTTTCTGGGATCTCCAATAAATTTGGTTAGGATGGCTGTCTCATCTTCCCTGCTCCTATATTCTTTCAATTTGACCCAAGGTTATTGATTCTTCAAAAACAAATCAGCCTAATCTTCTTATTGTAAGAACCCAAGCCCACGACTAGCAGATATTGTCCTTTTTTGGACTTTTCCTTTCGAGCTTCTCCTCAAAATTTTAAAACCACCCTTATAAAGAATGTTTCGTTCCCCTCCCCAACCGATGTGGGATGGATCTCACAATTATAGTTGAGGCGTTCACTTTTGTATAGAAGTTGAAAGATATATGTGCAGACCTATGTTTAATTATTAAATGAACAGACTCGTAGTCCTTCGTGAGGAGTTTTCTTTGGCAGGAAATTCAGGATTCCTATGACGAGTGAAGTTACCGATCCCCCTCTCTTGACAAGATCCGAAGAACCTAACCGTTGCATCGATACCCCACTGATGTATCCTATCCTATGTTAGAACAAAAGTGAATACCAAGAGCATTTGTTCTTAAATTGTCACTTTTCTAGCAACATTTAGCGGTCTACTCTAAAAAAACTTGTATTTTTTACGGTATAATCCTCATAATAATAAGAAAATCCCAGTTTGACTACTTTCAGAATAAAGCTGGAAGCCCTTATTCATGCCCATTGAAGAGACTTTTCAATCTCTTTTGTCTTGTTCATGCCCATTATAAAGGGTGTTTCGTTCTCTTCCCCAACCGATGTGGGATCTCACAGAATATAACTTTCTTTTGTTATTTTAGTAATTGTAGATTGAATTTTTTAAAAGAACAAAGAACAAAGACATCTGCTCTAGGCAAGCCAAAGGTAATTCAAACCTAAAATTCAAGCGGAAAACAGTGTTCAAATTGTTTTGGAAAGTGTGAATAAGTTCTGACGATAACGAAAGAGGAACGTTCCACTTTTGTTTGAAGAGAATAGTCGGAAGAAGTGACCAGAGAAAGAAACCTCGAGGCTACTACTTCAAAAAAATGTTCAAGAAAGGGATCTAAAGTTTTCGTCCACTATAAACATCCAGAGAGCTTCCAAGATTGTGCAAGATAAGATAAAATTGAATGCTTACCTTTTCAATATTTTCCATCATAACACCTTTCACTTCTGAAACCTGAGCTTTCACCTTTGCAAGCTTGCTAATCTCTTCAGGATTATCAACACAGTACTGCATATGTTCCTTCAGCTTTGACCTATAAATAAAATTATGGTTAATCAATAATGAATGTTGTATAAACCATCTTCAGCAAGTACTTTATCAAATACCTAAATTCCTTGTTAAGACTATTGGCAGGAGCTGTGGCAGCCTTTCCCCCACCATACTTCGACACGAAATCATCCTTAATACGCTCCAAAAATGCAATTGGCACTTGTCTTCCAGCTGATTCAGTTGCAACGACACAGTATGCTGCAATACAAAAGAAAACACAAGTATGACTTTTTGGTTAAAATTCACTAGTTAATGCAATACTGGCACAGAAAAGCCACCTATTTCATCTGGAAAAAAGAAAGGGGTGGAAGGGAAAACCTTATTTTTCGATGACTCAAAGTAAACCGTGCAAAGTACATATAGAAAATCAAATATTTCATCAATGAGATGAAAAAGAAAATTTTCCTTAGGGTTTTAGCTATAAGCAATAAGGAAGAGCCTTTTAAGGGTCAAACCATGTAATAGTCCAAGCCCACCACATGCAGATATTTTCCTATTTGAACTTTCCCTTTCGGGTTTCCCCTCAAGACTTGTAAAGCGCGTCTGCTAGTGAGATGTTTCTACACCCTTATAACCAATACTTCGTTCCCCTCGGGTCTCACAAACCACTATTTTTTTCAAGAATATAAAAAAGTATATTAAAAAAAAAAAAACAAGATTCTTTTTATAAGAAACCGTGCTTTTATTGAGGAAAAAAATGAAGGAATACAAGGGCATCCAAAAAACCAAGCCCACAAAAGGAACACGATTAAAGAAAGGTGTTCCAATCAAGAAGGTAACAGGGTAAATTAAACAAAACATTTCGTCGAAGGGAAAAGATTAAACAATTTCATGAAGGTATACGTTGTGAGAAAAGTACAAAAGTAAGGGCTGCAGCATTCACAAACTACCCAGGAATAGCAATATAGCGTAAGTACTCTTCATTGTCAACCATCTAAATGGAAACAGACACAATTTGAATCATCTTGAGTCAAAACCGATACATCAAGTCAAGTTCATATAATCCAAATCAGATCACGTCTAAGCGTGGCCAAGTGGCATGTTCTTGTCCCATCACATGTTGAGATGTATATGACTAATCCAAGTTGTATCATGCAACAGTGTGTTTGAGCCAATTAGAGGGTTTTCTAATAAACATCGTCCTTAATTTTGTCATATTTATGTTCCTTTACCTAAATATATAGCTTGTCCCTTACGTACATGGCATTTTTTGATTTAATCCCTATCCCTAACATTCTTGAAGTTCTAATTTTATCCCTTGATATTAAGTTTTATTAATAAACCAATAACTGTAAATAGACATTAAAATATACATGAGAGACTATGTAGAAATTCAAATTTTGTATTTTTAAATGTGAGAATCAATTGGTAGTATAGCAATAGCTCTATCGTTTCCACATTTATGTGTCGGTTTCTCATCTCCATATCATTAAATTAAAACACGGGATTATTCTAAAGCAACGGCTAAGTAGATTTTATGTCATATTATCGATTTGCTAATGAATTTTAGAGTCAATGGCATGAAATAATTGATTGAAAAAACTACATAGATGAGGAGTGAAATTGAAACCTTAGAAGAATAGTGATGAACACAAATATTAGGGTCAAGTAAACAGAAAAAGAACTATGATAAATTTTGAATGAGAAATGTAACAAAATTATGAACGAGTGAAGTAATAATAAACTAGGCTATCAGAGTTCCATCCTCATTCAAAACTGATAGCTCCGAATTTAAACCCTTGATGGCTCAAGATAGAAATAACAATAATTTTTATAAGTGAACTCCATTGCCAAAATAAGAACAATAATAACATGCTCCATCCTTGAGTTCGTCTACTTTTATAGGTAACCTATTTCGGAACAACGGAAAGCGAAGTCCAAAACTCAAACGGGGAAGAAAATTTTAATCCCATATAAGCTACAAATAGATCTCGACTCCTTTTCCCTTCCCTTATGTGAGATCACACCTCGGTTGGGGAGGAGAACGAAGTGTTGAACACAACTCTGTGTGGGAAACACTCGCACAATTTATTAAGACCAATCGAGAAGAGAATTCAAGACACTTTGTAGAATACTACTACTTTGTATTACTTGAGACTTCTTGGGATGATGAACTAGGGAGGAAGGGTATTTATACTAGATGATAGGCAATCTATTCCTAAAATTTCTCAACATATCTAAATCATTTTCCTAAATTTATTTCTAAAATCCTAAATCATTTTCTTAACATAAATATAGTCACCCATACAATGGTTGGGCTTAACCCTATTGGGCCAGTGATGATATTTTAACACGAAGCATCCTTTATAACGGTGTGGAAACCCCTCCCTAATAAACGCGTTTAAAAAACCTTGAGGGGAAGGCTGAAAAGGAAAGACCAAAGAGGACAACATCTGCTAGCGGTGGGCTTGGGCTATTACAAATTGTATCAAAGCCAGACAACGGGCGATGTGCTAGCGAGAAGGCTGAGCCCCAAAAGGAAGTAAACACGAGGCGGTGTGCCAACAAGGACACTGGACCCTGAAGGGGGGTGGATTGCGAGGACGCTGGCCCCGAAGGGGGGTAGATTGTGAGATCCCACATCGGTTGGGGAGGAGAACGAAGCATCCTTTATAAGGGTGTGGAAACTTCTCCCTAGTAAACGCGTTTAAAAAACCTTGAGGGAAAGCCTGAAAAGAAAAGCCCAAAGAGGACAATATCTGCTAGCGGTGGATTTGGGTCGTTACAAATTGTATCAGAGCCAGACAATGGGCGATGTGCAAGCAAGAAGGTTGAGCCCCAAAGGGAAATGAACACGAGGCAGTGTGCCAACAAGGACGCTGGACCCCAAAGGGGGGTGGATTGCGAGGACACTAACCCCGAAAGGGGTAGACTATGAGATCCCATATCGGTTGGGGAGGAGAACGAAGCATCCTTTGTAAGGGTGTAGAAACCTCTCTCTAGTAGACACGTCCAAAGGGAAAGCCCAAAGAGGACAAGGATTTACTCATCAACTCCCTATGGTAATAAGTTAAATATAGGAGATAGAACAGACGATGCAAAAAGAAAATGATGCTTAAACAATTAAACTTGCATAAATCTCCATTTTCTCGGCATCCAAACAAAATTTTCAACAGGGTATTAACGACGGATCCGGATTCTTTAACAAAAATCGGCTAAATAGTGAGAAATCAAGAAACTCCTCTTTCAAAAACATCCCTACTAGCAACATCTCTCAAGATCTCACAATCAGAAACGAAACCCAATAACAAATCAAAGGGAAAATAAGAACAATAATTCTTCAAGCCGTCAGCAAAATTTAACACCGAAGAAAAAGGGGGAAACGAGTAGGACTTACTGTAACCGTTGTCGACGAGATAATTGAAGGTGTGGCCATCGCAATTATAGGTGAATTTGTTATTAGCAGAGGGCAATTTCTGGAGGCATTGAAAAGCAATGGAATTGAAATTCCCACTATACTCGGTGTACTCAGCGAGAATCACGGTTCCGCGAGCGACAAAAGTGTAGATCAGAGATTTCTGCGCCATCTGTAAGAACAATCGGAGGAAAATAACACAGTTTTTGGGATCAAAAGAAACTCCTTACCGTTTGAAGAGCTAAGAAAAAGCAAACCCAGGTCGTGAAATCGTAAACCCTGCAACCCCAATTTCGATTTGGGGATGAATAACGGAAGAAGAGAGAAGGGTAGAAGGGGAAAAAGGAAGGGAAATGAGAAAAGAGTAACGTGAAGAAGAGGGGTTAAAAGCAAAAGTGAAACCGGCAAAGAGGAGAGAGAGAGTAGAGAAGAAGAAAAGGAATATAATTATGGTTCCCAATGTGAGAGAGTTCAACTTTAAAGTTCCGGGTAGGGAAGGCTCGTTCAGTAGATAGCAAGCTATGACTTCTATTCTTATTTTTCAACCCAATTCTCTTCAAATGTCGAGTGGGTCGGGTAGTGAAGGCTCGTTTAGTAGACAGGAAGCTATGACTTTGACGAGTAGTAAGTACCTACTCCTATCAAAATGAAAAGCAGCAAGCGATCAAATATGAACGCCATGGCTTTCTTTTTTCAGTGAAAATTCATTCAAACATATTGTGGCAATTTCCTCTCTCAAATTAGAAAGCAAAATCTGGAGAGAGAAAGAACCTTTAACCTATTTACAGTCGAGGTGACGAGGATTTCATTGACTCGACTAGGTAATCTCAGATGACGGGAAAGAAGGAGCGAAGCAAGCAGACAATAAATATTCAAACGAAGGAGTCTCATCCCTAACTAAATGATGATAATTTCTCTCTTTTACAATGAGGTGCGAGGTCGTCGATTTGAATCTCTAGCTCAAATGATTGAGGTATGTACCATTAACTAAGATATCAGAGACTTAAACCCATCTTTCGTGGGTTAGGAATTTGAACTATCGACTTCTAAATAACGATTTATGTCATATCTACTAAGTTATACATGAACAGATTGTTAACGAGTCACTTTCGTAAATTTTTTGTGAAGAAGTGAAATGAAAGGTAAAGTTATAATAGTTTTGACCATACATCCAAATTTCTTATTTAAACTATCTTAAATGTCAGTATTATTATTTTCAAAGTCAAAAGATTCTTCTCCTTCCACGCTCTATCTATTATCTTTCCAAAATTTGAAAGCTTGAAAATTCTAAAGAAAATATGGTTCGGATGTATTAATGCCTATTCTTCATTAATAAAATCTTTAAATTGGTCAAAAAAAAAATTTACTGATCGATCGTTTATAGTTTGACCGACATAAATACAACTGGATCGTTTATACATTCCTGTCGATTATGAACTTTCTATAGGTAGAAGCTTAAGTAAACTAAACACACGCTTTTCGATTTATAAAATTAATTAAAATTTTAAAATACTTTGAATTTAAGGTCTAAATAGAACATTTGGAACAACTTCAAAAAGCTAAATCCAACATTTATTCTTAAATCTAAGGTAAAGAATATATAAGTAATTACATACGAACGAGTTAAAGAACGAAGCATAAAACATGTACAACCAATAGTAGAGTCTCAAGACGACAATCCCTAACACATAAGGATTGAAGTCTCAAGACGATCCTTCTCTATGATTGTGCAACTCCCAAATGTTCTCCCACTTCGACCAGCAATTAACAGTCACTTAAAAAATAAAGTTTATACCTCATGAGTATAAACATTCTCAATAAACAACCTACTTGTAAGCTCTAATTGCATCCTCGACCTAATATGTTACCACGGGTTTTCATCTAGGCTCTAGGAAGTTTGGACCCAAGTTCTATAATTATCTGAGCTTCTCGGAGAACCTAAAGTATCAAGTGGTTTCCATGCATGTCACAAACCCAATCGAGATCTGGATTCGTTCTCTTTTTTACATCAAACCAAATCAAAGTATGAGAGTTGTTCACTCATTCTGACGTTGCAAATCTATTGGACGACATATCTAAGTTCTAGAGTGAACTAACATTTTTTTTTTCAGACTTAGCTTAGCTTACATTACTATAGAAGTGAATCATCGATATCCAAGACTTGGGAGGCGCGAACTTAGCATATCATCTCTTATTGGACAGTATCTCTCCTGAACATGATATGTGTAAGGTTAACTGGCAACCCTTCCACAAAACCATAAACATTGAATCTAGGGGAGCGACTCCGTGTGCCAACCAACTACTGAGTTTACTGAGTTTACCTGTGTGGTCCCTCGTCCCCTCTAAGTATGAGTTTACAAAGCAATGACCCTGTTCAGAAGACCCTTGTCCATTTTCACACACAATAGAGGCACCTAAAATCACCTCGACAAACTTTTCTATTTGATCAATCTGGGTCAAGCTCAATATACGAGTTTCTAAATGTCTATCGCTCGACAGGAGTATTATTAGGTTAAGTTTAGGTCACTTAATAGCGTTAATATTGTATAGTAGGAAATAGGAAACAGTCTAGCTCTAGTGATACCATTCTCAGCTACTAGCATGCCTAAAAAGTTGTCTCAATCTTTTATGTGTGTTGTGGAGGTTAACTAGGTTTGTAGGGCATCTTGACGATTTATATCTTGGACTCTCATCCCAAGACTCTCGGGATTAGCTCTTAGAGCTAGTCTAGTTATGGGAGGACTAGAATTCAGCTTTCTAATTGCTTCTCACGATCTTGAAGTGCTTGGTCTACTAGAAGCATTTTAACATTGATCTTCGTGAAATTGTACTAGCTATTCTTAAATAAGTCTATCACCTAGAGTACCGTTCTTAAACTCATATCAAAGTCCTAGCAAAAAAAAAAAAAAAATTATCTTACATAATCTAAAATTTCTTTATAGGGGCATTTTAGTAATTTGTAGACAACATATATATATTATTCTCATAATTTAACTCATCCAATGCCATGATCATCCGTTTTCTAACTACATAAGGTAGTTGGTGCTAGCATATCCTAACAATCCTCACAAGTACGGTTCAAAAGAATTCCAAACGGCTACTTACTTGATCATGTGTGTCTTAGTTGATCTTGTTTCCACTCGTTTGATGCACCAAATCTCCATAAATTCCTCAAACTAGTTCTAATTCAAGTCATATTATGATTAACATCAAAACTGGATCGAAAAACAGTCAAACAGAGGTCAAATGGTAGAAAATTCAACCTACTTACGAACCCTACACGTGGCCAAGGAGGGTTCTACATGTTTAACCACGTGCCGTTGCCTCACGCATGTGTCTTAAGTGTAGCCATTGAGCTTTCCCAATTTAAACCACAACCAAAGTTGTGAGGTCCCACATCGGTTGGGGAGGAGAGTGAAACATTCTTTATAAGGGTGTGAAAATCTCTCCCTAGCAGACGCGTTCTAAAAACCTCGAGGGGAAGCTCGAAACGAAAACCCAAAGAGGACAATATCTACTAGCGGTGGGTGTGGACCATTACAAATGGTAACAGAGCCAGATATTGGACGATGTGCTAGCAAGGACGCTGGCCCCCAAAGGGAATAGATTTGGAGGGTCCCACATCGATTGGAGAAGGGAACGAGTATCAACGAGAACACTGGGCCTTGAAGAGTGGTGGATTTGTGAGATCCCACATCGGTGTAAAAATTTAAACTTTTCATTGGTTGGGCCCTGAAGGGGATAGATTTGGAGGGTCTTACATCAATTGGAGAAGGGAACGAGTGCCAACGAGGACACTCGACCCCAAAGAGTGTGGATTTGTGAGATCCTACATCGGAGTACAAATTTAAAAACTTTTTATTGGTTGGGACGTTTGGACATTATCTGGTCTTGATTCTTTAGTGAGATCTCTTCTCATCTTCTTCCCCTCAAGCTTAAGAAATGGTTTTGGAAGGACAAATTTACGTGTCGGCTGCTAATTTTGAGCTTAAAGTTCTCGGATCTCTTACCCATTTTCACGCATAATTAAGGCTTATTGGGCAACTCGATACAAGCTTCTTCGGCTCACTATTTTTTCATAAACCTACTCCTCTCATTACCACAAAACTTCGTGGATGAAGAATTTGGAGTTTCCCTCGAATTCATAAAAAACGGACCCAATTAGAACTTCCTTCAATTACCATCATTCCTGAACTCTTTAGCATTCGTAGTCTTCATGAAAATTGCTCGAGTGTCGAACAATCGGATTGGATTGGTTTGGAGAGATGATATTGCTCGTAGAGTCCAATTAGATTTTCAAAAATATCTTTCCTTACTATCATGACTAGTTGAAATGGGGAACTTGTTTGGGTCATTTTTAGCTCTTGAACCCTTATTAAACTTGTTGGGGAGCTCATTTAGAGGGCGGAGGAATTAACTACATGAAATATGCATGATAGCGAAGGTGAGTGGCAACACCAGTTTATACGGCACTGGCCCAATCCTATCTAAGATCTCAAAGGAGCCTAAGAATCTCGGGTTCATGTTGCTCTTCTTCTTGAATCTCAACATCCCTCTCATAGAAGCAATGGTTAGGAAAACATTCACCCACGAAAAACTTGAGGCCCTTCTTGTAAAAGTCTGCGTAGCTTTTCTGTCGGCTTTATGTAGTATATATTCTCTATCTGATCTTCTGTATTGCTGCATTAGTAATATGAACTAACTCTAATCCTAGAAGTTGTTGTTTGTCCACCTCTTCCTAGAAAATAGCATACCAACACCAACGGTCATATAAAGCCTCAAATGGTACCATATGGATGGTTGCCGGTTAATTGTTACTATACTATTAGATGAAAGTTTTCATCCCAATAACGTGCGAGATCTTTACTACATGTCCTCTGTTATTTGGTTCAACCTCTTCGTCAACCCATTTGCCTATGGATGGAATACCATACTAAACTTGATTTGTGTCCTCATCAGCCTTATGCAAACTCTTCTAGAAGTACCAAGTAAACCTTGAATCTCAATTTGACATCATGAAAACTAGAACACCATGCTAATAGACTATCTTCTTTATATATAACTATGCCCATATGTCCACTCGATATGTGGCTTTGTTAGTATGAAGTGAGTTGTCTTGGTCAACCTAGTGGCGATGACCCAAATGACTGTGAAACCCTTCTTGGTCTTTGAAAATTTTGAGAGGAACTCCATAGACACGTTCTCTCACTTCCACGAAGGGACATTGAGCGACTACAACAACCCTGAAGGCCATTGTCTCAGTGTCTATACCTATTAACAAGTCAAATATCGGCTAACATACTCAGCTACGTCCTTCATTCCTTACCACAAGTAACATGTCTTCAAATTTTGGTACATCTTTGTATAACGTATATGATGTGTTATGGACTTTAATCATAATCTCATTCAAGATTTTATCATCTCGTGGTATGCATAAACGGCCTTGCCACAACAAACCATCATTTGATGGGACTGTAAACCCCTCTAGTATATCAATTTTCTACTGTTGCTAGATCTTGTTGAAGTATGTACGATCTTCTAAGCATCTATATATGCTTATGAAGTGTGGATTGGACTATCAATTGAGCTAAATCTCCTCTTGCAACTATCTAATTTCCAACTTTGTAAATCTCTTTTCGCAACTCTCTCTGATTTGTGATCAGTACATAAGAGTGAGTTGTCTTTCTACTCAACACGTCAACCACAACGTTAACTTTACTTGGATGATAGAGGATGTCAATATCATAGCATTACCTATACCTTCTTACCATACAATTAATGTCATCATATCTCCAAGGAGAGCATCACCACTACAATCTCTAGGTCGTGGGTTGTGTAGTTGCATTGATATTCTTTAAATTGGTTGAGAGGCATAGGTAATCACCTTGTTTTCTGTATCAACATGCAACCTAGTCCTTTTTCTGAGGTATCATTGAACACCATGAGATTACATATTTTGCCTAATACTGTGAGTATTGGTGCAAATACCAACTTTCTCTTAGGTTCTTAAAAAAAAACTTTGCGTACATGCCGCTATCCATAAGAAATACTTGCCCTTCTTAGTGAACCGAGTCAGTGTTGCTCATATCTTGGAGAAGTCGAACAAATATCCTATAGTAGCCTGCTAATCCCAAAAAACTCCTTAATTTAGTGACCGAGGTCGGCCTAGGTCATCTCATGACTACCTCTATCTTAGTTGGGTCCACTGTAATCTCATTTCTTGATACTACATGTCCTAGGAAAGTCACCTACTAAAGTCAAAACTCGCATTTCGACAATTTGGTGTATAACTAGTGCGCTCTCAACACCAACAAGACCTTCTTTAGGTGATTCCTCGTAATCCGCCTCCATCCTAGTGTACACTATCATACTTTCAATGAAGGCAATGATGAATGTATCATGAAAGTCCATGAACACTCAGTTCATCAGTTCCATAAACACAACAGGAGGCATTGGTTAGGTCGAATAACATAACTATAAACTCATAATGCCAACAACAGCTTTTGAAAGTTATCTTTGGTATGTCTTCCTCTCTAATCCTTATCTGATAATAACCTGGCCTCAAGTCTATCTTAGAGAACTCTGAAGCTCCCTACAATTGGTCAAACAAGTTATCTCTCATGGAAAAAAGGTACATGTTCTTGAGAGTAACCTTGTTTAACTCTCTATAATTTATGCACGGATGCATAGATCTATCTTTCTTCTCCCAACTCGACCCAAAATGGGTGTTCATTAGGTTGTGTGATGCTTTTATTAGCAATTTATGTAACTGTTACTTTAGTTCTGTAGGTGTCATTTTATAAGGTGCTTTGGAGATCGGTACAGTTCCTAGTTCAAGCTTGATCCTAAAGTTAACTTCTCTTACTAGAAGCAACCTTGGTAGCTCCTCCAAATACACATCCTCGAACTCTCTAGCCACTCGTTCAGGATACAATCTTCTTGCATCACTAACATGCGTCACACAGGCTAGAAACTCCTATGCACCATGGCTATTCAGCTTTTTAACCATGGCTATTCAGCTTTTTAACCTTTAGAGCAGTGATAAATCTCTCTAGATACTTCTGAACCTAAACCCATTGCAAGTGAAGCTCTCCTCCATCAGGGTTTGATGGTCACTACACGGGCATTACAATCTATCAAGGTACGGTTCTCTCCTAGCCAATTCATCTCTAAGATGATATCAAAGTCTTGCATACTCAAGACAATTAGCTTACCTCCAGAATTTTCTTAAAACGATCACAGTACCTGCTTTGACTCTTTGAAGGACCAAAAAACATCTTGTCCACAAGGGTTAATACTAATATGGTGCATTCTAAAGGCTCTAGTTTTAGGTAAGTATTGTTAGATAAAACCTGAGGTTTTCCTTGTTTAGCTCTTGAATACCTTCGTTTGATCATTTGACAAACACGTCGAATGGATTACTAAATTTTTAGATGTCAATTCTGTACGAAGTGGTACAGATTTAGTTGGCCACTCTACCGCCATTTTGTTAAGGATAAGTGAGATATTTAAATAGTAAATCTGTTGAGAAGATTTCTTCACCTCATCTTAAGCAAAAGTCTTCACCAATTCTCTCTCTGTTATTTTTACCATTTTTATTTTCTTCCAACAACTTCCCGTCAATCGATTTTCTCTCACCGAATTTCACTGGCCGATTATCGAAAAACAACAAGTATGTTCAACAAATCTTTCATAGTTAAAGGAATTAGTAGAACCATAATGAAACAACACATATTCTAAATGACCAAAGATGGGCAGGATACTTGTAATAACTGCATTTCGCATGTGCTACACTCACTCAATGCTTAGTTCCCAGAACTTTCAATTTCTGTCCTACCAACCAGTTAGCATCCGATTCTTCTTGTATGGGCACAATACAACTCGGTGGCCTAACCTACCACATCCAAAACATGCTCCCAAGTTTGCCATGTGTTGTCATGTGTTGCAATCACACTTTTTTGAGATATTTGCATGCGTTTGTGAAACACACACTTTCACTACTAAGTGAGTCAGCCAACTCGAATTCTTGTCGCCTCCAGTCATACGATGTATACTCAAGCCCCACTTTGAGAAAAAAGTTTTAGAAAATGAGGGCAGAGAGATTTTTATAAGAGAGTTCAAAAACAATGTTGAAACTAAGGTTACAGGCTAGTAAGCAAGAAATGCAACACAACGACTTAAATAACATATAGCTCCGGGTAGGAAAATTTGACGAATAGTCGCATCCCTTAATAGTACATTTTCAGGCATTTCAAGTCTATCAGGTGTAAACATGATTTTGCCAAAACTTCATACTCCTAAAAAATGCAACAAAACAACTATAGATCATGAAAGCGACAAATTAAAGCAATGAAATGTACAATGTGAGGGGACATGCCTTGGACAAGCATGATTGAGACATCCTCTTCTACTTAATTGGTTATCGTATCTGTCAACCGTCTTCTCTTGAACTCAGTGATATTTCTTGGGGCAAACTTTAGATTTTCGATGCACCCGCAACAGATTTTTGCATCAAGCAGCCCCTACCATTTTACTGAAAAATCCTGGACGTTCCGTCGTGGTTTACCGACACAACACGTTTGTTCAACGAGTATCTCTTCTATGTCTTCCTCAGTAGTATTTTTCATTGCGTCCATGGTCTTCCTCATAGAGATGGTACACTTTTAAACTACTTACATGGATGACATGACAGTATTTTCGCATCAGTCTTTGATCTCTATTATCTCGAAATTCAAATTGTTCTTGTCTCAATTTGATCAAAACTCGATCACCAACTTAAAACTCTAGTGGCCTGCATTTTAAATCTATCTACTTCTTCATTCGTTCATTTTTGGCATACGAGTGATCAATGACGTGCAGCATAAGTGTTTGTTTACCACAACTATTTCGAACTGGCATTTTTCCAGTCGACGAACTTTGTTGGCAGCTGAAGCTAAACTGCGCAACATCGAGCATTTTGAGCCCAATTCTTTTGACGCACGTCGATAAAGTGATGCGTAAGCTTGTGGTTGAATAATTCTATTTGTCCATCCGTCTGAGGATGGTACCTGGAAGAGATTTTTAAGTTTGATCCTAGCAACTTAAACAGCTCCATCACGAAAGTACCCATGAATCTTCCATCGTGGTCGGTGATAATGCTCGTGGGTGGACCCCATAGTTTAACCACATTTTTGAAGAATAGTTGGGCGATCAATTCGACCGAGCATGACTTGGGTGTCGGGATGAAAGTTGCATACTATGAGAACATGTCGATGATCACAACGATGGATTCAAATTTTATAACTTCGGGCAGATGGGTGATAAAGTCGAGAGAAAAACTTTCCCACGGTCTCGAAGGGGGGCTAATAACAGTTCCAACAATCCTATGATCTTTGCTCTCTCGACTTCGTTGTCCTGTTGATAGATGAAACAGGTTTTCGTAAATGACATGACTCATCTCGAAGGTTCGGCCAGTAATATCCTTTCTTAAGTAGAGCATATGTCTGCAGCCATTCGTTATGGACAACTCATGGGATGTCGTGACATTCTTTCTGTAGGAGTCTTCTCAAGTTCCCTACGCAATGAACATATGACTTATTCACTTTTATGAGGATTAGATCATTTTCTACTAAGAATTTAGGGATATTTTCATTTTTAAACAACTTTACACTAGCTTAGGCAGCTGGGTCTTCAAGGAGATGTTCTTTGATCTCTTCTCATAACATAAATTACTGGCATTTAAGTGCGTCAACATGCACGGAGCCGCATGTTCATTCTTCTTGCTCAAAGCATCTATAACCTGGTACCAAATGAATATAATAATATAACAAATATATATTTTCATTTACAAATATATTTTAAAGGCTATGTCGTAAAATGATATCGTAGGGTTGTCTTACATGATTTAATTAAATGTGAAAATGTTGGGACCTTAAGCATTATTGTATGTCACATGCATTGAGATATTTTTCCCTTATGATAAGTACAGAAGCGTATGTTATGAAAAGGAAAATGATCGTCATGTTTAACATAATACTACGACGGTTACTACTTCTTCTGGGTGTCCGACAATAGTGCTAGAGAATGCTAGCTCGACCAAGAAGGGGTCCAAGAGGTGTGTGAATTGACTGGTAGGTCCATATTCACACATATGAGCATCTCTAGAATAGTAAATACACATCCAATGTCCTGGACAGTCATGTACGGGAATGATTCGAACATGTTAGGTCCAAGAGTTGCATGTTAGAGTTCTTCCAGCAGTGTTGATCAAACCTCTTGTGGAGTGATTCGAATCGTGAGTTCGACTTTTTTTTACTTTTGATCTTAATCGTTCCATGATCCTTCCCTAAATTAGCCGATGTGAGATTTTCATCTACCAACACCTCCCCTCGAAAAAAGTACGCCTCCCCCCTTAATTGAGGCTCGACTTCTTTTCTTTTGTAGTCTTAAGTCATTTTTTACTATGCCTTCGAGGAGCCTCGACTCCTTTTCTTTTGGAGTTCTTTGTTCAACATTTGAGAATTCTATTGGCATGGCTAAGTCTAGGGCATGACTCGATACCATGTTAGATAAACACGACTCTCCACAATGTTATGATATTGTCCACTCTAAGTGTAAGCTCTCATGACTTTGCTTTGAGCTTCTCCAAAAGGTCTCGTTCAAATGGAGAGAGAGTATTCTTTGATTATAAACCCATGATTATTCCTAAATTAGTCGACGTGGAACTTTCATCCACCAACAACCAGTAACCCCTCGCTGTCACAATATCTCACGCTCAGAAGTGTGAATAAATATGAAACTAGGGTAATACAGGGACAATTGAAATAATAGACGGTTTACTGTGGCTTGTGTTTAACTGAGCCCAGGGCTCCTATTTAAACAAAAATAAATCCTATAAATAGCTCCTACAAAAACTCTATTGAAATAACCATTCCTACAAAAGCTCCGCTAAAATAACTCTTCCTACTAATGAGAATGAATTCTATCTAAAAATAGGTTGCACTAATTTTGATAGCCTCCCTTAGTGCAAGCTTATTTCTTGATCACTCCGAGAGACCTACGAAAGGCTTCAAACTTCACTTTGGCAAGTGCCTTGGTGAATATGTCTGCAATTTGCTCATTAGTATGTATTTTCAGCAATTCAACATCCTGCGGTAACACTTTCTCTCGAACAAAGTGATAATGAGTTTCAATATGTTTCGAACAAGCATGAAACACTGGATTTTCAGAGAGTTTTATTGCACTTTCATTATCACAATTGATTTGAGTTGACTGATTGAGAGTAGTCACCATTTATTGAATAAGCCTTCTGAGCCACATGCATATTCTTGAGTAGTCATTGTAGCAGCTACATATTCTGCTTCACAACTTGACAAAGCAACGGTATTTTGCTTCTTACTGCACCATGAAATTGTAGCAGAGCCTGCTGTAAAACAAAAACCTGTTGTAGAGCGTCTATCGTTCACGTCACCAGCCCAATCAGCATATACAAAACCACTCAATAAAAATGACTTTGACTTCTCATACATTAATCCATAATTTAGAGTGTCCTTGATGTAACAAAGAATCCTTTTTGCTACAATTAAATGAGACTCATGTGCTTGATCCATAAATTGAGACACAACTCGTACTGAAAAAGGCAATGTCTGTCCTTGTGATAGTTAAGTAGAATAAGCTACTAACAAGTTGACGAAAGAATGTCGCATCTGCAAGTGGCTTCCCTTCATTTCTAGCTAATTTTAGATTTGGTTCCATAGGAGTAGTTTTTCCTCTTGAATTCTCCATACGAAACCTCTGCAATAAACTTGATGCATATCCTTTTTGAGACAGAAAATAACCATCATCACATTTCTTAATTTCTAACCCCAGAAAACAATCAGCTTCACCTAATCTTTTCATTTCAAAACGAACAGACAGGGCATCTTGAAGACTACTGATTTCAACACTATCATCACTAGTAATAATCATGTCATCAACATAAAGTAAGAGCAAGGTGCATCCAGTTGTTGTTTTCTTAACAAATAAGCTCGGATCAGCACATGAACACTTAAAACCACAAAAATTAAGATATTGAGCAATCTTACCAAACCAAGCACGGGGAGCTTGTTTGAGTCCGTATAATGCCTTCTTAAGTCTACACACGTAATCAGGATATTCCTTAGAGGTAAATCCTTGTGGTTGCTCCATAAAAATATCACGATCCAACTCTCTGTAAAGGAAAGCATTTTTTACATCAAGCTGCCATAATTTCCAGCCTTTATTGGCAGCTAAAGAGATGATTGTCCGCAATGTTACCATCCTTGCGACCGGACTAAAAGTCTCGTCATAGTCTCGACCATATTGTTGAGAGAACCCACGAGCAACAACGCGAGCTTTGTGTCTATCAATTCTACCATAAGCCTTTTTCTTCACCTTGTAAACCCACTTACAAGTAATTAAATCGGCATCATGAGGCTTTGGTACAAGCTCCCAGGTGTCATTTTTTCGGAGTGCTGGAATTTCTTCCATCATTGCATTTTCCCATTCTGAAATTCCTTTGGCTTCACTGTACAATCTCGGCTCATTTTCACTTGTATCTCCCATAAAAAAACATGACAAAACAGAAAATTGATTAATATCAACTACAAAATCAGACAAATGACCAAGTAACTTTTTCTGTCTTTGAGGATTTTTCTTGTGGCAACTTCAATATTTGTAGTGGCTTCTCTGTTTTCTTCAGCTTGAATGTCTGTCACAATTGGAAATTCTTTTCTCCCTAATGTAGAATCGTCAGGAAAAAGTGCAACAGTAGTTGTACTTTTGTTGTTATCTGCATCGTCTCTGTAACTTGAAATTTCATCAAACACCACATCACGAGACACAATAACCATCTTTGTTTCCAAATCCATACACCTCCAACCCTTTCTATGAGTATCATAGCCAACAAAAATGCATTTTTTGGCCTTTGGGTCAAGTTTAGTTCGATTATGTTTCAGTACATGAACGTAACAAATAGACCCAAAAATACGAAAATAACTCACATTGGGTTTACGATGATAAATTAGCTCGAATGGTGATGATTCTGTCCCCGGCCATGGAGGTAGCCGATTTACAACATGGCAAGCTGTTTGAAAAGCTGACGCCCATAACTCTCTTGGAAGACTCCTCGCATGCAGCCAAGACAAGCAAACTGATGTAAGATGAGCTAATTTACGCTCAGTCACCCCATTTTGTTGCGGGGTTTCTGGACAAGTCAATTGACGCTGAATCCCATGCTCCTTACAGTATTCCATAAAATCATTTGAAAGATATTCCCCACCATTATCAGTGCGCAAGCACTTGATTTTCAATTCAAATTCTTTTTCTACAGCATGCTTAAACTGAATAAATTTTGAAAAGGCTTCACTTTTGTGTTCTAAGAAGTATACCCAACTGAAGCGAGAGAAATCATCCACAAACACCATCATGTAACGAAAGCCAGAATAACTTGTTGTTCGCGTCGGTCCCAAAAGATCAGAATGAATCAACTCTAATACTGTTGAAGCTTTACTCTTTGAGCTTGTGAAAGGAAGACGATGAGACTTACCATATTGGCAGCCTGGACAAATCTCATCATGCTGAATATCCTTAAAGATAGGGACACCATCAAGAAGTTGTTTTGTGGATATTTTCTGCAACAACTGAAAACCCACATGACCCAAACGAGCATGCCAAAGAGTTGAACTTGCATTTTGACCAACTTTCTTGATATATTCATCACTAGGTGACAAAACATACAAAGATTCTTTTCTTTTTCCACAGAACATGACATCAGCAGCAACATGTTTCACATTAGATAATATTTGGACATCTTTAGGACCAAAAAGAACATACCTTCCTGAATCTGTTATTTGTGATACGAAGCAAGTTTTTTTTCAAACCCGAAACATGATAAACGTCCTTGAGTAGAATACTCTCATCATTCAAATCTCCTTCTTTCGTCACAGGATGCATTGAATTATCGGCTATCATAATGACCTTCTTGTTAAAATGTGGATGGACGTCTGATAGAAGAGTTTCGTTTCCAGTTGCATGATGAGAACAACCAGAATCAACGATCCATTCTTCATTGTAGTCTATAAGAGCATGAGCACTTGCAGAAGCACCATCTTGATGTACAGCTGAGGTCACATCTGTTGGCTGGTCAAGAACCTCAGTAGTTAAGCAATGTTCCCAAATTGGATCCGAAGAACTTTTACTTTCATGTACAGCATTTGCTTCTGATTCCTGCATTTTAACTCGGCAATTTGGCTTAATATGGCCTGGCTTTCCGCAACGATGACACACCACTTTCACCCGACAATCTTGTTTAAAATGACCCAGTTTTCCACACTTGTAACAAGCTTTAAATGGCTTCTTTGACGACTTCTCACTTCTGAATTGTTTCCCATTGGTTGATGAAGGCTTTGAATGATAATACTCCTCACTTCTGAATTGTTTCCCATTGGTTGATGAAGGCTTTGAATGATAATTTTGTCTCCTTTGATCTTTGACATGCAACGCATCTTCTGACTTTGGGGCCCACCCTTGTATTGAGGAAACAAAGGACATAAACTCTTTCTGTAATCCACGAATAAGATAACGCCGTAATCGAGCTTCACTCACTGGCTCCTCAGCATCTAGTTCTGAAATTTCAGAACATAGATTTTTCACTTTCAAGAAATATTCTTCAATAGAAGAATTACCTTGAATCATCACAGCCAGTTCGTTCTCTAGAAATTGCAATCGAGCTGTATTTTTCTTAGTGAACAACTTTGGAAGGGTTTCCCACACTTGCTTTGGTGACTTTAAATCACGAACATGGTCAATGTATTCCTTGCTAATAAGAGTTCGCAAGGTAAATAAGGCTTTTCCACATTTGATCTTCCATTGTTGGCGTAATTTTGCATTCTGTGGAGTATCGGCTGGAATTTCTGTGTCATCACCTTCGATTAAATCCCACAGATCTTGTCCTTGTAGATAAGCTTCCATGCATAACTTCCAATAACTATAGTTATTGCCAACCAGCTTTTCCATAGCTATACCCATAGAAGCACTTCCACCATTCATCTCGTTGAGTAATAATTTCAACCGTATCAACTTGGCTCTGATACCAACTGTCACAATGTCTCACGCTCAAATGTGTGAATAAATATGAAACTATTATTACTCAAGAAGGGTAATACTGGGACAATTGAAATAATAGACTGTTTACTGTGGCTTGTGTTTAACTCAGCCAAGGGCTCCTATTCAAACAAAAATAAATCCTATAAATAGCTCCTACAAAAACTCTACTGAAATAACCATTCCTACAAAAGCTTCGGCTGAAATAACTATTCCTACTAATGAGGATGAATTCCATCTTAAAATAGGTTGCACTAATTTTGACACTCGGCCACCAGACGGAGTGAAGGAGTTCATACAGTTGACACGAATGGCTGCAAAAGATTCAGAGACAGTCTTGGATGTGCAGTCGGTTGTCGAAGCAATAGTTACAGACCAATACGTCGATGTTCCAAGTTACGAAGTAGAAAGCCTCTGCATGCGCTGTGGAGAAAATGTACTCGCTTTATTCATACACTTCAATTTCTCACAAATTCTCTCTTACGGTCATAAAATTATCTCTGTTTTACATCGCATTGAGCAGCTTAATTCAAAATTTGATTTGAGACGACCTGCTATTTGAGTTAGAAGAGAGATATTTGAGAACCTTTTGATTCCTTACCTTAAAACTGGTGAGGACGGTTGGGAATGTGTCCCACGTTGGCTAATTTAGAAAATGATCATGGGTTTATAAGTGAGGAATACATCTTTATTGGTAGCCCAAAAGCAAAGCCACGAGAGTTTATGCTCAAAGTGGACAATATCATACAATTGTGGAGATTCGTGATTTTTAACATGGTATGAGAGCCATGCTCTAAACTTAGCCATGTCAATAGGATCCTTAAATGTCAAACAAAGAATTGTGAGCTTTGAAGGTGTAGTCAACAGTGACTCAAGTGTCGAACAAAGGGTGAGTCCCACATTGGCTAATTTAGGGAATGATCATGGGTTTATAAACTTAGCCATGTCAATAGGATCCTTAAATGTCAAACAAAGAATTGTGAGCTTTGAAGGTGTAGTCAACAGTGACTCAAGTGTCGAACAAAGGGTGAGTTCCACATTGGTTAATTTAGGGAATGATCATGGGTTTATATCTAAAGAATACATCTTTTAGATAAAACCTGAGTTTTTCCTTATTTAGATTCACACGATTTCATTAGTTCTCCGTTTGACCATTACGGATTTAGTTGGCCACTCTCCAGCCTTGGCCACTCTCCAGCCATTTTTCCTTATTTAGATTCACACGATTTAGTTGGCCACTCTCCAGCCTTGGTCACTCTCCAGCCATTTTTCCTTATTTAGATTCACACGATTTCATTAGTTCTCCGACGATTTCATTAGTTCTCCGTTTGACCATTACGGATTTAGTTGGCCACTCTCCAGCCTTGGTCACTCTCCAGCCATTTTTCCTTATTTAGATTCACACGATTTCATTAGTTCTCCGACGATTTCATTAGTTCTCCGTTTGACCATTACGGATTTAGTTGGCCACTCTCCAGCCTTGGCCACTCTCCAGCCATTTTTCCTTATTTAGATTCACACGATTTAGTTGGCCACTCTCCAGCCTTGGTCACTCTCCAGCCATTTTTCCTTATTTAGATTCACACGATTTCATTAGTTCTCCGTTTGACCATTACGGATTTTAGTTCTCCGTTTGACCATTACGGATTTAGTTGGCCACTCTCCATTTTTCCTTATTTAGATTCACTTGATTTCATTAGTTCTCCGTTTGACCATTACGGATTTTAGTTCTCCGTTTGACCATTACGGATTTAGTTGGCCACTCTCCATTTTTCCTTATTTAGATTCACACGATTTCATTAGTTCTTCGTTTGACCATTACGGATTTTAGTGCTCTCCATTTTTCCTTATTTAGATTCACACGATTTCATTAGTTCTCCGTTTGACCATTACGGATTTTAGTTCTCCGTTTGACCATTACAGATTTAGTTGGCCACTCTCCATTTTTCCTTATTTAGATTCACACGATTTCATTAGTTCTCCGTTTGACCATTACGGATTTTAGTGGATTTTAGTTCTCCGTTTGACCATTATGGATTTAGTTGGCCACTCTCCATTTTTCCTTATTTAGATTCACACGATTTCATTAGTTCTCCGTTTGACCATTACGGATTTTAGTTCTCCGTTTGACCATTACGGATTTAGTTGGCCACTCTCCAGCCATTTTTTCTTATTTGAAGCATCTCCCTTTTTAGTATAGGTTATATTTAAATAGGAAATCTCCATTTTTAGGATAGGTTATATTTAAATAGGAAATCTCAATTTTTAGGATAGGTTATATTTAAATAGGAAATCTCCATTTTTAGGATAGTTATATTTAAATAGGAAAATTTAGTTGGCCACTCCAGGCATTTTTCCTTATTTGAAGCATCTCCATTTTTCGGATAGGTTATATTTAAATAGGAAATCTCCATTTTTAGGATAGGTTATATTTAAATAGGAAATCTGTTCAGAAGATTTCATAACCTGATTTGAAGCGTTCAGAAGATTTCATAACCTGATTTGAAGCGCTCAGAAGATTTCATAACCTGATTTGAAGCGCAGTCAAAATTTCAGCCATTCTCTCTCTTTGTTGTTTTAAGCATTTTATTTTCTTCCAACAACTTCCCGTCAACGATTTCCTCTCACCGAAAAGAAAAGGATTTCCCTGGCCGATTATCGAAAAACAACAAGTGGTATCAGAGCCCGGTTGAAGCCATCGGTGGTATATCATTGCGGAGGAGCCAACCTATCAACAATCAAGTTGAATAGCTCAAGTGGTTAGAGTGTCGACCTAACAACACACAGGTCTCAGGTTCGAGTAGAAGAAAATGTAAAGCGCGAAAATAAACACATCGTGTGGGGTCCCCGCCGCCGCCAAGTGCCGGCGCATCTCCATCACCACCATGACATGAAGAGTGAAGAGGCCGATGTCGTGATCACGGGCGTTGAGCTATCGTTGAGCGAGTTGATGATCAGTGAGACAACAACCGCCGTTGTTTAGTATCCGATATTGACAAGGTCGAGTGGACCTTGTTGATGCCTGTCAACCTACAGTGACAGGCGTGCAAGGGTTATGGCACGCACTGTTAAGCCAGAGGAGAATGAGAAATGATTGGGGTACGTACTGGGGGAGGGATCGGCTCCAGCCACAAAGAGGGGGGGGGGGCAGTAAAAGAAGCCATGGAAATCTCCGCCGGCACATGCGCGGTAAAGATGTGGATCAAAAGAAGGAGGAGGCGATTGATGACGGGGCCAATCGAGTGCTCGTACTGTGGGCATGGTAAAGGTGAAATTCGGCGAGAGGCTGAATTACATCCTCTTCTTCGAGTTGGAGATAGAGCAACCAGCCAGTCAACCTCTCGGCCAGGTACCGGAGGATGGAAGACTTATTAGGAAGAGGTGAACCACCTGGACTGGCGGTGCGCCAACTCGAAGAAGAGGTGGCCGAACAAGACGTGGAGTCTGAAGGACATGCCGCCAGGGACACCGAGCCATAGGGCTTAAAAAGGTAGATGGCAATTTTGTAGGAAGTGGCACAGTCAAAATTTCAGTCATTCTCTCTCTTTGTTGTTTTACGCGTTTTATTTTCTTCCAACAACTTCCCGTCAACGATTTCCTCTCACCGAAAAGAAAAAGATTTCAACTTCCCGTCAACGATTTCCTCTCACCGAAAAGAAAAAGATTTCCCTGGCCGATTATCGAAAAACAACAACATCTACACTGGTATGACTGCCTTTTGGGAAAGCCAAAGTAAAGCCATGAAAGGTTATGCTCAAAGTGGACAATATCATACCATTGTTGAAATCCGTGATTCCTTACAAAAACGGAATATATTTGTGGTTTCGTGTGTTGTTTAAATGGTATTTCAGTTATTGTGTTTGTTTGTAACTCATCAAGTTGTGTGCATTGCATTTGCAAGGACAACAAGATTTTTGTTGACTTTAATTCCGCACTTCAGAAAGGTACTCTTATTTTTACTTGTTTCCAATTAGCGATTGGTCGTCTTTTTGAAGCCTTAAGGGGACATAAGTCTTACTACAGATCCTGTTGTCGGCCTTTGACTGTTCAAATTTTGGTTAGGATTATTTTCAAAGAGATGTCATATGATTATGTTTTGTTGCATGAATTATGAGATGAATGCTAATCATTTGACTAGTAAAAATTCTTATCTTTTGCACCGGTGTTACTCATCTTCTTTTATCATTTTCGGTTTCTAAATGAATCCCTGTTGTGGTGACAGACTGTTCTTCATAGATTTTTTTGGCACAACAATAATAGTTGTTCTTTAATGGAGGACGTTTTCTTGAATCCTCCCTTCCAAGATAAGGGTAAAGTCCTTTGACATGCTTGTTTTTGTTGAAATAAACTTAAAATGTTAAATGTTAATTTTAGGTAATTTGTTGGGAGAGGTAAATTTGAAAAGTCAGGTGAAAGAAAAGGCCAAGAACCTTAGAATAATGGTAGGGTTATGAGCGTTTCTCTCCTCCTATCATTAGTGTTAGAAAAGTTATAAATACCTGATCAAAGTCAGAGCAAAAAAACAGAGAGAGCAAAAGAGAGTAAGAGAAAAGAAATACAGAGAAATAGATTTTTTTTTTTTTTTTTTTTTTTTAAATCAGTGTTCTTTGTCTCCTTATCTCTCCTCTCTCGACATCTCCTTCACAAGTACGGGAGTAGTATTTTCACAAAGTGGTATCGGAGCGTTCTATCGTTAGTGTGTGTGAGATTTACTCTCTCTGTTTTTTACAAATTGTTAGGATCGCTCAACAATACACACACTCGATCAATATGAACACAAAGAACAAGAGAGAGAAAATTCAAGGAGAAAATTGGTTAAAGGTTTTAATATTGATGACTACAAGTATGTACATAGAATACAGAGAATGAAGAAAATTACATTACGAGAGAACTGCATAATGGGGTACATATGGTTTCAATTTAGTAAATATAGCTTTCAAAGATATAATCTAACAATTATATCTGTATAAGATCTTTACGAAACATCTTCCAAATATATCTCTACCAGATCTAGGCATCAGGTCCATATCTCAACTGAAACACCATTTTTTTCCCGATGTTTACTTATCATAGGTGACCGAGCTTTGTAATTAAGGATATTTTTGTTCCATCATCTGTGTTTTAACTTGTATGTTGGCGTGAGTCACTATTTATGCATGGTGAAATCTGAATCTGCGATTATTAAGGTATGGCATACAGTCTTACACTTGCACATATTATTACAACAAGTGAACGATCACATTTGTTTTTTCATTCAAGCTGTGTCAGTCTGCCTGGTCTGGTCCCATACCATACCATAAGTACATAACATAATGAAATTCAGCATTGTTTGTACATGTTTTTCAATGTTTCTCTTGTTTTATAATTTAAGAAGGTTTAAGGAGTTACTTTTCAATCCGACAATTCCACTTTTTCTTATTTGTATCTGCTTAGAAATGCAATATTTTACACTTAATTTATATTTTTGAAAAAAGCTAATGATTTCATATGAGAAAATACGTTTGATAACCATGAGAGCTCATGGAATAATTGTATATTTCCATGAGCAGATCCCTGAATTGGACTTCGAGATTCCAGCAGAGGCTCAACGTGGAACTCTATCAATAGTAGCTCCTAAAAGTCCCACTCCATATTGTTTATCTGTTTTAAAATTTCTGTTCTCTCGGTTGCTTTTATCTTTGGTGTGTTGTTGAGATATGAAGCCTGATGCCTAGTAAATATGATAGAGATATATAGGATAGGTATTTGACAAAGATTTGATAGAGATATATTTGTTATATTATATCTGGTAGGTTTAAATCTTTAAAAGTTATATTTAGTAAATTGAAACTATATATATACCCATTTGGCAGTGCTATCAAGAAGATGTACTTCTCTTCATTCTTTGTATTCTCTCTTGTTGTACGTACATGACATCATCAATAATAAAATCTTTAGTCAATATTTCTCCTTGTATTTTCTCTCTCCTGTTCTTTGTGTTCATCTTGATCGAGTGTGTGTGTTGTTGAGCGATCCTAACAATTGGTCTCAGAGCTAACAACTGGTATCGATCTTAACAACTGGTATCAAAGCGAGACGGAAGCCACCACGATCTGTGAAGATGGAAAGTTCAAAGATTGGAATTGAGAAGTTTGATGGATCCGATTTCGATTTCTGGAAGATGCAGATTGAAGATTATCTATACCAAAAAGATCTTCACGAACCCCTGTTGGGGGTGAAGCCGGATACCATGACCACGGAATAGTGGAAGCTCAAGGATTGACAAGCCTTAGGGCTGATCCGGTTGACGCTATCCAGAAACGTGGCGTTCAACATTATCAAGGAGAAGACAACGTCAGACCTGTTGAAGGCGCTATCAAATATGTACGAAAAACCGTCGGCTATGAACAAGGTGTATTTGATGCGGAGATTGTTCAATCTACAAATGTCTAAAGGTGGATCTGTTGCTGATCATATAAATGAATTCAATATGATTGTAAGTCAACTGAGTTCGGTGGAAATTAATTTCAAAGATGAAATTAAAGCGTTGACTTTAATGTCATCTATACCTGAGTGATGGGATACTGTTGTTGCCGCAATCAGCAATTTCCGAGGATCTGATAAACTGAAGTTTGATGAAATTCGAGATGTAGTTCTCAGCGAAAGTGTTCATAAACGGGAAATTGGAGATTCATCAGGCAATGCTCTCAGTGTTGATCGAAGGGAAAGAAGTAAATCAAAGAGCTCAAACAAACATGGGCAATCAAAATCAAGGAACCGAGAAAAATCTCCAAACAAACCAAATGTAAAGTGTTGGAGTTGTGGAGAAAAAGGTCACTTTCGAGCAGATTATACAAAGAGGAAGCAGAATCACAAATCAGAGAATGACGATGATTCGATACATTCAGCAGAAGACATTGGAGATGCTCTAATCCTCAATGTGGACAGTCCGATTGAATCTTGGATTTTGGATTCGGGTGCATATTTTCATTCGTCTCCAAATAAAGAGTTGTTTCGAAATTTCAAGTCTGGAAGTTTCGAGAAGGTGTATCTTGCCAACACAAAGGAAAAGAGGATGTCTGCATAAAAACTCTAGCAGGAAATCAGTGGACATTAAAGGATGTCAGATATATTCCTAATCTCAAGAAGGACCTGATCTCTATTAGTCAGTTGGATAGCACAGGTTATGCAACAAAGTTTGGTAAAAGTTCGTGGAAGATTGTGAAGGGTGCTATGGTGGTAGCATGTGGCATAAAATCTGGAACTTCATACACCACTGCAGAGTGTATAAATAGAGCTGTTGTTGCTGAGAGTGCTTCAAATTCAAGCCTATTACATAATAGACTTGAACATATGAGGTTAAAGGAATGAAGATGCTGGAAGGAGTTTTGGAACGTCTAAAATCTATTAATATGAGTCCTTATGTGAACTGCGTTATGAGCAAACAAAAACGAGTTAGCTTCACAAAGACTGTCAGAGAATTGAAGAAAAGTACCGGGACAACGAAGCAAGTGGGAGTTGAGGTTGAGTTGCAGAACAATTCACAGAGTGATGTTGTAGCAGATACTCAAGAAACTCATGAGATTGTTGCTGAGAAACCAGAGGTGAAGCAAGTGGGAGTTGAGGTTGAGTTGCTAAAAGATTCACATAGTGATGTTGTAGCGGATACTCAAGAAACTCCTGAGATGCTTGCTGAGGAACCAGAGGTGAAGCAAGTTGGAGTTGAGGTTGAGGTTAAGTTGCTGAAAGATTCACCTAGTGATGTTGCAGCTGATACTCAAGAAACTCCTGAGACTGTTGCTGAAGAACCGGAAGAGGAGCAAGTGACACCTGAGCAGGTGATGAAAAGATCATCCAGAGCCATCAGATTACCAGATAGGTATGTACCTTCTTTACACTATCGGTTGGTGACTGATGAAGGGAAACGAAAGCCCCTTGATGAGACCCTACAGTTGGAGGATACAACTAAGTGAGAGCAAGCCATGGATGATGGGATGTCTAGGCTTCAGAAATGCGTTGCTCTTTCATCTGCTGAGGCTGAGTACGTGACATTAGTTGAAGCTGGAAAGGAGATGATATTGATGACAGATTATCTAGAAGAATTAGGCAAGAAGCAGCGCGAGAAGATTCTTCAGGTCGATAGTTAGAGTGTCATGCAGTTGGCGAGGAACCCGGTCTATCATTCAAAATACAAAAGGCGATACCATTTCACTCGGAGGTTAGTTGAAGATGGTGATGTGTTTGGAGAAGATAGAGGGTGCAAGGAATCCAGCAAACATTTTGTGTTGATGTTGGAACATTGAGGTTGTGCAAAGCCTCAATTGGTATGGTACAGATTGAGAATGAAATTCTTGGTTGACTGGATTAGTCTCCAAATGGGAGATTGTTGGAGTTGACTGGACCCGTCTCTAATTGAGAGATTGTTGCGGTTGACTGAATCAGTCTCCAAGTGGGAGATTGTTGGGATATGGAGCCTGATGCCTAGATCTGGTAGAGATATATTTGGAAGATATTTCATAAAGATATGATAAAGATATATATGGTAAATATTTGGTAAAGATTTGATAGAGATATATTTGTTAGATTATATCTCGTAGGTTTAAATCTTTAGAAGCTACATTTAGTAATATATACCTATTAGACCGTGCTCTCAAAATGTACTTCTATTCTTTCTATCCTCTCTAGTTGTACATACTTGAAGTCATCAATAATAAAACCTTTAGCCAATATTCCTTATTGTATTTTCTCTCTCTTATTCTTTGTGTTCATCTTGATCGAGTGTGTGCATTGTTTGAGCGATTCTAACAATTGGTATAAGAGCTAACAACTGGTATTGATCCTAACATGTGTGTGTGAAAGGCTACCTCGATTATTACTTTTGATGCTTTTTTTATGTCAGTTATAATGATTTAAATTCATGGTAGTTTCCATATGCTACATTTGTATGAGGCTATGTAATTGTGCATTCTGGTTTGTTGAGCTTGTTTGCACTTATTTTGTTTATTACAATTGAGAATGGTTATCTTATGGATGTGAGGATGATTACTTATAGATTTGCACCATCCAAGGATCCATCATTAAGTATCAAGTTTTATGAGCGTACTCCAGAACAGCAAGCATCATTGGGTTATTATGTTGAACCATCACAATCATAAGACGCCGAGGGAGTTGATGCTTCTAATCACGTTAGAGTAGAGGCACATGGATCTGTAATAGCTAGCTCAGAGTAATGATGCAGACATTGCTGTGGCCTTTTTTCGTTACACTGCACCTGAAGAAGTAATCTTATCAAGTTTTACCCATGAAAAATGCTTGATGTATGCTTCCACTTGCTAGGTGATGACTTTCCCATCAACATGTGGAGCTTGTGGAGTTAGGCGTGAGACTCAAATGTTTGTTACTCATCCTTAGCAAATGTGTTTGAGTTGAATTACAGTGCCTAACAGAAAAAGGCTTTTGAGAATTTTGTCTCTTTATCTGTCCCCTCCCGACACCCGCTTCAAAGTTTCGTGAGAGTTATCTAAACGAGTTAGTTTCAGAGCAAGCGTCTATTTTCTACTAGTTGATATTGGAGCGGCTTTTAATTTCTACAAATTAGTATCATAGCAAATTTATTTTCTACGGTTACCCGTATCCTTATCATTCTTAAATTCGGGTCGTGGTCCACCAAGTCATTAGTTTTTGAACCATCTTATTTTATTCTTTTGTTCGAAATTTTCCAATTATGCTTCTAGAAAATTGAAGTCCTAGTCTATTCATCTCACCAAATATGGACTTCAAAACAAAAGAAACAAATGGCTGGACTTCAAAACAAGACTAACCAAGGTACATGATCATGGTTTTATGATTACCTCGTTTAAGAAGTCCATGCATTAGCCATTAGCCTTTCAATTGAAAAAAATGGCAACTCTTGTTACATTCATAGAGGCAATTGTTTGGGTTGATAATTTAGGAATAAGATTATTATCACGTGGGGTCATTTTTAGTAATAAGACAACATTATCAGACACTTTTTGGATTTTGAACTAATATCAGTTTCCAAATTGCATCTGTAAGTGTTCACATACTTCATTGCAATTTTCTTGCTAGTTGTGAGTTGTGGATGAAATCTTTACTGGAAGTTACGTGTGAAATTGTGTCTGGCATGCTGGTGCATGTGAAACTTAATAACGTGGAAGGTCTAGGTTCAAACCTTGTATTCGTCTGTTAGGAGTGCATAACAATGCACACACTTGATTGCACTTCATCAAGATGAACACAAAATAGGTGAATCTTTTAACAAATCAACCTCAACTCCCACTTGCTTCGTTGTCCCGAAACCGTCCTTCAATTCTTGGCTTCTTTGAAGCTAACTCGTTTGCTCATAACACAGTTCTCACAAGGACTCATAGACCTTCCAAAACTCCTTCCGCCACCATCATTTTCCGCCACCATCATTTTCATTCCTTCGACACTCAAATGTCCAAGTATCATTTTCATTCCTTTGACACTCAAATGTCGGATTTGAAGAACTTTCAGCAATAGCAACCATGTTCATACACCTTGCAGTGGTGTATAAGGTTCTAGATTTTGTGCCACGTGCTACCACCATAAACACCCTTCACAATCTTCCACCATGTTCATACACCTTGCAGTGGTGTATAAGGTTCCAGATTTTGTGCCATGTGCTACCACCACAGCACCATTCACAATCTTCCAAGAACCCTTCCCATACCCTGTTGCATAACCTGTGCTATCTAACTGACCAATAGAGATCAGGTTCTTCTTGAGACCAGGAATGTAATCTGACATCCTTTAATGTCCATTGATTTCCTGCCAAAGTTTTTATGCCGACATCCCCTTTTCCTTCAATCTCTAAATCTTTGTTATCGGTAAGATACACCTTCCGACATCCCCTTTTCCTTCAATCTCTAAATCTTTGTTGTCGGCAAGATACACTTTCTCGAAATTTCTAGACTTGAAATTTCGAAACAGCTCTTTATTTGGAGACGAATGAAAAGATGCACCTAAATCTAAAATCAAGGATTAAGTCCAACTGTCCACGTTGAGGATTAGAGCATCCCCAATGTCTTCTGTTGAATGTATAGAATCGTCATCCTCTGATTTGTGATTCTGCTTCCTACAATCGGTTCAAAAGTGACTTTTTTCTTCACAACTCTAACACTTTACGTTTGACTTGTTTGGAGATTTTTTTCGATTCTTTGATTTTGATCACCCACTGTTTGGGCCCTTCAATTTGCTTCTTTCCCTTTGGTCAACACTGAGAGCACCACTAGATGAGTCCCCAATTTCTCGTTTGCGAATAATTTCGCTGAGAACTACATCTCGGATTTCATCGAACTTCAGCTTCTCAGATCCTTGGGAACTGCTGATCGCAGCAACAACAGTTTTCCACGACTCGGGTAAGGATGACACCAAAATCAGTCCTTTAATTTCATATTGAATTCGTTTATATGATCAGCAACAGATCCAACTTCAGACATTTGTAGATTGAACAGCCTCCGCATCAAATACACCTTGTTCATAGCCGACGGTTTTTCGTACATATTTGACATATTTGACAGCGCCTTCAACAAATCTGACTTTGTCTTCTCCTTGATGATGTTAAATACCACGTTTCTGGACAACGTCAACCGGATCAGCCCTAAGACCTGACGATCCTTGAGCTTCCACTGCTCTGTGGTTATGGTATCCGGCTTCACTCCCAACAAGGGTTCCTGAAGATCTTTTTGGTACAGATAATCTTCAATCTGCATCTTTCAAAAACCAAAATCGGACCCATCGAACTTCTCAATTCCAATCTTTGAATTTTCCATCTTCACAGATCATTGTGAATTTCGCCTCGCTCTGATACCAAGATGAACACAAAAAACAGGAGAGAGAATATTCAAAGAGAAATATTCAAGGAGAAATATTGGCTAAAGGTTTTATTGATGACTTCAAGTGTATACATTAGAGAATACAAAGAATGAAAGTCAAGTACCTCGATGTATCTATCAAGTACCTCTATGTATCTATGTAAGCACTTAATAAAGGTATATATAGGGTTTCAATTTACTAAATATCGATTTTTCAAATCTTACTCAATAGTATATATATCTTACTAAATATCTATCGTATATATATCTTCTACCGATCTTTACTATACATATCTTTACTATAGACAGGCATGCAAACATCCCGCTCCAAGAGTGGGATTATTTTAGGTAAAAAGAAAAAAAAAGAAGGGATAAAAAGGCTCCACGTTAGTTAAGCAAAAAGTGGGATTATTTTGTGTAAAAAGAAAAAAAGAAGGAATAAAAAGAGAAAAAGTAGCTATTAAAGGCTCGTGGCAGATTTGTAAATTTTTGTGGGTATCGAATTACTTCGGCCAATTTCAATGTCAAATTAGTCAAAGCTCTCCTTGTTGACTGTTTCTCCTCTTTTTCTTTCCTTCTTCAGTGACAGAGGTAGCTCTAATAGCTTCCCAAATGACACATTTATTCTAATTCTTGTGCATCGTAAGACCATCATCTTCAAGGTGTGCTTACACTTCTCACGTATTGAGTTCATCTCGAAAACCTCGTCAATTGACTTATATAACAGTTCTTTAAAGTTGCCATATTAATAATCAATAAGAAATAAACAATGAAGACAAGGGTGGCAAGCGCAAACGTCATTGTGGAAAAATATATTTCGAATGGACGTGTTCGTCACTTTGACAATGATATGATATTGTCCACTTTGAGCATAAGCTCTCATGGCTTTGCTTTGGGTTTCTCCAAAAGGCCTCGTACCAATGGAGAGGATATTCTTTGATTAACCCATAATCGTTCTCTAAATTAGCAGATGTGGGACTTTCATCATCCAACACCTCCCTTCAAACAAAGTACGTCTCCCCTTAATTGAGGCTCGACTCCTTTTTCTTTTGTAGTCTTAGTCATTTTTTACTATGCCTTCGAGGAGGCTCGACTCCTTTTCTTTTAGAGTCCTTTGTTCGACATTTGAGGATTTACCAATCTATTAGCACGACTAAGTATAGGTCTTTTAGAGTCCTTTGTTCGACATTTGAGGATTTACCAATCTATTGGCACGACTAAGTATAGGTCATGACTCTGATACCATTTGTTAGTAAAAGAATGAGGGATTGAATGGTTGATGAGAAGATAGCCTCATGAAGAGCAAGGAGGCTCGATAGCCTCATGGAGAGCAAGGAGGCTCTATATATATATATATATAATACACAAACATATTTAGAAAATCTACCTAAAGATGAGGGGAAGGCTCTTATACAGAGTAATATTTAGAAAATCTACCTAAAGATCAACTAAACAAATAAAAAACTAAATCAAATCAAAACTAAATCAACTCCTGACTATAAGGAGATTTAATCAAATACTTATTGACAACAATCTAAACAAACACGTCATCTTTAACAGAAGTCGTTACCAAATTGTAATAATATTATCGTTATAAACTTAAGCGAACAATTGTATCGCTGCTGTACCACAAGTATTTGAGATGTTTTAATTTCAGACGGTTTATATATTCAAGTAACTCGGCTGCTGAACGACATGGATACCTCGGTTTGAACGACATGGATACCTCGGCTGCTGATGCTGCATATAGTAAGGAATGATGCAGCTACACGGAATAAGGTAGAAAACTTCAATTCTTTGAGTTTTCAGATGTCCTACAGAGGTTGATTGACCCCCAGATTATAGGTTTTACCTTGATAAACTTATTGGTATTGGTTATACTTCCATTGTTGTAACCTATATTTATTTCATATAGAAGTCTATCCAAAATTTAAGCAATTTCTAGCTTTGTTTGGAGGTTAGTCAAATGCACAAGCATGATCAGTGATCATGTGTGGACAATCTTTACAGTTCTCTGTAATTCCAAACAATGGAATCATACAATTTTCTTGATGTTATGTTAATGGTTTGCCTTTATTTTAGAGATGAAGATGAAAGGTTCTAAAGGGTAAAGGAATATTTTGAGAGCATATGGAAAAGTGGCTCCTCTCGGGTTGGCTCATCGATTCTCAGCTCAGCTTCGTGGCTCCGTTGGCTCGTCTTTGCGGCTCGCATCGGCTCAGCTTCTCGACTTAGGTGACTCGATATAAAAATTTCATACAATTTCCTAAGTTTTCTTCCCTGCTAAATTCATTGAGGTTAGTAAGACTCGCTTATATTCTATTTTAGGTAGTTTAGGAACTTATAATGGAAATGTTCGATCATGTTTAGCTAGAATAAGATATGAATATGCCCTAAAATATGTCATACGATTTGATATAGGTGAAATTAAGTATTAGAATATAGTTTTTGGAGCAGCTACCGAGTAATTCGTAACTTTTGCTAATGCTAACCAAGCAAGTGATCTTACTATTGGAGTTAGATATATTGAGTGATGTATGATGGTGCATGCCTCCTGACCCCGGTACACATCATATTATTTTATGCTATGCATATGTGTTCCATGTGTAGACATATGATGCCATGTTATGTATGCATGTCATATCCATTAGGCAATGTTATGAATGAAATGAAATAGTATGTATGTCATGTTATGTGTGATGGATAATGTCATTTATGTAATATGTTATGGATGAAAAGGAGAAACGGAATGATGTTAATGCTATGTCATGAATTTAAACCATGAGGACCTCATGCATGTATGTATGTCATGTGCATCGAGATACTTTCTTGTTATGTTATGTTAGTACAGATGCGTACGTTCGATATTTATTTTTTCCATGATATTATGCGGACCTTTCCTTTTTTGTGGCGTCTGATGACGTGTAATGCGTTATGCCTAAACAAGCCATACGTAGGAGGTACGTATACGAGTCTGCCTGGTGGGTTCATGTGCGTATACATAGGCCGTGTGTGGGGAAGTACCACACGTCCAACCCTACATACCTTGAGTTGGAAGAGTCTAAGTCATGTTACAATTTTAAAGGATAGGTACGAAATCATGTTATGTCTAATTACATCACTAACTCCAACAGTGGAGTGACTTACGGAGTATTTCTTAAAATACTCAAGCCACGTGTTACCTTATATTTATTTTTTTTATGTAAATGTAAAGTTCTTATTCATGAATCACAGTGAACGTTGAAAAGACCATAAAAGTTAAGATATATTATGATAGGGCAATGTAATACAGTGAATTTCATTAATGGTTGACAGGTGTTTTGATGCGGTTTATTTTATGTTTAAAGACGGTTATCTTAATTAATTAATTAATTAATTTAACTGAACATGTGTTTAAAGCATGATCAAGTAGGAGAGTTACACATTTATTTCACTTTTATCTTTAATAAAAGTAAAATGTTAGTTGGTTTTTTAAAATTAAAATAAATATTTACCCAAAATTGTGTTTTTTAAAATTAATAATGAATTCAGATTGGTTAGATTTAATTTAACTAATCTAGGTTTAAGAAATTTATGAACAAACCCAATTCATAAAATTTTCATTTATATGAACATAACTTAACTAAAATAAATTCATAATCCAACCCAAACAATATACATTCAGTTGAATTGATTAGATTTTTCGAATCATCATACTTTTTCACGCATCCTAGCCCACACAATATGCTTATTCCAACATCCTTATCTTAGGTACCACCTCGAACTATTCAATCCAAATCTCACTGACAACCTCACTTTTATATATATATATATATTAACTATATGAACAAAGTTACAACACTTGCAATATCTTTACATTCCTAGCACGGGCTTCTCTGTCTTAAGAGGGAAGTATGTCAAAATTTAGTGCAACTCGGATAGTTTGAATTAGTCAAGATATTCGTTTAATATTTGGAGGATATATTAATTATAAAATATATCTTAATATTAGTAATCTGTTGATTTGTAGTATATTTTATTTTATTCTCAAGATTTAGTTAAGTTTATAGTTTTCTTATTCGTACTTATTAATTGGCATCTTGTATCCCATTTAAACCATTGAATATCAATGAAGATTGAACTTTCGATCCCAATTCTATTTTGAAGACTGAACCTTCGATTCTAATTCTATTTTTCTTTAACTCTTATGGTTTATTTGAGTAATAATATTTTCGGATGTATTCACATTTTTTAGTTTAGATATTGGGTGAAAGTAAAGTATAAAAAGAAAAAGAAAAAGAAACACTAGAGATTCCAAGGCAGAATTTATTCTTGCGTGAAGAAACAATAAAAACAAAGGAAGAAGCTTCATGAATGAATCAAAACTAAACAAAACCCTCTTTTTTTTTTTTCATTCTTTTTATGGTAAAGGAAGCTTCTTAGCACCACCCATCATTCAATCTTTCAACTTTATCATCATCTTTCCCATGGAAAATATAATAATGCAGATGTTCTTTCTAGACAACCCCTTTACTTTTTCTTTTTCCCATGGCGTTGTTCTTATCTACTAACACCCTTTCTTCTTCATTCTATAAATAATTCATTTCAATTTCTCTTTGTTCATCATTTTTCATTCAAGTTCTTGATTTTTCTTGTCCAATGATGCAAACTGGGCCTCACCACGCAGCAGAAGAAGATGCCCTTCGCGAGGAAAATAACAAGGTTTGGTTGTTGGATAGCCTTTGTGATTTCTTTTCTTTAAATTATTGAATGAAACTCATGATTTTTATTAGTGTTCTTATAGTTTTTTAATGTTTGATCTTTGAAAAGCTCATAATTTATCCGAGAGGTTTTAATATCACATGGGGCAATGATGATCGTTATTGGCGTATTGTCAACTCCGGCGAGTAAGTGTCTATTTACTTGAGCTTTTTGATAAATGGTATGGATAATTTAGTGTGTAAAACCTTATATATTGTGTTAATTTTAAAGCTCGGATTCAAATAGGATGCTTCTTACTTAATATTTCGAGTTTTTTGATATCTAAACCTATGATCATTCCCTAAATTAGCCAATGTGGAACTCTCTCTCAACAATCCTCCTCTCGAACAAAGTATACTATAGAGCCTTTCATGAGGTCTATAGAGCCCTCGAACAAAGTACACTCTTTGTTTGACAACCCGCGAACAACCTCCCCTTAATCGAGGCTCTACTCCTTCTTTGGAGTCCTCGAACAAAGTACACCATTTGTTTGACAATTGAGTCACTTTTGACTACACTTTCGAGACTCACAATTTTTTTTTGTTTGACATATGAGGATTCTATTAACATGTCTAAGTTAAGGACATGACTCTAATACAATGTTAGACATTACGACTCTTCGCAATAGTATAATATTGTCCACTTTGAACCTAAGCTCTCGTGGCTTTGATTTGGGCTTCCCCAAAAGGCCTCATACCAATGGAGATGTATTACTTGCTTATAAACTCATAATCATTATCTAAATTAGCGAATGTGTGACTCTCTCCCAACAATCCTCAACATAGATGATGTTTAATGAAATTAGCTAAGGTGTGTGCAACCTAATCTGATATCAAATTAAGTTATTGGGTTTTGTTGGTTTTGATTCTCGATCAAAACACACCGAAATAAATAATCGAAACAGAAAGAGATAATAAATAACACGATTGCTTGAGAATAAAACACACTATTCAAACAATTCTTCTCCTAGAAATACTCTACAATTAATAACATTTTCTAAAAATGCTCCACGACTAATAACTTCTAATGCTCCTTGTTCGACTTTGAACAAGTAAAGCTCATTGACTCACCGGGATCGAGTGATCTAACAAAGTTGGGTCATTTTGTGCAGGCCGGTGGCCGAGCTGAAGCAAGTTTCATGGCTTGAAGTGACATGCTCAACTGATAAAGTAGAGTTTGGAAAGAGGTACAATGTGGGTTTCAATGTTTCACTAAGGGCAGATGCATTTGGATGGAAGGGGCTTGATGTTTATGTAATGGCTAAGGTTGGGAAGAAAGGAAACTTCTTCCCTAAGAAAGTGTCTCTTGGAGACGACCACCCAAATCAAAACTTTATCATTCCTAAGACGCCTTTAGTAATCTCAATTGATCGTTCAACAGCCAAAGAGAAAAGCATCCACCTTGGGTTGTATGAAGTTTGGAGTTCAAAGTGGAAGGGGGGATTGCAGATCCACAATGCATTCATTGAGAAGGTTGACTAAACTTTGAGCCATAATCCTACGAGGAATATGAGATTTCCTTTGTTTTTTAAGCTTTCAAAATGTTATGATGTTTGTAAAAGTAAAAGGATGTCTTTGATGTTGTTGATTCATTGATATGTTAAAGTCTCGTTTTGTTGCTTAATTGAATGCTATTTATTATTATATTGCTTAATCTATAGCCAAAAACTCGAAACGGGCTTTAGGAAGGACAAGGATCGTTTAGGTCGAAATTTTGTTTCCGATGTTCAGAAATAAGATGACTTATGATGTCTAGAAATTAGGAGTGTTTATGGATTTGGTTAGGTCGGACAGGAAAGCTTTTTAGATTTAGCTCAATTATTCGGGCCGTAATCTTTCAATTCAAACAATTCTTATTAAATAATGAATACAATCCAACCCAACCATAAACTTTTTGAGTTGAGTCTGTTTGGATTTATTCAAGTTTTTATTTTTAATAAAAGTAAAATGTTAGTTCGTAAATGTAACACCCCTAATTTCCTATTGAAATCAATGTGGCCACTACATACATAACATGTCTATAATGCGCGGAAAATTCATTTAAATGTGTCGTAACGAAGCCATAGACTTGTGATCACTTGTAAAGGTATATAGTAAAATGGTGTAAAATTTACAAGTATACTATATCACAATTCGCAAGTAATAAGTAAATTATAGATTTCACAAAAAAAAAACATATTGTTTTTTTTTTTGTTACTTGTGTTGATGAAAATTAAGTGAGTTTTTAGTATCATTCAAATGTGTGTTGATGAGTTTATACTATCTAAACAAATATATTCACAGTGGTAACTAGCTGTCGAAAAATAGAGAAAAACGAGAAAATCAACAATAATAAGGAAGGTTCGTGTAACACCCGAATTTAGGAGGTATTAACGACCCTTATTTTTCCTTCCTAAGATTCAAAATAGATGCATATAATAAGAACATGAGATTTAATGTAGGTCGAGGACACGGAGACTCAAGTCGATGAAAAAGGAAATTATGCTCAAATAGTTGTGAAAAAAAAATGGTCAAAGTCAACCGACATTTTGTCCCTGTCCCTACTCCTACCTGGTCTATGTGGATAGGATAGAACAAGAAAGAGAGAGAGAAAAGAGGAAAAGGAAAAGAGAGAAGAAAGAAGAAGGAGAGAGAAGTCGGCCGCCCTAAATTTACCGTTGGAGATCAACCCAAGGCAAGAAGCTTTGAATCAAAACTACCGAGACTCGGTGCTGGAAGAAAGGTTTGGGGGGTAGATTTGCCCATTCCGACAAGAAAACCCGAGAACTAAACATGGTATGGTTTTGGTAATTTTCATTTCAATTTTACCTAGATATGAGGAGTTTCTTGAGTGATAGATCTAAAATTTTTGAAATGTATAACTAAAAGAGGATTCACATAGATTTCTGGAAGAAAACTTAGATGAAAATCGGAGTCCAAGTTGGAGAACGGCGAACTGGTCAAGAACCGTAATGTGAGTTTTTCTACATCTTTGAATGTTCTTAATTCACTCAGTGTTCGAGTAAAAAATATAAGAAAAATACGACCGCGTAGGTGGATAGAAACTCTACAATTTTGGTGAAGAAACTAAGTTGATTCGAGTTGTGTGCGTTAAGTTAAAGCAATCTGAAAAAAATAGATAAAAAATGTAAAAATCCTAACATTCTGGAAATTTGAAAAACGCGCCAGAGAAAGGGAACCACCACCAAGCATCGCCCACTGTACGGAGGAGAGCGATGGAAACGACAAGCGACACATGCCACAATTTCACTGGAGAAACGCGTCTGAGCTGCGAGAAGACACGCATCAGGCGCACGGATCTGGGTTGGCTCGAATCTTAACAGACAACCGACACACGACCCAACGTTTGACCCGCGGCTACATAGGAAACTTGCGCGTAAGCACCCTCAAAAGCGCATGAGAAGCACGTGAGTGGTCCATTTTACTTCGTTCAGCCTCCATTTGTTAGTTTTTCACTCTGATTTCAATACTGACCTTACTTTAATGTGAATTAGGACCCATCAAGAAAATTTCAGAATATTTGGAATCCTCTCCAATAAGAAATTTGAGCTCGGAAAGACACGCGTCAACCATGTAAGTAACCATAAGATTCCCATTAGTAATACTTATAGAAACTGCTTGAAATTAGCATGCATGCTGTCAAACTGGTAATCCTAGCTAGCTGGACTTGGTATATTAGTATATAAGACATGAAAAAAGAATTAAATAAGCAAATCAACGGTACCTAGAATCGATCGACTATGAATTCACTTTAGGATGAGATTGTGATATTGTATGCACGTGAAAGGAGGAAGGGAAATTTGTGAAATCTGCGCTCCGGGTGAAGATGGACGTTATCTCCCGTTGAGCATGTTTGTTAATATTACATGAACCATGTTAACTCAAGTGCATGATTGCTTGTGGTGTCTTTCTTGTTGAGAAAAAGAAGAAACGACAAACCTAGACTAGAGCGTTTTGTAGTTAAATTTACACTCATACAAACCATTTTCTCAATGATTGCTCCATTTATTCTAATGAGTAAATATGAAATAGTTTATTGTGGTTAAACGTGAAAAGAATATCAATTTACATGATTCGAGCCTAATTGTACATTTAATTGAGTTATTTGGTAAAATTTCAAAACATGTATATTGAACCATGACGTTATAGCAAATCTGGAAACAACTCTGTTGGCAATCTGCAAACAAATTGTTGATCCTGAAGCAATACGTAACACAAAATTTTCGGGACTCACATTGAAATTATAATCCAAATCAGCAAGTCAAGTGGGTCATTGACTACCTAATTAGGAACATCCTAGGTGGACGGTTTACTCCTTTTCAACCCTAAATGGGAAGTAATGAAGAATATATAAGAAAAAGTTACCTAAAAAGGGAGGGAGCCACATTTTGGAAAGAAATCGGAAGAGACAGCATATGGCTCTTTTGCAAACTGCTATGAAACCAGAGAATAAGAAGAAAAACCCTAATCCAGCAACTGTGACTATAGAAGGAAAAGAAGACCAAGACGGATAGATTAAGGCAAGGAGGTAGACGTGAGAGCTCATAGGAAGGGAACTTCCATTGAAGGATAGCAACAAAGCTTGATAACTCTCTAATTTCTTACTCTCTTTTCTTATTCTATCAATTTTACATGATTGCGATGTGAGTTTTGTCTGTTTAATTCAGTTTGTATGAAGAAATAAAGCTTATAGAGGAGACGAGAAAGTTTTATGTAATTTAAGCATGTTGATGACTATTGAATGACCGTGTGATCTAGATGATGTATGTACATGATTGTGAGTTTTTTCCATATAGTTACTATACTTTGGTAGACTCTAAATTGTGAACTTGTCTCAATTGGTGAGGGTCTACATAGAGAGATGTGAAGTCACCACCTAAAATCTGTGGTATAGTAGAGTGTGCTACTAAAGGAGCTTCAGTTGCACTTAATGATGAGCCTCTCTTGCACTATTGAGGGAGCCTAAAATAGTGCTTAATAGGGAGCTTGTTAAGTATCGTTAAGGGAGCAACAACTAGCGTACAACATTAGACATTATGGATACTATGGGTTGACTATAGAGTTGTTACTAATCAAGAATTCTATTAAGAGAGACATGATCCATATATGTTAGATGACACTACAGTTCGAGATGGATGAGGTATCTACGTTCTTCTGCATATATCACGTTAGGACCTAGACAAACCAATAAGATTAGTAACCGATCAACTAAGTGCATCTAGAAACCCGAATAACCTAGATGAGTGAAGTACACCTTGAGAGAGGAGTGACAAGGCTTGATAGATCAAATGTAGGGTGATATGGACCATGGAATTGGTAGACCATAGAAATCCAGACGAGCTCGATGGAGCCGTGCACCTAGGTGTTGTCCTTCAATGACCTATGATATAGATACATGATATTAAGAACATTGAATGGGATGACTCGTAACGAAGCCGTCGTTGATAGAAGTGTTTTGGAGTCGTGTAGCTGCAGTAGGACTTTTAGATCCGTGTCCTATTGTCTTTACGTATTTTGGCAGTGTATTCCATATTTGAACATTTTGTGAACTCTTTTCTTTAACCCCGAAAATATATTTGAATGATTTTATTAATTTTATAAATTTATATTCTAAAATTGTTAATCTCCATCGTGTTACCTTTTGTTTTAAAAAGCAAAACTTTACGGGTTTTACGACTAGTATGTTATTTTTGAAGCTTATTTATTTATTTTTATTAAAGATTTTCCTTATTTACTTATAAGAATCAAATATGATAGTTCAACTAAATGATACTGTGATCTTAAATACTTAATTATTTAGATAACAATCCTAATATAAATAGATTATGAAATTTCAATTATGAATGAAAGCTCGTTATTTAGAATTTAAAAATATACAAACATATTATAAATTTAATAAATAGCCTTATAAAATATTTTTATATGAGCATATAAGTTATACTTTCATACTCTATTATACCATTGATAATAACTAATACAAAAATATTATAAAAATTCATAAATTTTTAATAATATCGATCGCCGGAAACCTTTCAAAATTCTTTATTCTATTAAAGGTGGTCGCCATGGGAAAAGTTGCCATTTCTACATTCTACATAGCATTTGAGGATGAATTGAAGATGAAGATACACTACTATAGCAAAATTCTTCTAACCAAGAGCTCATATTTGACTCATCAAGTATACGTTTGATAGTCATCCATCTTTGCTCACATAATATGCTTCCTCTAAGAATATTACCTTTATTCTTTTGAAGTTTAATTTTTTTTTTCTTTTTTTAATTCTTTACGTGTAGACCTATTACAAAACACAAAGAACAAGACAAAGGAAGAAGTTTCACATAGAGGTAAAAACTGAGGTGGTTCGATTGCGAGCGTCTACTAGGCTTAATGGACCATTGGGCTGCGTGTGTCAGGTGGGTTGTGAGAACGGTGGAAACGGGTATGGATATGGGTATCTGACCCGCATTTTGACTCGTGGATCCTTTCTTTCTCACCCAATTTCTTCGAAAGTTTCAATTATATTTCACTCTCTTCCTAAAAGTTTCCGATGTACTTCTTCGTTGCTCTTCCATTCAGATCCCGACTATCGTTGACTCCATTTCGATCTGTCTTCCACTCTCGCGAATTTTACAATTGTATCGTATGTATGTTATGGCTCTTTGGTTGAGATTTCCAAGAACCATGTTGTTTTATGTATTATGTGAAGCTATGAAGAGAATATGCGTGACAAGAATATTAGTTGGGCAATATGGATAAGAATGTTATGCATGATGTAAATAATTTCCAAAATGCCCCTATGATGAAATTTGTGATGAATGTTGTTATATGTTGTCTATTGTGTTAGAAAGAAGTTTCAACAATTGTGATATGTGCTTCAAGTGATTAGTGGATGTTATCTCTCCGTCGAGCTTGTTTTCTTGTATGTGCGCATGATATAGTATGTCTTAGCTCCATGTGTTTGACTGTGTGTTCTTCCTGTAGAGCATGTTTATATGCACAGAGCTAAGGCGTTAGAGTTTGGTTGGCTAGACGATGACCTATGTCAGAACGCCTCTAGTAGACTAAGTACCTTAGGATCGTGAGTGACGGTCAGAGACTTTAGACCCTTGTGCTCCCAGACTAAGAAAGGCTCGAGGAGTCAAAACAAAACAACTTGGAAGTAGAAGTCCATGTTAAGCCACCTAGCCGTCCTAGGAACCCAATAGACCTCCTTAACTCCCAAATATAACCAAGGCGAAGTTTAAATTATATATTACGCGCTTAGGTTGTCGATAAGTATCACTCCCTAGAAAAAACATGAATGAAAGAAACTCAGGTAAGATTAAGGCGCGATAGCTTGTACAGTCTAAACTTTGATCTGGGTCAAAACGTTTCCAGCAGACCTTATCGCCTAGGATCGTTAGCAAGAATCAGAGATCTAGACTTAAGTGCACCTAGAGACTTGGATTAGCCTAAAGGAGTTAGCCCTCAGCGTCTTGGAAGCAGAGATGAGATTTAAACTACCTAGAAGCCCCTAAGAACCTTGTAGGCCTCCACAGCAACGAAGAACGACCAAGATGGCTCATCAGGCTAAAGAAGTGTCAACAGTGTCACTAGTCTGTCTACTACCCTTTCTGCTCCTGTTTTGTACCATCGAGACTCTACTCCAGTTCTTGTACCGTGGTGCTAGGCGTCACCAGTTAGAGTAGCACGACACAAGCCCCTACCTAGTTGAAATGGCTAGGGGTCTCATGAATAAGATATCTGTGTTGTAAACCCAACCTTGAGCGAGGGAACATGGGACCATGTAGGTTGGCCCAGTAGCCGACAAGCACATGGGGTATCGTTTTCCCCAAACTTTGGCACTTTATGGTCCCGTGGGAGGATCTGGCAGCTAACCTCCATGTATGATGTTCAAATTCAAATCAAGCCATACTGTTTCGCAGCTTATGAGGTCTATCCTTAACCTAGGACATTGATCATTCACTACATAAGCAAGACAAGCTACCTAAGTCGTAGAAAAGAAAGATTGGAAACCTAAAATAGAACCCTAGGGGGTACGCTTCAATTTAAAAGACTTGCACGGAGTGTTGCGGTACCCAGTTATAGTACTGGAACCTAGGCCCAAACTTCTTAAAGTCTTAAGTAAAGCCAATGGATACTTACTAGGTTAAGAATGCAATAAGATACAAGTAGATTGCTTATTGAGTATTTTTCCATGCTTGATAACTCTCCAAAAATATAGTTATATCAAGTTTTTTTACAGTTAATTTCGTACTTAGACTCATCATTTTCTCATTAATTGCTCCATTTATTCTAATTAGTATACATGAAATAGTCAATTGTGGTTTAATATGAAAAGAAAATCAATTTGCATAAATCGAGTTTAATTGTACACTTAATTGAGTTATTTGGTAAAATTCCAGAACAATTATGCTGAACCATGATGCTGTAGCAAATCTGGAAATAACACTGCTTGCAAATCTGGAAATAAATTGCTGACCTTGATGTTGAAGCAATCTGGAAAGCAAACTTTTCGGGGATGACCTGAAAATTTTAATCCACATCAGCAGTCCACGTGGATCATTGGCTACCAAATTAAAAACATCATAGGTGGACGATTTTATTCTTTCTCAGCCCTAAATGAGAAGAAACAACCATTATAAAAGGGTAAGGATATCTAAAATAGAGGAAAGCCACACTTTGGGAGAGAAATCGGATTAGACAGCAGCAACCTCCGCTGCTGTGAACTGCTGTGAAACCAGAGAAGAAGAAGAAAATACTAATCCAGCAGCTGTTGTCAGCCGAAGGAAAAGGAAACCAACAAGGATTGATTAGGGCAAAGAGGTGGACGTGAGAGCTCAAGGGAAGGGAACTTCCATTGACGAACGACAACAGACCGGGATAACTCTCTATTTCCTTATTCTCTTTTCTCATTCCATCAATTTTATATGATTGAGATGCGAATTCCTCTGTTTAATTCAGGTTGTATGGAGAGCTAAACTTTATAGGGGAGACGAGAGAGTTTTATATAGTTTAAGTATGTTGACGGTATGATTTTTAGTTTATTAAAGAGTTGTTGTTAATGATTTACATGTGTGTTTAATTAGCTACTTTACATACATAGTTGTTCTCTTATTCGGGAGAAGAGAGGGAGCAATGAAATCCTCTCTGATACTCTAGTTCCATAGCAAGGAGACTGGAAGGGTAATAGAAGGATTAGGAATAATTCTTCTCCTAGAGCCTTGTTAATAGAAATTACAACGATTATGGAAATAATCACCATTCATGACCCTCGGAAGTGGGCTTGAGAATCTATTAAAAGGAACTAAAATCTACCACAAAACTCGACAACTTATCTATTTAATCTCTCTTAGCCAAACCTTAGTTGATTTTCTCATTATTTTCTGTTTTTCGACAGCAGTGGCACTCTGCTTTAGTTTTGTTGAAGTAGTCAAAATCACAACACCCACTTGAATGTTACCAAAAAAAAAAAAAAACTCACTTAATTTCCAGCAATTAAATTTACCAAAAGGATAGGTTCTCCTTGGAATCGATAATGTACTTATTACTTGATACTTGTGATAGTGTATACTTGCACTTATTCTTGTGAGTTTTACATCATTTTAATATATACATTCACAAGCGATCAACGCCCCTAATTTTCTTGCCCCAGATTAGTGACGTCACTACATTGCCTTAAATACATATGCAAAAATTCACAATTAATACTTAAAAATAAAGTCATGGACTTACATATTTAATTAAAAAATAAGAAGTTTGAAATAACAGTCTTGTAACCTGAAATATAAAGAAACTACCTATTAACTATTAAATGTAAAATAATGTATTCTACTACCCTATCTTGACCTATCTTGACTTCATGGCTTTTCTAGCATTCTTCGTCATCTATGGTAACTTTACCTTTACCTAAAAATATAAGGGTAGCATGTGGCTTCAGTTTTTTTAGAAAAACTCAGTAAGTCACCTCACTTTTGACGTTAGTAATGCAATAATAAACATAACATGATTGGGACCTATTTTCAAATCATAACATGACCTTATGGTCTTTCCAGCTATGGGTATGGTTCGATGTGTGATACTTCTCCACACACGGCCCACGTATGCGCACATGGACCCACCAGGCAGGCTCGTATCTGTACCCCTTAGGCATGACTTGGTTGGGCACAACGTGTTAACACGTCACCAGATGCCATAGAAAAGGAAAAGCCCACATGATATCATGGCAAATATAAATATCAAAGGTACGAATTCGTACTAGCATAACATAATAGGGAAGTAACCTAATGCATATGACATACATACATGCATGAGGTCCCCATGATTTTCATTCATAACATAACATTAACATCATTCCCTTTCTTCTTTCATCCATGATAGTTTCATATATGCATCATGTATACATGACAGTCATCACATAATCCATCACATAAATTTACATGGCAAGACATAACATGACATACATAACATTTCATTTCATTCATAACATAACGTAATGGATATCACATGCATACATAGCATAACATCATATGTCAATACATAGAACAGATAAACATAGCATAAAATAATATGGTGTGTGGAGGGGACATGAGGCATGCACCATCATACATCATTCAATTATCTAACTTCAATAGTAAGGTCACTTACATGATTGGCCTTGTCCAAAGTTATTAATTACTCGGTAGTTGTATCGAGCACTATACTTCGATGTTTAATCACACCTATCACATACTTAGGACATATCAATATCTTAATCTAGCTAAACATGATGATTATTTCCGATATAAGTCCTAAAACTATATAAAATTGAGTAAACGGGAATCTTACTGGCCTTAATTGCCCTTAATGAGGTCAAAAATGGCTTTATGAGGGTCAAAAACTTGGGGAATGGTATAAATTTTGTACACTAAGCCACCAAGCCGTCAAGTTAAGACGTCGAGTCAAGCCGTCAAGCCGAGTCAACTGAGCTGCTATGCAAGCCAACGACGAGCCAAATTTAAGCCACGGCTGGGGGAGATCATGTGTCGAGTATGTGTGCAGTTGAAGGAGAGGCGAAAGTCGCTTCGAGTCGAGGCGCGGGTTTTCGAGTCAACAGTTGAACCGACCTCACGCGTTTGGTTTTAGGCTATGAGTAATTGGGTCATTGAGTCGTGCACGTCTAAAGTAGGTAATTGTTTCGTGGGATGCAATGGGTTGGGTTTGTGGGTTAGGGCTCTAACTTGAGTCCGAAAGATTCATCTCCTCTACCCGAGAACATAGACTAAGCCTTCGGTCTTTCCCCCCTCTTTTTCAACGACTTTTCAATGTCGTTTACGTTTTGTTAAAGATCACCTGGTTTAGATTGCTGTTAGTTAGTATTTTTTCTGTTAATGTTTCTGATTAAATCTCCTTATAGTTAGGAGTTGATTTAGTTTTGATTTGTTTACTAGTTTGTTACCAGATAACCCGATTTTCTGTAGATTTTTAGCAGATTTTTTAAACTTTCTTTTTATATTCTCTCTATATATAGAGAGCATTCTTGCTCTTAATAATATATCTTCTAATCAACCATTCAATCACTCATTCTTTCATTAACAAATTGGTATCTGAGTCGTCTTCTCAAGGGATCTATGAGATCAAAATGGAAGGAGAATCCAGCTTTTCAATGGTTACACCACCAATCTTTGATGGAGACAATTATCAAATATGGGCAGTTCGTATGAAGACTTATCTGGAGGCTTTGGATCTTAGGAAAGAAGTAAAAGAGGATTACGAGGTCCCTCAACTTCTAGCAAATTCTACCGTAGCACAAATCAAAGCATAGAAGGAAAAGAAGACAAGAAAATCAAAGGCAAAAGCTTGCCTATTTGTAGCTGTATCTCAATTGATCTTCATGTGAATAATGTCCCTCAAAACAGAAAAGGAAATCTGAGATTACCTCAAGGTTGAATATGAAGGAGATGAGAGGATTCGTGGAATAAAAGTCCTGAATTTGATTAGGGATTTCAAGTTGTAGAAGATGTAGGACTTCGATGAAAGAGTACTCTGACAGACTTCTTAGCATTGCCAACAATGTGAGATTGCCTGGTTATGTGATAAATGATTCCAGGATTGTTGAAAAACTGCTTGTTACTGTTCCAGAGAAGTTGAAGCCACCATTACTACTCTGAAGAACACCAACGACCTATCAAAGATTTCTCTTACAGAGCTCTTGAATTCTTTACAAGCACAAGAGCAAAGGAGGTCTATGAGGCAAAAAGGGGTGATTGAAGGTGCCTTACGTCTGTGAAAGGAGAAATAGATTCATAATGAAGATGACAAGATGCATGCTTCATGAGAAAGATCTTCCAAAACGTTTGTGGAGAAAAACAACAAACACTGTTGTGTGCTTGCAAAATCGAATTTCAACAAAAGCTATGAAGGACCTGACACCATTTGAAGTTTAATATGGTTACAAACCTTCTTTAATGTTCCTTAGAGTATTTGAGTGTCTTTGCTTCACTTACATTCCATAGGTCAAGCGTGATAAGCTTGACAAGAAGGCAGAAGCTGGCATTTTTGTTGGGTATAGCACTATATCCAAAGCTTACAGAGTTTTTCAACCACACACTAGTCGTGTTATTGTGAGCCGAGATGTTCATTTTGCTGGAAATGAGCAATGGAATTAGGAAGAACTGACGAAGGTGAATTAGATTTCTAATGCACCAAACAATTTAATCTTTGGTAGCATGTTAAAAGAGTCAGAAGAAGAACGACTAGAAGAGTCTGAAGATGAACAACAAGATGCTTTGGTTGATGATGCACCTATCAGAGGAGCTTTCGGTGACCGAGAAAAACAATACCAGAGAGTTGGTTGATCAACCTCTAAACAGAAAGAAAATTGGAGTAGGATGGGTGTTCAAGAAAAAGATTGGAATTCACAGCGTCTAAACAAGGAGGAGTGTTAAAGATCACGTGTTTGTTTAGATCGTTGTCAGTTAGTATCTGATTAAATCTCCTTATAGTTTTGAGTTGATTTAGTTTTGATTTGATTTAGTTTTTGATTTGTTTACGGTTTGTTACCAGATTTTCTGCAAGTAGATTTTCTAAATATCTTTTTGTATTCTATATATATATAGCCTTCTTGCTCTTCATTATACAATCTTTTCATCAACCATTCAATTACTCATTCTTTCACTAACACAAAGAATCAAGTAAGAGCTGGTTAATTGACAGTGGGTGAACAAATCATATGACATATGACAATGAGTTTTTTGAAGAATTAAAAGACACTTAAGTCAAGAGAGTGAGGATTGAAAATGGTGAACACTTTGAAGCAAGGGAAAAGACACAGTAGCTATAACAAGCAAGTACAGAATTTATTCAAGATGTTTTATTTGTACCTAATATTGATCAAAATCTAAGTGCTGATTAGTTACTTGATAAAGGCTATAAAGTGTTGTTTGAGAATAATCAGTGCTTGATCAGAGATCTAGTGACAAAGACTGTCTTTGTTCGAGAAGTTCAAAAGAGTTTTGATGAGACTCTTTGCTACTGCAAATATGAAGATCAAATTGTAGATGTCCTTACCAAACCTCTGCCACTTAGCAAGTTTGAAGATTTAAGGAAAAAGCTTGGAGTTTGCCACATCTAAACAAAGGAGTGTTAAAAGATCATTTGTTTTAGATTGTTCTGAGTTAGGAGTTTAATATTACTAGATTTTTCGCAGATTTTTAGCAGATTTTTTAAATTTTCTTTTTATATTCTCCCTATATATATTAGAGCTTCTTGCTCTTAATAATATATCTTCTAATCAACTATTCAATCACTCATTCTTTCACTAACACGTTTGATTCCGTCGTCGTTCATCCACCTCTCATTTGTACAATAGCACCACGACACTCCTTTGTTCCTAAATCTCCAAAATCTTCATTGAAATTTGAAATCCTCGTCGTATAATCTCTCGGTCTCCTTCTCAGATAACACTTGATTTCCCTCTCAGCCACGTGTGTAGATTACAAAAGAAAGGAACGTGAGAGTTGGTGATGGAGAGCATGAGAGTGGAGAGGCTTTAAGGGGGAGGTGGGGCGGTTATCCTCGTGAATATATATATATATATATATATATAAATATATATATTATCAAACCATTACAATTTCTATACTCACCCTTTTCCCCTTTCTTTTTCAGGTGTTCGTAGGCTGGCGGTCAAGGTGGAGGAGTGGTCGAGAACTGTGCGATCACAGAAGGAGTCATTCCAGAGCATCCGTCCATTTTTATATTTTGGAGTCTTTTGTATAATTATTGGTGTAATATTTTGAACTGCATTGTCTTATAATCCAATTCAAGTTAGGTGTTCTAATTTAAATTTTATTAGGTTTTCATCTAATATCTTATTTTACTTTTATTTTAATTGATTTCGCCTGTGTCTTTTTAGTAACTGTCCAAGTTTGATTTGAAGTCTCGAAGATCGTGTCATGATAATTTTCATACTTATTATAACTAATACAAAAACAAAGTCATAAATTTTTAATAATATCAGTCGTCGAGACCTTCAAAAAATACTATAAACGGTCAATTATAGCGTTTTTCATTAGCCAGGGGATAAAGCCACTCTCCGGTTTCATGCCTAAATGGAAATTATTTGTTCTATTAATGGTGGTCACCATGAGAAAAGTTGCCATTTCTACATAGCATTGGAGGATGAATTGAAGATGGAGATACACTCTTATAGCAAAATTCTTCCCAAGAGCTCAAATTTGACTCACCATGTATACTTTTGACATTCATCCATCCTTCCTCACACAATATTCTTCCTTTATTCCTGTGAAGTTTTACCCTTTTTTTTATTCTTTGTGTAAGTTCAACGCTAGCAAATATATTGTTGTCTTTGGACTTTCTCTTTCGGATGTCCCTTTAAGGTGAACAAGATAAAGGAAAGAGTTTTACATAGAGTGTAATAGTTTAAGCACACAGCTAACATTGATATTCATAACCATTAAATATGATACAACACTACCAACTAATACCTAATATAAACTAATTAAATATTGAAAATAAAATAAAATATACTCTAAATCAAATCATAATGAAAAAATATTAAAATATAATATCTAAGATATATTCCATAAATAATATATCTCAACACAGTTATTATCTTTTTTGGACTTTCCATTTCTGACTTCCCTTCAAGATGAACGAGACAAATGAAGAAGTTTCACATAGAGTGTAGCAGCCTAAGTTTACCGCTAGCAGATATTATTCTTTTTAGACTTTCCCTTTCAGACTTCCTTTCAAGGTGAACAAGACAAAGGAAGAAATTTTACGTGAGTGTAACAGTCTAAGCGCACAGCTAACAGATATTATCTTTTTTGGACTTCCCTTCAAAAGAACAAGACAAATGAAGAAGTTTCACATAGAGTGTAACAGCTCAAGCCCACTTATAGCAGATATTGTCATTTTTTTACTTTACCTTTTGGACTTTCCGACTTTCCTTCAAGGTGAACAAGACAAAGGAAGAAGTTTCAAATAGAGTATAACCGCCTAAGCCCACCGCTAACCGATATTGTTCTCTTTTGGCTTCTTCTCAAGGTTTTTAAAAGCTAAAGAAAAGTTTCCACACCCTTACTAAAAAAGCTTAGTTCCCCTCTCCAGTCAATGTGAGTTATGTCTGATGATATCAATGAACCCTTAAAAATCACGGTTATGCCTCCACCATCCGACAAGCCTAACGACAAGCCGAAATCCCCAGAAATCCATTTTGGTTTGCATGAAGTATGGAATAAGAAGTGGAAGGAAGGGTTGACGATTCATCACGCCTACATTGAGATAAGAAGTGGAAGGAAGGGTTGACGATTCATCACGCCTACATTGAGAAGGCCGAACCAGCTGATCCCAAAAATGAAGAGTCCTCCTCTCAAACCCACCATACCAAAAGAATGAGATTTAATTGGAGGGTTCCTTAGGGTTGTAGGAAAATGTTAAGGTGATGATATACTTAGTTTTATTGTTTAAGTTAAACCGTTGTACAAGATATCTAGTCTTTTCGTGCTGTTTACATACTCCTCACGGTTTAGAGCAGCTTGCTGAGCTCCGTAGCCTTTTCCTCCCTCTATTCCTTGACCTATTTATTTCTTTTTCTTTTTCTTTTTCTTCTTTTCTTACTCTCATCTGATTTAAGAAAAAGAGTAAGGTCAGGAAGGAGCGAACCAAGCAGCTTTATCAAGTTCTTGAATAAAGAGGCAGACAAAGAAATGATGTGATCTTCTTTACCATCCGAAGTCAAAGTCAGAAGACGAAGACGGAGTCTATTTGTTTTTCACCTATTTACACCGAAAGAAAGAAGAAAAGAGAAATTCAAGCACGAAAACTAGTACTCCTCATTCACCTCTCCCTATTTATTCCTTCAAACACGAAGAGTAAAGAAAGACTCAACTCAAGCAAGATTGATTCGAGAGATGGAACTTGGTCTCGTAGCTTCTCCCCTGTATCATATTTTACCCTTTATTTATATGCAAATATTTGACAAGGTTTTAGCTTAATGAAGTTGGAAAAGTTAGGAGGACGTTCATTTTCCTGTTAATTTGACAAGCATTAGATTCTTCGAGATGGGTGTCACTGAAAAAATTATCCAAAAAATCAACCATATCTTTATATCGTTTGGATCGGGATAATTTTTTTTTTTTTAATTTTTTTTTTTTGACATTTTTCTCATATATTCAACAATTTAAAATTACTAATCATATTGTGACAGTCTCCTTGTATGATTTCTTGTGAAAGTTTATCTAACTTCTATTTAACATATTTTGTAACGACCCTAGATTTATGATAGTCTAAAGTCGCTATTGTAAGCATAACATACTCATTTGTGTGGAAATAATTATTTGAAACTATAACATAAAATACTGTCATAGACTTACGTGTTCCAAGATGTCTTTAAAATAACATAACAATTTCTTAATAAATAAACATAGAGATAAAAACACCTTATTGTAACGTAAGTCTAAAAAAATAAATACAACTATCTTATGCATGTGTTATGGTCTCGACTTGCGATATTGTCATTAGTCGTATAGGAGTGTCTTGCCTTTATCTGAAATAGAAGTAGTGCGTGGCTTTACTATTTTAAGAAATAACCAGTGAGTGACCCACGGTTGGGGTTAGATGCAAACACATGAAATCGTGAATGAGACCTATCCTTTTCGTGTATATTTCCTTGGGCGGCTATTGTAAATGGGTAATTGGATGTGTATTTACTGTTCTACACACGGTCCACATGATCATCATACAATGTATTTATTGTTCTAACGGTCCACAGGATTAAGATCAAATCGCATATGATCATCATCTGAAATATTAATCTTCTCAATTAACGGAATTATAAAGAGTGATTAAATATTTCTTGGTCTAGTCTTATACAAACTCATTGTATAGGATACCCCCACTTGCGTGTCTCCAAATAAACGATTTGGATCAAATCATTTGTAACAGTTACAAAGTGGGTCATATCAATAGTGTTATCAAAATAAGGCACCCAACCTTATCCATATATTATAGACTCTTTAGGTTATTACTAGGACACGATCCTCTTGTATGTCAACCACATATTGTTCAAGATTACATCAATAATCTTGGATTTTCATACGATGGATAATAATTAAATTACAAATAAAATAATAAAAATTATTGTTAAAAACTAAATAATTAATTACGAGGCTTTAGAACATAAATCCCAACCGTTAAATGACCCTAGAGTTCGAGATTGATGAGGCATCCATGTTCTCCTACACATATCACGTAAGGACCTAGACAAACTAATAAGATTAGTAGCAGATCAACTAAGTGCATCTAGAAACCCGAATAACCTAGATGAGTAAAGTATACTTTGAAGGAGGAGTGACGAGGCTTGATAGATCAAATGTAGGGTGATAAGAACCATGGAATTAGTAGACCATAGAAATCCAAACGAACTCGATGGAGGCGATGCACCTAGGTGTTGTCTTTCAATGACCTATGATATAGACACATGATATTAAGAACATTGAATAGGATGGCTCGTAACAATAGCGGTCATTGGTAGGAGTTACGTATTTTGTCATAGTATTCCATATTTGAATAGTTTGTATAACTCTTTTGTTTAACTCCCACATACGTATTTGAATGATTTTATTAATTTTATAAATTTATATTCTAAAATTGTTAATCTCCATGGCATTACTTTTTGTTTTTAAAATGCAAAATTGTATGTAACAGTCCATGGTTTGAAGTACCAAATAAATAAATAAGTATTGAATAAATGTTATTAGAATTTAAAAATATACAAACATATTACAATTTTAATCAAAAGCGTTACGAAATATTTTCATATCAGCATATAACCTATACTATCGTACTCTATCATCAATAATACATAATACAAAAACACTCTAAAAATTTGTAAATTTTTAATAATATCAATTGTCGAGACCTTTGAAAAAGACTATAAACAGTCAATATAACGTTTTTCGTGAGCCGGTGGATAAAGTCACTCTCCCCTTACTTGCCTAAATGGAAATTCTTTGTTCTATTAAAGGTGGTCACCATGGGAAACGTCTCCATTTCTACATAGCATTTGAGGATGAATTGAAGATGAAGATACACTCTACTATAGCAAAATTCTTCTAACCAAGAGCTCAAATTTGACTCATCATGTATACGTTTAACATTCATCCATCCTTGCTCACACAACATGCTTCCTCCAAGAATATTACCTTTATTCCTTTGAAGTTTTAATCTTTTTTATTTATTTATTATTATTCTTTACGTGTAGACCGTTACAAAACACAAAGAACCAGATAAAGGAAGAAGTTTCACATAGAGTATAACCGTCTAAGTTCACCGCTAACAGATATTATCCTCTTTGAACTTTTCCTTTCAAACTTCCCTTCAAGGTGAACAAGACAAAAGAAGAAGTTTCACATAGAGTGTAACCGCCTAAATTCACCGCTAGCAGATATTATTCTCTTTGGACTTTTCCTTTCGAATTCTCCTTCTAGGTGAACAAGACAAAAGAACACATTTCACATTAGAGTGTAACCATCTAAGTTCACCATTAGCAGATATTATCTTCTTTAAACTTTCCCTCTCGGACTTCCTTTCAAGGTGAACAAGACAATGGAAGAAGTTTCACATAGAGCGTAATAGCCTAAGTTCACCGTTAGCAGATATTATCCTCTCTGGGCTTTCCTTTTCGGACTTCTCTTCAAGGTGAACAAGACAAAGGAAGAAGTTTTACTAAGTTCACCGCTAGAAGATATTATCCTCTTTGGACTTTCCCTTTCGAATTTTCCTTCAAGGTGAACAAGACAAAGGAAGAATGTTCACATAGAGTGCAACCGTCTAAGCCCACATCTAACAAATATTATCCTTTTTGAACTTTCCCTTTTGGACTTCTATTCAAGGTGAACAAGACAAAGGAAGAAGTTTCACATAGAGTGTAACATCCCAAACCCATTGCTAGCAGATACTGTTATTTTTTTTACTTTCACTTTTGGACTTTCCTTCGAGATGAACAAGACAAAGGAACACATAGAGTGTAACAGCCAAAGTTTATAACTAACCGATATTGTTCTTTTTGGGTTTTCTCTCTCGGGCTTCCTCTCAATGTTTTTAAAAGCTAGAGAGAAGTTTCCACTCCCTTACAAAGAAAGCTTCGTTTTCTTCTCCAGTCAATGTGGGATCTCACATACAAGTAAAAAACTAAGGTCCGTTTGCAAATTCACAATCAAACAAGATTTCTAAAATTTACCAAATATTCTTCAAACTCTATTTTACCCGAACAAAGTCAAAAAGTTAATTAAAGTAGGGGAGGCTTTTTAACACCATGTTTATCACTCAAAATCTTTTACTTTTCCACGTTAATCTTTCGATTTTTTCAAATGTCGTGTTGTTCTTATCCACTAACACCCTTTTTGTTCCATCTTATAAATAGTTAGTTAAGCTAATTTTACAGATACAAACAAGCATACATTGAAGCTCTTAATTTTTGTTGTGGAAGGTTGTAATAATCCAATAATGGAAAAGGGAACGCAAGAGGAAAAGAAAAAGAACACGCAAGAGGAAAAGAAAAAGAACACGCAAGAGGAAACAAAAGAGGAACAGCAAAAGGGGCCTCACAGAGTACCAGAAGAAAATGCCTTTCTAAAGACGGGCAACAAGGTTTGCCCATTGGACAGCCTCTTTGTTTTCTTTTCTTTAAACTATATCCTATGAAACTCAAGATTTTTATCAGTTTTCTAACATTTGATCCGTGGAAGGTCAAAATTTATCCGAGAGGCTTTAAGATCACATGGGGCAACGATGATCGCTATTGGAAGAAACTCGAAGGGTCAGTTTCTCGATTAAGCTTTTCGATATAGTATACTAATGGTTAAACAAACTCATATCGATTCATTAATGAATGAAAATTAAATTAAAATTTAGATTTATAAATATATTCTAGCTGATATGGTTTTTTTTAGGGTTTTTCTCGAAGTTTTTACGCGTTTGCTAGAGAGAGTTTCCATAAAAAAAAAAAAAGTTTTATTCTCCTCCTCCTCCGTGTCCACACCTTTATAAATAGTGTTTGTCCACACCTTTATAAATAGTGTTTCGTTCTACTTCTCAATCGAGGTGTGATCTCACAATTTACCCCCTTTAGGGCCCAACATCCTTGGCACTCTGTTCTCTTCTCCCATCGATGTGAGACCCTCCAATTCACCCCCTTCGGAACTTACCGTTCTTGCTAGCACATCGCTTCATGTCCACCCTTTTCGGGCTCAGCCTCTTCGCTGGCACATTGCCCGATGTCTGGCTCTGATACTATTTATAACGACTCAAGCCCACCACTAACAAATATGATCCTCTTACCACACCCTTCTAAAGAATGTTTTGTTCTTTACACATACCATATTTGATTTTTTGAAATATAATATTACTAAAATTATTTATTTAAGGATATGTATTAAAATTTATTACAAAATAAACTAAAAAAATCTAAAATCTAGTCCCAAAATTAAATTATTTTAATAATTTGCCTTAATAAAAATTAAGTCTAAGCCCACACTATTACTAGTGGGATGTCCACATTCATAGGGAGAAGAACGATCCTTTGTAAGGGTGTGAAAATCTTATCCTAGCAGACTCGTTTTAAAATGTTGAGGAAAGCTTAAAAGAGAAAGTCGAAAGAGGACAATATTTGTTAACGGTGGGCCTGGGTCGTTACAAATGGTATCAGAGCCAGACACCGGACTATGTGCCAGTAAGGAGGCTATTCCCCAAAGGGGGTAGACACGACGGTGTGTCAGTAAGGACGCTAGGCCCTAAAGGGGGTGGATTTGGCAGGGGCCCAAAGGAAAGAGTGTCAGCGAAGGCGCTGGACATTGGTTGGTGAGGAGAACAAAACACCTTTTACAAGGGTGTGGAAACTTTCCCATAGTAGACGCGTTTTAAAACCTTGAGCGGAAACTGGTATGCTAGGGACAAGTTTTCACACCCTTTCTCTTTCCCTAACCGACGTGCTATCGCACAATCCTATCTATTAATTATTGTCTACAAATTTGTGTCATTTTTGCAGGAAAATAGATTGTGCGGCAGAACTGAAGCAAGTTTCATGGCTGGAAGTAGCATGCTCAACTAAGGAGGTGGAGTCTGGGAAGACATATAAAGTGGGTTTCGAAGTGTCATTGAAGCCAGATGCGTTTGGATGGAAGGATGTCGATGTTTATGTGATGGCCAAGGTTGGGAAGTCAGGGAAATACATTTATAAGAAATTCCAACTTCACAATCCAGACAAACGTGAAAAGATAAGAATCCCTGATGAATTAAAAGAACCCTTAAAAATCAAGGCTACGTCTCCACCATCCGACAATTCGAAATCCCCAGAAATCCATTTTGGTTTGTATGAAGTATGGAATAAGAAGTGGAAGGGAGGGTTGACCATTAATTACGCCTTCATTGAGGAGACCGAACCAGCTGATCCCAAAAATGAGGAGTCCTCCTCTTAACCCCCAAACAAATGAGGTTTCATTGGAGGGTTCCTTAGGGTTGTGGGAAAATGTTAAGCTCGATCATATACTTAGTTTTATTATTGTTCAAGACGGTTATGGTTGAATTATGGTTTACTATACTCTTTATTATACACGAGTATCTGGTACAGCATATCTAGTCTTTTTTTTACTCCTCTTTATTATAAGCAAATATCTGGTATAATTGAGGACATTTAGCGGCTAGGTATCATATTTGACTCCTTATTATATGCAATTACGGTGTATCCATTTATTACTATTTCCATTTTCGATTTTGTAAATAATTATAAATAGGGAATTTTCATTTCTAGCAAATATTTCACAAGGTTTTACGTTAATGAAGTTGGAAAAGTTACGAGGACGTTCATTTTCTTATTAATTTGACAAGCAGTAGATTCTTTGAGATGGGTGTCAGTGAAAAAAATTATTCGAAAAATCAACCATATCTTTATACCGTTTGGATCGGGAATTTTTTTTTTCATGCCTCGTGATAACCATTTTGGATGCGATTCGAATTATTTTTTTTTTGACATTTTTCTCATATATTCAACTATTTAAAATTACAAACCTTATTGTGAGTCTCCTTGCATGATTTCTTGTGAAAGTTTATCTAACTTCTATTTGACATATTTTGTAACCATCCTAGATTTATGATTGTCTAAAATCACTACTATATGCATGACATACTCATTTGTGTGGAAATAATCATTTGAAACTTTAACATAAAATACTGTCATGGACTTACGTGTTCGAAGTTGTCTTTAAAATAACATAACAATTTCTAAATAAATAAACATTAAAGATAAAAACACCCTATTCTAACCTAAGTCTAAAAAAATAAATAGAACTATCTTATGCATGTGCTATGGTCTCGACTTGCGATACTGTCGTCAGCTGTATAGGAGTGTCTTGCTTTGCTTTTACTTGGAAGAGAAGTAGCACATGTCTTAAGTATTTAAGAAATATTCAGTAAGTGACCCCACTGTTGGGGTTAGATGCAAACACATAAAATCGTGAATGGGACTTATCCTTTCAGTGTATATTCCCTTGGGTGGCTATCCTAAATGGGTAATTGGATGTTTATTTGCTGTTCTACACACGACCCACACATGCGAGTAAGGGCCTACTAGTCGGTTCACACACCTCCTAGGCCCCTTTCTTGATTAAGTGAGCATTCTCTAAAGCTGTTGTTGCCAGACACCTATTGGGAATAGCGACCTTTGCCAACCCCATTTCATTTTCCTTCATGTCATATCATTTTTCAACATAGCCTTTAACGCATGTATAGGAGTTGAATCTCGTATCATTTATAACATACATGGTTTTTGTGTCATATCATGCATAACATATCCTTTGACATATCATATTATATCATATCATAAAACACGTCACAACATATTTTGTTACGTCAAACGTGTTACACCATAACATATATCGTATCATCAACACGTCACATTATAACACATACCATAATATTAACATAACATATCACCGACATTTCATAATCATAACATATCACACATATCATATCATAACCATATAATAGTCCTATCATTTCATAAACACATCATTCATAGACATATCATAGTCATATCGTTTCATAAACATATCATAATCATATCGTTCACAAACATATCATAGTCATATCGTTTCATATACATATCACACATATCAAGCATATGACACGTGCAGAACCACGGGGCACGTGTCATCATACCAATCATCAATTTCTAACCATACTAATGCTAAGGTCACTTACTTGGTTTTCCCTAAACTCGAGTACGTTTGGATTTCGTCTCCCGAAGTTGTTCAAAGTATTGTTGGGAGTTATTTCCTATTAGAATGCCCATCTCATTTTTGTTAAAAATTCACATTCCTAGTCAAAATCAACTTGAACTCGGAAATAGAACATTATACTGAATGTAATTGCCTTACGTAAGGTCAAATTCAGTTCCATGAGGGTAAAAAAATGTAGGAATCGGTATCAAATTATCTATATCGAGCCGGATGGCCAAGTTTTGAGTGGAGGAGCCGAGCCGAGCCGATTAAGCGGAAGGAGTCGACGTCTTCATGGGAGACACGTGTCGCTGTGGGAAGAAGACGCGTGCACGGGTCATGAATCGGGTCGAGGCGTGGACTTCGAGTTGTTGCCTCGGGTATGTGGGTCAAGGCCGAAGCTGGTTGTATGATTGGGCCAAATGGAAGGATGGGTTGTGGATCGTTGCTCTGTGTCTGCTGGACCGAGCTCTCAACTGGGCTGCGACTGCTGCTGAGGTCGTCTGGACTGCGGTTCCTGATTGGCTCGCATACTTGGGCCAAAGATCATGGATTTATTCTTGTACTGGATAACCCAGATCCGACCCGACCCGAGACGTTGTCTTTCTAAGAATTTTCTCTCTCCTCCCGACCGACGACGTTTACATCGCCGTTTCTTTTCAGATACAGAAATTCAAGAATACGTTGTCTGGACTGCGGTTCCTGATTGGCTCACATAGGACTCGTTGAATCCTACCGTTCTATTCTCAAGAACAACGACTATGTTAATCGCTTGTGTGTCTCATTGGTCGTTTGTGTTAGATTGAAGGTCTCTATTTCACCAGCGTTTATGTCTAATGAGGTAAACCATTTGGCTTCGGTCGTTTCCTCTCAATATTCATGTTTTCTTTTCTTGCAAGTGAGTTATGAGGAGTGGCTGAAGTGTATGACTTCTGGTAGGTTCGGTGGGTTAATTGAAGACGCGGGATCTTTAGCGTCTTGCCGGAATGCATTTTCAGGTGACTTCGTGATTTTTTTTTTTTTAATCATTGTACCATTACATATTCTTCCTAGAGATAATGTCCCTTATTTATATACCTTGGATCTTTCCCTTAATTAGCAAAGGTTGGAATCCAATAAATCTTAGTATAACTCTCTTGTATCATGGTCAGACTATCGATCGATGCTAGCCAAAATAAACCTACTTGTCTTGTAACACTCCAACTTAAGGATAAAAGTAATCCAAGGAAACCAAGGAAAAGAATGAAAGAATTTAAGCAAAGACAAAGTCTTAAGGAAGGCATTTTTATACTCTAAGAAGTAATTTTAAAGATGTAAAACCTTTGATAGAGGATTGGGAAGGAAAAAGCAAGTGAAAAGACGAAAAAGGACATTTTTCAATTTCTAAGAAAGTTTTTGAATTTTTAGTTTTTATCTAGAAAAAATTTTAAGATACTCGAGAAGGAAAACTTGACTCCAAAGGAGGAAGAATGTTTAGAACTACGAAAATGCTCCTTTGCTCAGAATCAGAACTTTCACAGTGACCTTGTATACAAAATCCATCGAATCTTAATATCCAGCCATTGAATCTTCTCCAAGATTGAACACAATCAAGAACATTCACAGATCACCACATCCAACGGTAGAATTCAAATTGAAAGTCGGTAGCTCACTCTTTGGAGAGAAATTTTTTTTCGAATTATCCAAAAAAATTCAATCTCCAAATCATGACTATTCTAGAGATTTCAATGTCGGTGTAAGCTTCCCTATAAAGTTTGAAGTTGGGGAAATAGTATGGAACAAGAATCGAATTGAATCAAGCTCCCAATAACAAGCAATAAGCATTTAGATTTTGGGTCTCATACTCTCGGGTATCTTCCAAATTCGAGAGCAATCTCCACCATTTCTCCTTAAACTTGTTCCGACAGTTCTAAACTAGATTACCACTCATAAGTTCTATGAAGGAATCGAGTGCTAAAAGTGCCTAGAAACCATTCCCCCAATCAAATCCGCCATTGAAGAACTTCAAAATCCAATCCGAGCTTAACGCAAATTCGTCGAGCAAGGTCAATTCCAATCAGTTTCGACAACTCCAAGGAGTGTTTCTATAGAAGACCACGAAGAGAAATAACTCAGGAAAGTGACCAATTGAAGGAAATAAGTTTTGGGCTCAAATTGGGGGTAAGGTCAAATTCCTGCCTACGATCCATTTTCCTTCAAATTGACAAGTTCTTTAACTTCAGAGGATCAAGTTGAGTAAGTTTGTCACAGCCCAAAATTTGAATCTCGAAATCAAGGGCTAGACCAACCGACTATGCAATGAAAACATGTAAAAGCAAATGGACAAGACGAAATTACAAAAAAAACTTTAGCAATTATGTAGATGTTTTGAAATCCAAAACAAAGTGTTCGAGTAGCATATGAGTTCAATGAAAAGTATGTAAATGGTTTACAAAACAATGCATGACAGATCTAAACAAAAGTATGCACAGACTCCTAGACGCCCTGAGACACTCCTCTGTGGCATTAAGATTCAGCACGCATTCCCGCCTCGAACCATGGCATCACTCACCTGAAAAAAAAGAGTAGAAAGGAATGAGGATAAAAATACTCGGTAAGTAGCCTACTTGTAGGCTCTTTTCGCATCCTTATCTTGGAAGGTTACCATGATCTTTCTCGAGTTTCTAAGGACAGTGATCTAAGCTGCAACTCTTTTTTCTGTATCTTAGGAGGCTTGCCCATCTTAAGCAGTAAAATGATCAGTATCCTGAGGTGAGGCACGACCTCATAAGTAAATCTGAGGGGATCGTATGGCTGGATCTGAATACGTGACTCTCTCTGAACATCATCCATGGAGGTTAGCTGACGACCCTCACACAGGACCATACATCCACTAAATGGGGTGCGACCCCCTGTGTGCCGGTCAGCTACTGAGTCATCCTATGTGTCGCCCTGCCCCCGCTCAAGGATGGGTTTCTACGGCCCAAGAGTCCTGTTTAGAAGATCCCTTAGCTATCACCACTAGGTCTGGGCACCTGTCACACTTGCTTATCCGGATCTGCCAAGCTCAACGATCACCGTACCGGAGCTCTGTCTCGACGGTATGGTATCGAAGGAGAGAGAGAAGTGGAGGTTCTGATGACACTATCTACATTGCTCAACACTATTCTTTCTAGGGTGGAACTTGGTGGCTTAGACTTGGATTCATGTATCTCTAGGATTCTCGTGCCTGGTCTCACAAACCTATCGGGTTTGGAATTCTAGGCTCTGGATCCGTCGGTAATCATTTTGCGGGTCTAATTGCACGGTATTCTAGAGGTCCCCCAATCTAAGGTCTCGTCTAGCCTACTTAGTCACAAGCACCCTAATCTAAGCTCATAATTTCTTCCTATTCATCAAGAAAGATAACACAAGCAATCATCATGCATAAGAGTTAACATGCAGCAGTTCATGCAATATTAACAAACATGCTCAACGGGAAAGATAACGTCCATCTTTACCCGTAGCGCAGATTCACAAGTTTTCCATCCTTCTCATGCATACATACTTTATCAGAATCTCAATCAAACAGATTTAATAAACATTTCATATGTAGCTTTCCTTAATCATTTTATTTTCGTAGTTTCCATACTAATATACTAGGTCCGGCTAGCTAAGTTAATGGGTAGTAGCATGCATGCTTGTTCCTAGCAGTTCCTACAAGTACTGCTCGTGGGAATTCAAATGGCTACTTACTTGGTTGACGCGTGCCTTCCCGAGTTTGAGTCTTCTTGACGGAATGGATTCCAACAATTCTGAAATTTTCTTGACAGGTCCTAATTTACATAGTAATAGGGTCAGCATCAAAATCGGGTTGGAAAAAAAAGCAAACAAAGACCGAATGGAAAGAAAAACAGTGGCTCACGCGCCCCCACGCGTGTCACACACGCCCTGGAGGGTTTCTACGCGCAAATCCTACGCGCGTGTGCCCACGCGCGGCCTCCCGAGCAGACGCGGGTTAGAGGCGCCGGGTTGGGCCAGCCGGATCCGCTTGCCTGACGTGTGTCCGCTGCTGGGTGAGGATGCGCCTCACTAGTTGGTGATTGACACGTGTCGATCACCGGTTTCGTCGCGCTCCTCCGCACGCCGTCCGACGCGTGGCGGCGTGTCCACCCCCTCTCCTGCGTTATTTTCAATTTTCCAGGCCTCTTTCACGTTCCGATTTTTTTTCTTCCAATCCGTAATCTGATTCAACAGATTTTCTTCACGAACCTTGTAGATCTCATATTCTACTCATTCGAAACAATTTTCTTATATTTTTTTGATAATTACAGATCTTAATATTTGAGTTCGAATTCAGAGAAAAACACGAGTTCTTACCGAAAATCACGTTTTCTTGAAACTCCGATTCGAACGCCAATTTTGGCCGCCTTCACTCCAAAACTTAACCAGATAAGGCTGTTGAGGGTAAGAGTCCAAGGATCAACACAAAACGTCGCTAACACACGAAAATCTTGATGACTTCTCGATCTAGACACTCGTGGACTAACCTGAAGTTCTTGGACGTTTCGACGAAATAGGAAGGTGCGATTCGTGAGAGCACCTTGCCTCTGACTATTGACGGTTTAGATTGGGGACTCGGATCTCCGGCGTAGGTTCTGATCCGATCTCCTCCTCCTTCCTCAAAAACCCTAATCTTCCTTCCTTCTTCTTTCTTCTCTTTCTCTAACGGTGTAAAATGACCATAATACTCCTAAGGTAATTTACCTTTGGTTCATGACCTAGATGACCTCCAAATCCTATGAAACTCTGTAGTAGATCTTATTTTATGATGTTTGATGATATTGTGAAGTTTGAAAGCATTAGAACCCATTAAGTAACAAAACCAAGAATTAGGGTAAAATAACCAAATTGCCCCTTAGACTATTTATGATATTTCAAGGTCTATACGTACTCCAAATGACTTACTACTTTCTAGAAGGTCTGTTCTTAAGGACATGAAGATATGTTTGAGATTTCAAGTTGATTAGAGGCAGTATGAAACCCAAATCAAGTTACGACCCAAGAAACACCTAAAGGAAACACCTCAAGACTCTTCTAAAACCCGCTAAAGAATTCATTATGACTCCATGAATTTTTAGGATAACTCAAGCTTGTTACTACGATAGGTTCATTTGTTTATGAATGCATGTTACAACTTATGTCTCAATGAATTATGAACCTTAGAAACTTACCAGATTGAGAACCAAGAACAATACCACACAAGCTCTATGACTACCAAGGTAAGAAGAATGCTAGGTACCACTCAAGGATAAGGGACCAAGGCCTTCAGACACTGAAATTCAAGAATGCTAGGTAGTGCTCTAATCATGTCCAAGTGTGATCCATGACCTCCCATCATGCGATGCTTTTAGAGGCCCATGTTTTCCTCTTCTAGGTAGGATACCCTATACCATGTTTTCTTAGCAGGATTTCATTTTTGGCCTCATGTTTCCCTCACCTAGATGAGATGCCCTACACCATGTATGGGTACCCTATTCACGATTTGCAGGATGTCATGTTCATGTTTCGCACCGATCACTTGATCTTTATAGTCTTCTAGGCTCATGATGGAACAAGAATAGAGTAAATTACCTTAGCCATGAATCAAGTACCTTCTAAGTCCTTCCATGGTACAACATGTTCATGACTTAGACTACGTTACTTGAAACGGATGAAGCCTTGAGCATAGGTATTCAGACTATGCCTTTGGAACGTATGAAACCTAAGGCATAGGTATTCAGGTTGTATCACAAGGCAAGCCCTGGATGCAGGATTAGACTGCATCGCTTGGAACGTAAGAAGCCTTGGATGTAGGTTTTCAGACTATGCCGCTTGGAACACCAGAGGCTTTGGGCATATGTTTCAGACCGTATCGTAGGGTAAGCCCTAGATGCTGGTTCAGACTACGTCGCTTGGAACACATGAAGCCTTGGACGTAGGTTATGATTGTGTCGCTTGGAACGTATGAGACCTTGTGCACAGGTTGCCACGTTCATGACTAGTATCATAAATCTTAGGGAAAGTGTCTTGGAGAGAAAACCAAGAAACCAAGAAAAGAGCAAGAACCTAGAAAGCATCCAAAAGAATAGGATAGCAATCAAGGACTAAGATCCAAGTTCTAAGAACAAGGACCTAGAACCTCAATATTAAGGGCTCTTAGAGTAGAACTAAGGTTTAAGAATCGAACAGTATAAGATCATTATAGAACCCACAAGTCAAGAACAAAATTAAAGGCCCAAGTACTTACAACAAGAACTAGAACAAGAAAAGAAAGAGTGTGGTACCTTAGTATATCAAGGACACAATTAAAAGCTTACAAGTAGGTTACTTACGAAGTCATTGTACTCATTCTATGTTTTTCAGGTAAACAAGGATCTGGTCGAGGTCGGGAGTGAACTCTAGAACAGGTGCCATAAACATGCCTCACCCATCGTCCTCCACCCCTTTTTATTTTAAAATGTTTTGTGTCCGTCCCTTATTTTGTGTTTTAACTATCATGTTGTGTTTGATTTGATGTAATATAAATATAATGTATATTTTAGTGTTGTTGATCCAAAATGTCTGAACCCAAATTCCCTTTATTCTCTCAATCTTCAGCTGGTCACTCCGGTGAATCCCTCTGCTAAGACGATTATTCATATTCCCCAAGTTGAAGAAACAAAGTGATCGACATTCCAATTGGGTGAAGTCGATGGGGAATTTTGTTCGTCAAGAACCCCGAAGTCACCGATGTTGATGAAACGATTCTTTCTCAAGACGCAGAGATGCAAACTTGGTCAATATCGAAAGCATAAAAGAATATTGCAAGAGGGTAAGTTCCACAAAAGAAAAAGGATCTATAGTCACGTTATATTTGAAGAATAAAAAGGCACAAGGAGAATTATTAAAGCAAGTTGATGCTAAGCTGTGATTTTGGTTGCTTCAACTATTGGTTTGGTTGGAAAATTTCTTGAAGTATGAATGCATGATCTGTGACTCTTACACATTTCATACTTAGGACTGTTCAATGTTTGTTTATTATGTTATGTGATGGTATGCCGTATGTTATGTTATATTGCAAGTTATGATATGAGATGCTTATGTCATATTATAGATTTTGTTGTGACTTCCATGTCGTATGATGCATAATACTTCTATATGTCATGCACACTATGTTAATTGAATTACTTTAGAATTTTGGAGATATGGTTATGCTTTCATGTTAGGTTTATGAAAGAATGAATGTATGACCTGCATCATACGTTTACGTCATGATTTAAAGCTGGAAACCTCATGTGTTTTTGTATGTCACGTGCATTGAGATACTTCTCCGTTTTCATGAATATAGATGCGTACATTAAGATATCTATGTACGCCATGATGTTATCTGGCTCCTTTCCGTTTGTGGCTCTAACAACGTGAGTGTGTGCTAGTTGAAGGGTAAGCCCACGGGGGACGTATATGCTCATCTGGTGGGTTTATGTGCACGTACGTGAGTCATGTGTAAATAAGTACTACACATCCAATTTTAGCCCAAACTGGAAAGTAGAGTGCAAGACCGTGAAATGTTTTTATGAAACGATAGGTCCTACCATGATTGCTTGTGTTTATATTTTCTGACCCCAATAGTTGGGTTACTTATTGAGTATTTCTTAAAATACTCAATTTACATGTTACTTTTATTTTTCAGATAAAGATAAGACACCCCTCGTATAAATGACACGTCATAGTTGGCCATGAGACCGAAGTCAGGATAATTGTATTTATGTTTAAATTGTAGCCGTTAAGTTAGGTCAAGACGTTTTCACTACTTTGAGTTTTTATTATTTTGTTTCCGCTATTTTTTTATGGTTACTTTTATTTGAAATAGATTTTACTAATGGATAAATCTTAACATCGTTGACAAAATGTTTTAAATAAAATTTTCCACGCATATTACACATATTATGCAAGAAATTCGCGTGGTTACCAAGCAAAAAGAGAAGTTTTTATTGGGCTCATGAGTTTTGTGATGGGTTAGGTTGGGCTTAGATTAGTTCTTGAGAAAGGGCCTTTTCAATACTAATCTTCTTCCCTCATTCATATCACCAATTTCCTACCCAACATCTAACTTTGTTTTTCTTTTGGTTTTCCAAGACTTAATGTTGATAATGTTTGAGCATTGATGGCAACTTGAATAGAAGTTTTCTCCTATATTTTTCTCTATACACAATTTGCTTCCCTCGATTCGTTTTTATTTGACCTCCAAGTGAAAGGAAGAATGTCATTGAGTGTAACAGCTTAAGCCCACCGCTAATAGATATTGTCTTTTTTTAACTTTTCCTCCCAGGTTTCCTCTCAAGGTTTTAAAACTCGTTTGCTTGGAAGAGGTTTTCACACTCTTATAAAGAATGTTTCGTTCTCCTCCCCAACCGATGTGAGATCTCATAATGAGATTCAAATCAGCCTACTTGAAGTCCCATCTTCTCTCTTAGCTTTCTTCCTCAAGGTGCTCTTAATCTTTTAGGGTGTTACAAATCCTTTCGTCCTTGAAAGTTTCCAAATTGTGAAATACTTAGGGTAGGATGTACGCACCTCATATTCTCTCGTCTAGGTTGCTTTTATAGCCCAATGGTTAATCTTTCATGTCATTGTTCACACGACGTAGTAAACTCTACTTTCACCCAAGCTTGCTCATGACCCACCTCGACGTACTCAGGGTCGGTCAATGCTAGGAGAAACCTCCATTCTTGGAGTCTATCATACAAACGCAAAATGTTGCTTCGTTATCTTTCGTCTAGCTTACTTCTTTTGTTTCCTAAGCTCGCTTATTCCAAGTGCTTCACATGGCTTTCATCGGGTCTCACATAGTCCTTGCAAACTCATCATTAGCTGGTGGTATACTATTACGAGTGTGCTTTCATTGTCGTGCCCTTGGTAGCTTACCGTTAACTTTGTACTAAATCTTGATGTCAACTAGGGCCTAACACGACACGACAGGTCATGAGCATACATATCATGCCTAGCGATTGTGGTCTAGTGGCAATGACCTACTACGTTGCTTTAACTAAACCATACGAGGTTTCTTCTTCAATTAGACAAGCACCATGTGCTCCTAGGTGTTCATTCAAATCTTGTCAGTCTATGCTAGTACAATATTGCCTCTATACCCTAATGCCAACATCACGACTCAAAATTGCAAGTCTATGGCCTTAATCTCTTCCCTCACTACCAACGCATAGGCAACAACTTCATGCGTAGACACTCAATCAGTTTGACTTTTCCATTCGAAGGCGATGCCACCATCCATGACATTCCATATCTTCGGCAAAACTATCCTCTTATCGAGACATCTTTAGTGTTATCAACTATTCTCTTAATGGCATTTAACCATCATCCTCATTTCAGACGAAGTACTATTCTAAGCGTAACTGATACTTGCTAACCTTACAATTATCATACCTAGTTAATGTGAGGCATGGCTTGAGCCAAGTTGAAGGGGACCTGAAAACTCTCTCTATCTAAGGAAAATTGTCTATTAGACCTAACCAATTTAGGGCTCGGATATCAATCTATAACGACCACTTTTTTTAGACTTCGAATTATGGATCGCTAAGTAGAGTTTAGGATGAAGAGGACGATAATTAATTTTTTTTTTTTTAAAAATATGTCAAAGGGAATAATTCAAATAATAGAGAACATAAATTTACGAAATTAAAACGTACAAAACCTATCCAAATAAAAGTTCCAAAGCAACGGATGATGACTCACGTCTAAAAGCCTATCAAGAAGCTTCGAATCTTATAGCATGACAAAAAAGGAAAGAGAAAAGTAAATATAATAAAAGGTAAGATAAAACAAATAGCTTCACAAATTTAAAACAAAATAAATCTAATTATAAGCGGATTTTGTTCGAGTTTATTACAAATAGAAAATAGGTTTTGGATATTTCAAATAAAATATAAAAGACCGAAAGTACACAAAAATGACTAATGTCTCGGGACAACCTCGTTTGTGACTGTGCAACTCGAGAGCACTCCCTCATCTTGACCAGTGGTCACAAGTCAAATAAAATATAAAAAATCGAAAATACACAAAAATGACTAATGTCTCGTGACGACCTTCTTTGTGACTGTGCAACTTGAGAGCACTCCCTCTCGTCTTGACCAGTAGTCATAATGGAGTGAGTATTACTCCGTAATCAATCCACCTGTAATCTCTCATCACATCCTTATCATAATAGGATACCAGGTATTTTTCTTGGGGCTCTAGGTAATACAGATCTAATCTCTATAACTATCTGAGCAACTGAGAAGGCCTTGAAGTTCCAAACAGCTCTCTTGTCTCATTTTTACTTCTGGGGTCTGTGCATGTTCCTCAACCTTTTTGTACTTCAACTTAGGTATTTTGCATTGCCTAAGTAGAGAATGACCAACATTTTAGATTGAGGCGCTACCTCAATAACATATGGTAGGACAATATGACATTTACTAGTCTGAACATCATTTATGAAAGGTTAATTGGTGGACCTTTCCAAAGAGCCATAGTGTCACTCTAAATAGGGAAAGCGACTCATGCACTAGCCCGCTACTACATCTACCTGTGTGGCCCCACACCATCTCTCAAGATGAGTGCATAAAGCAAAAACCCTATTCAAAAGACCCTAGTCATTTCCATAAGATGAACACACTTAATCATCTCAACGCATTACCCTAACCAACCTATGCAAAATTAATCATAAAAATAATTTAATTGTTGAGGATTGTTGGGAGCTAATTTAGGGAATGATCATGTGTTTATAAATAAACAATACATCTCCATTTGTACGAGACCTTTTAGGAAAACCTAAAGCAAATCCACGAGACCTTATACTGAAAGTGGACAATATCATACCATTGTGAAGGGTCGTGATTCCGAACATTAATGTTTTAAAATATATTTTGGGAACATTTATTAATAATATATTTTATCTTATTTTCATAAGTGGTTTAGTAGTATATTTTCTCGTAAGATTTAATTGGTAGCTTCTATCTTATTTAAACATTGTGATTTTTAGCAAAATCTAAGAAAACGTCCCAAACTCTTTCTATGGAATTTGATATACAACAATAAGATAGGTACTATAGAGGAAAAGTGTTAGAATATAAGACAAATTTGCATTCCTTCTCCTCATTGCAACCACAACCAAGCAGTGTAAAGAGGAGGCTTTTTGGTTCTTCAACCAATATCCTTTGCTTGGATTCTTCTCAATTTTTTTTTTCTTTTCTTTTTTTCTTTTCTGGGAATATTTCTCAAAGAATTTCGTTGAAAAGAATGAGAGATTCTTGATGCATGTTGCCAAAGTGCGAATATTTATTCATTCAGAAATTCAGACAAATAATTTGTTAAGTAAAATTTTATCGAAGAATTTAGAGGCTGAATTGGGGTTAGAGGTGAAAAATGCTCAGAAAATCTCCCGAAATCTAGGAAAAAAATTCGAATGTTTGGATCAAAGTCAACCGAGGAGTAAAATAGTAATTTTTTCCCTTTGACTATCCTGGGTCCGGGAGACCTTGGTCAGACCAACAAAAAGGAGAAGAAAGAAGAACACACGAAAAGAAAAGGGATTTGTTCAAATTCGGCACGAGAGTTTCACAAGAAGTAAATACTAAATCAAAGAGAAGAAGTTTGAATGTTGAAACGTTCCTTTTCATCAAGAACTTAAAAAGAAAACGAAGGTACATCTTGTGAGTTTTTAGATTAAATTTTTTCCGAAAATCCGAAGGTATTTTTGAGAGTTAGAACTTGAAATTTAAACATGTTGTTCTAAGAGAAGTTCTTCATAGATCTTGTATTGAAGTTTGGTTAGGAATCAAGGTAAAAATTGGAGCTTTAAGAAACCTTTTAGTTTCGGTAAGATCACATAAATTCCAAAGTTTAAACAAGTTTATTAATATATATGATCGATCCATCAAAAAAAAAAAAAAAACAAGAAAATTATATATGGAAAGTTGGATACAGATATACGCGAGAAGTTAAGAAATCCCAAAGAAAATAGGTTGGAAATCAGAAAACTCATTATATTCGGGAATTAAAATGTAGGTGAGAGGTTTCTGGTGACATGCGTCAACAAATGAGAGGTGGAACGTGGCTTGTGTAGAAAAGGACACACGTCAAGCATGGAACAGTGAAGCGCATTCGGCCGAAAGTGATACGCATCCCGAGTTAGCCGGACCTAACATGAACCCAATCCAAAATCTACGCGCGACATCCAATCGACCCACAGTCCATTCCGTCAATCCAAAACTGGCTTGACTCAAATTAGCTAGCATAGGTGAATGCTAGTAATGAAATTTAAGTCTCACCAGTCATGATGGTCACAAACATATTGTTTGTGTTTGTGTTTTTCAACCCTAAAATCACTTACGACATTTTTAAATACTCATTAGGTGTAAAGACACTGCACACCACCGACAATAATAGTTATGGACACTCTAGGGCAATCCTAACAGTTTAGTTTTTACATTTTAAATGTTGGAGGTCTTTGTTTTTTAAGGTTGAACTTAATGATCCTCAGAATTCCAATTAAATGTTTGAAATTTTAGCATACGAGCTCTAATGAAAATTAATTTTTCGATTTTTCTTTTTAGATTAAAAATTCTATCATTTTATTGAGAATTTTAGAGACTGAATTTCAAGATCGAGAAAATTGCTTATAAAAATCATAATGATCCAAAAATAATGTAAAAGAAGATAATGAGATTGAAGAAAAAACTGTCCATGACAACCAAAAAAAACTGTCCATGACAACCAAAAAAAACTGTCCATGGCTTTGAGAGAGAAGATGATAGAGAATCTAAAATCCCTTCCAAACAATGACTTGGAATCCAAATTTAGCCCAAAAAAGAAAAAAAAGGCATCACAATGCTCAATAAACTTGGGAGAACCGATCTAAAGTATTCGAATCATTTAAATCTATCAAGAATCGAAGAAACCGGAGATAAGGTTTTAAAGTTTTTTGTTTCAATTTTCATCCACACTTTAGAGATTTTCTTGGATTTAGGTACTTAATTTTTAATATGTTGATAGTCGGAGGATTTCACACAACTTCTATGAAAAAAGGGATGATCTGAATCAGGCTCGAAAGATTGAGTTCTGATGGACCTCAAGAATGTTGACTTCTTAAATTCCGAGCCTATTTTGAACTCATTTATCTCTCTACACCATTATGGGAATACTTTTGTTTGAAATTTAGATTAAACCTCTACCATTTTGGCGAAGAAATCAAATTGATTTGAGCTACACAAAAAGATACAAACTCAAAAGAAAATAGGTTGAATACGATATTCTAAAAAATTTGGAAAGAAAATGACGGATGAAACCAATGTGCATACGACAAGTTGGATGGTGAATTGCAGAATGTTGGCCGGCACGGACACTGCAACGTGTTGAGTAAAGGCAGAGGAAGTGCATTTTGGTGCGAGAGAGAGAAACGCGTATTGAAGTTTGGTTGGCATGCAAATATCTGTGGAGTGACCCGACCCGACCCAACCCGTATTTTGCCTTCGAACCAATCCACGACCTGCAATTTGATCTGAAATCCGTGACCCGAACCTCTTGCTTTCGCTTCGACTTAATCTCTACACATCAATGAGTACTCGCAATGTGTTATACAATGAATGCATTCAAATATTTTTCATCTTGATTTCAATACTAACCCTGTCCTCCATATGTAATCCATGAAAATAGTATATCTAATTTTTCTCAAGTAACACTCGTAGGGATAATTAGAACATGCTAACATGCAAGCATATCTTACCTTAGGTGGTTAAAATATGCATGTTTAGGACCTCCCACTTGAATTTTTGGATGAGAATGCCAGTATATTATAAAAAATTACTGAAGTACCCTTAGGATGTGCTAACATGCGAGCATATATTACCTTAGGTGGTTAGAATATGCATGTTTAGGACTTCATACGGGAAAGTTTGGATGAGAATGCAAGTATTTATAAAAATTTACTGGAATACCCTTAGGATGAGAATTTATGATGCATCCCGATTTTAATGCTTACTACTGTGCTAGAATGAAGGATGAGATATTGTGACCTATGTCATTGATGGGTGTTATCTCCCTGTAGAGCTTGTACTAATGCATAATATAATATGTTTAGCTTCAGTTGATTGATGGTGTGTTCTCTCTATAAAGCGTGTTTATCTACATAGAGCTAGAATTAGGGCGCGAGTTACAACGACTAGATGATGACCTAGGTCAAGACACCTCTAATAGACTAAGCCCCTTGGTATCGTGAACAATGATCAGAGGGTTTAAACTCTAGTGTCTTCAGACTAAGAAAGACTCGAGGAGTTGGAACAATACCCTTGAGTCGGAAGTTCGTATTAAGCCACTCAGCCACCCTAAGAATCGAGTAAACCTCCTCAGCTCCTAGAGATGACCAAGGTAATGTATAGATTATGTTTCTCATGCTTTAAGTGGTCCATATACATATTCGAAAACAAAGTAGGCATATGTGAACCAAGTTAAGACTAGGGTGCTACACTTTGAGTAGTTTACACATTGACATAGGTCACTACATTTCCAATTAATTGGGCACCTTAGGATCATCAGATCAGAGTTCTAGACTTATGTGCACCTAGTGATTGGATTAGTCCTGAGGGGTTAACCTCGAGCATCCTAGAAACATGAGATCAGATTTAAACTGCCTAGACGCTCCTAAGAACCTAATAGACCTCCACGACATTCAGGAATGACTAAGCTAACTCACCAAGTAGTTAGCATTATGATAGCATCATTAGAGTCTCTACCTTCTACCCGGTATGCCTTTAGTGCTAGTAGCGCCCTATTAAGCGATAGTAGTATAGGTATCGTTGAGCCAGGCCTAAGCTAAATAGTGCAATGCGTCAAGGCGACTAGGTGCCCTTACCTAGAGAAAATGACCAATTGACTCTTGAATGGGGCCATTGTGCAGTAAAAACCTATCTTGGGAGGGAATCTAGTATCATGCAATAAGCCAATATATGGGGTCGTTTCCCCAAACTAGGGTGACTATATGGTTATGTGGGAGAATTTGCTAGCTAACCTCTCATGGGCTAGATAGCAAACACCATATTGTCCCGATTATGATGTAGCGCTTCAACTCAAGATACTAGTGATTCACTTCATAATCAAAGTAAGCTACCTAAGTCAAAGAATCAAAAGGTTAGAAAGCCTATACAAACCCATAGGGGTAAGATTCAAAATAGAGATCTACTCAAAACTTTTAGACCTCTCAGATGCTCAAATAGCAGTAGAGGCTAGGCCCGAACTTCCTAACGCTCAAGTAAACCTATGGATACCAACTAAGTTAAGGATGCGATGAGAGCCTACAAGTAAGTTGCTTGCTGATTATTTTTATACTCGCAGGAGCCGTTCAAGGTGGAGGGCATTCGAGAGCTCGACAGTCACAAAGAGAATCGTTCTAGAGCATTAGTCCGTCTTTACATGTTAATTAGTTTTGCATGAATTTGTTTGAAACGTCGATGATGTAGTAATAATATTTTCTCAATGCATGTCCCAACATATTTCAATCTTTAAACAACATATTAACAAAAAAAAAAATCAAAATACTTTTGACTTCAATCAATTCCATAAATCCCATCAACTTTCCACACAAGTATTTCATCAATCATAACGAATTACACATCTATTCCTCGATCCGACTATCTTATTCCAAAAAGATAAGAAAAGAAAACCCAAAAAGAAGCAAAAAAGGAACATACAATCCAATCCAAAAGAATTGGATTCTCCATTTACTTACCATTAAGTATTATACGATGCTTCCTCCCATTAGCATCTACTCGTCTTCTATAAAAAACCCTTTGGCTCTTCCTTAGATTACTATCAACAAGGCTTCGAAGAACACAAAAGAAAAGCAAAGGCTTTGATCATCAGAGGGAGCTGAAGCTGGAGAGCTCATTAACCTTTCTTTCTTTCTTTGTTTCCTTTTATGTCCATGACTACAAATATAGATTGTTTCGAGTGTTCCAACCCTCACTATCGGGCTGATACAAAGTACATAAAAAAGGACGGGAACGGGAAGGTTCGTATGGTACCCATAATTTGAAAGTTCATGGACTAAATTTTACCGATTTTGATTAAAATGTTAGAAAACAACTAAGTTTCTTGTTGAAAATTTTAGTTTAATAAAATATTTAAATGATTAGCCAAATTCTAAAATTCTATTTTTTTTTCGTTATTTGATGGTTCTTAATTTTACAGAAAAAAGAGTTCAAAATATATCCAAAGGGACTAAATATTACGTGGGGCAAGGACCATCGTTATTGGATGTTTTCGGACACGTAAGCTCTAAGCTGCAACTTTTTTTTTTAATGTTTTTTTGTTATGAAGTTTAATCTATTACATTTAAAAACTAAAATTTATTTTGTTAACTCGGATTTTATAGATTTCGATGTAGAAAAAACGAAAAGGTAAAAAAAAAAAAAAAAAAGTTTTCTTTCATAATCACTATCCTTGATGAGAATATTTGCTAAAACCATCATACTAGAGGACGAAATCCACTGCTAGCTGATATTGTCGTTTTTGGGCTTTCCCTTTCGGGCTTCCTCGTTTTTAAAACGCGTCTGCTAGGGAGAGGTTTCCATACCCATATAAAGGATGTTTCGTTTTCCTTCTTAACAATGCGGGATCTCACAATCCACTCTAAGAGTGGTTCGTTCTCCTCCCCAACCTAAGTGGCATCTCACAATTATAGAAACTCTAAAGTTAACATGATATGCTTTGACCAATTCTAAGTTGGATGACCTCCTACGTATTTTCCTATGAAAGATGTGACTGAGGACAAGGACATGTGTTAATTTGTAGAGATAATAGTTTTCATTCGAGAATCGACAAATAAGTAACGTGGTTATGTTACAAAGGATACAGGTTCCAAATCCAAATTCCTTTGTTTCTTTCAATCGTGTTCATAATTTGTTGTTGTTATTGTGATTTTGTAGGGAGAACGAAGACAGTTTTGCAGAACTAAAACAAGTAAGTTGGCTAGAAGTAACTGGTTCAACATCGGAAAAAGTTGAGATTGGGAAATGGTTCAAAGTGAGTTTCAATGTGACACTACGACCCAATGCTTTTGGATGGCATGAGTCTAATATTTACATAATGGCTAAGATTGGGAAAAAGGGGCGTTTCAGTTTCAAGAAGCTGAATCTTCATAATAGACAACCAGACGAAAGATTTAACATTCCCCATAATGAATTAAAAATTGAAGTTGCCAAATCCGCTGAGGATCCCATTCTCTACTTTGGTATGTATGAAGTTTGGAGCAACAGATGGAAAGGAGGGTTGAGGATCCATCATGCACTCGTTGAGGAGTGCGAGGCACCAAAATAGAAAAAATTGTGTTGATCGTGTCTATAACAATTGCTATCGACTCGATGTGTGGTTTCAAGAACATGAGAATAATAGAAGAATAATGTACTTATGCATCCACTAGTATTATGGTGATACTAAATTTGCAATGTATTTCGTGGATTTTATTTGTTTTAGAAGAATATGCACCAAAAATATGTATTGTATTTGTTGATATGTTGGGAAGTTTCCATATTGAGTATGTTTGGCTATCTCTAGAAATCTTTCAACTTGGAGAAGTTGGATACGAAGTGTTTTAACATGTTTAAGTTATCAAAAACATGAATCTCTTCAACTTGCATGTTTTTTTGGGTACTTATTGGGATGGAAGTTGTGTCCATGTAGAAGAACATGAAGTTTACGTTGCTTGGATCATACATATAAACAAAAAAGACTAAAAAAACGATGGTCAAACTAAGAAAAGAGAGAAGGAAAACATGGGTCGTAGCGCGAGTTCCTTGGTTGGCTTCACACAGAGCATGTGCCCTGTGTCACAACCTCATTAAGTGAAAGTAGTTTGTGCCCCCACATGCAAGAGAGACGAGGGGCGACCCTTAAGTGGCATCCATCCAGCCACGTGAAGGGCATGATTGAGAAGTGTCTTGATGCGACCGAGGAGGATGGTGCATCATCCAACACACCAAGAGTGTGCACTTAAGCCAAGTCGAGGCATACGCAAGGTTTGAGAGAACGATGCGACACGAGGGTCGAAGATATGCTCGAAGAGGGCTGGGTAAGGCCCCTGACAATAACCTCAAAGATGAAAGCTCATCAAATTTGGTGTCAATCGGATACTCGAAGAATGATGCATGGAGCGTATGACCGCTCGCAAAAGAAAGTCTACTCGATGAGAACCCAAATGGATGGATGTTCGAGGTGTCCCAATGAGATAATCAAAACATGGGTCAATTCCCAATGGATGTGTCCAAGCAAGCCAAGAGGGACGAGGTGTCCTGAGACATGTGATGACATCACAATGCATGGGTCGTGTTGTTGGAAACTGAGATGATGATGAGATGCCATGTGGTTTACAAGAGACCTTTATGAGTTAATAAGCTTGACTTAGCAAAAAGAAGTATTACCAAGAACAATTTTAGGATAATTGTTTAGTTGTTATTGACTTAATATGTTTAGAGAATAGTTAGTCTTTTGTTGGAATTATTAGTAGTTGATTAATTTGAGAAGAAAGTTTAGGAAACTAGTTGTGTTTTCTCTAGTGTAAATACTCATGAGATGTATGTTATTTTCACAACAACATAGAGAATTGAAAAGCATAAGTGCTTAAGGTTACTTATTTCAAAAGCTCTCTCGCTTCGAGTTGCTCTACCTATTTTAGCTGTTTGTTTCGACATATTTCGATCGTGGGTCATTTCCAACAATTGGTATCGGAGTTAGGATGCCGAAACAATGTCATCACCATACAAAGTCACCAGAGGAGAAGTGACAATGATAAAGAGTGGAAGGGAGGGGGTGTAACGCTCCAATACCCGTTACTCATGAAGAGTAACTACGCAGCATAGTCGATAAAGATGCATGTTAACTTACAGGCACAAGGCATGTGGGACGCCATCGAGCATGGTGATGTTAAGGAGGTTGTTAGGATCGCTCAACAACGTATACACTCGATCTAGATGAACACAAAGAATAGGATAGAGAAAATGGAAGGAGAATATTGGTTACAGAATTTGTATTGATTTCACGTATGTACAGTAAGAGAGAATATAAAGAATACAGAAAATACATTTTCAAAGCTCTGCCCGGGTGAATACATATATCGTTTAGCTTAATATATATAGCTTTACAAGGTATATCTGTTTACTACGTATACCTATTTACTATGTATAACCATTAACTAAGGTATAAAAAGCATCAAGCTCCATAACCTAACAATTCTCCCACTTGGAGATTGATCCAGTCAACCAAGAATTTCATTCTCAAACGATCATGAGCATCTTCACTGCACTATACCAATTGAGGCTTTGCACAACCTCAATATTTCAACATCAACACATTTTGTCAACATGTTTGCTGGATTTTTTGCATTCTCTATCTTCTCCAAAGACATCACCATCTTCCACTAACCTGTGAGTAAAATGGTATCGCCTTCTTTGTTTTGTCTTTAAATGATAGACTGGGTTCCTCACCAACCCTATGACACTCTAACTATCTCTATAAAGAATATTTTCGTGCTGCTTCTTGCCCAATTCTTCCAGATAGGCAATCATCCACATCGTCATCTTTTCAGCTTCACTTATTGTCACGTACTCAGCCTCAGTACAACGCATTTTTGAAGCCTAGACATCCCATCATCCATGGCTTGCTCCCACTTGGCTGTATCCTCCAACTGTAGGGTCTCATCAAAGGGCTCTGGTTCCCTTTCATCAGCAACAAATAGTGTAATGAAGGTACATACATATTTGGTACTCTAATAGTATTGGATGATCTTCTCAACACTGGTTCAGGTGTCACTTGCTCGACCGCTGGTTCCTATACAACAGTCTCAGGAGTTTCTTGAGTATCTGCTACAACATCACTAGGTGGTTTTTTTCCTCAACTCTCACTTGCTTCGTTGTCTTGGAATCTTGCTCCACATCTGGTTCCTCAGCAGTAGTCTCAGGAGTTTCATGAGTATTTGCTACAACATCATTAGGTGAGTTTCCCTACAACTCAAGCTCAACTCCCACATCTGGTTCCTCTGCGTGCTTGGTACAATCGTATAGAAGCTCATTCATGAAGGAAGGTTTTGAGAAATGTGATTATGAACCCACTCTTTTCGTCAAGGCTAGAGAAGATGGTAAAATTTTGATTGTAAGTTTGTACGTTAATGATCTCATTTTTACTGGAAATGATAATGTTCTGGCTTCTAAATTTAAGAAGTCCAGGAAGCATGAGTTTGATATGACTAATCTTGGCAAAATGAGGTATTTTTTGGGTCGTGAAGTACTACAGAAATTAAGTGGTGTGTTTATTAATCAAAAGAAATATGCATGGGAGGTGCTGCAAAGGTTTAGAACGGAGACAAGCAATCTGGCTCACAATCCAATTGTTCCAGGCTGCAAACTAGTGAAGGATGAAGGAGGTGTTAAAGTAGACCGGACTCGTTTTAAACAGATTTTTGGGAGTCTTATGTATCTCACAGCCACTCGACCCAATGTGATGTTTGTAGTAGGACTTATCAGTAGATATATGAAAAATCCTACTGAGCTTCATCTACAAACAACAAAAAGAGTGCTAAGATATTTTAAAGGAACCATTAATTTTGAAATTTTCTACAAAAAGGGAGGAAATAGTGACCTTATCTCTTACACAGATACCGATTACGCAGGAGACTTGGAAGATTGAAAAAGCACTTCAGGTTATGTTTTTTTTTAGAAGTTTAGCAGTTGTTTCTTTGCAATAAAAAAAACAACCAGTTGTAAGCTTGTCTACTACTGAAACTGAATTCATTGCCGCCGCTTCATGTGCATGTCAGGCAGTATAACTGATGGACAAACTTGGTCTAAATCAAGGTCAAACAACTGTCATTCAATATGATAGTAGTTCTGCAATTAAATTGTCAAAGAATTCAATTTTACACGGTCGAAGCAAACATATATCTATGTACACTTTCATTTTCTAAGAGAATTATAAAAAATCGGAACGGTTGAGTTAGTATATTGTAGTACACAAAATCAAGTAACTGATGTGATGACCAAACCTTTAAAGCTAGATGTCTTCTTGAAGCTGAGAGCTTTATCAGGAGTCTGTTCTAAGTCGGATGTAAACGGAGCATGTGAGATTCTCATATATCTCACTGTCCTTTCTTGACATAAATTTACGAAGTCAAATGGAATAAGATCTTTTTAACTTTTTTTTTAAATATAATTATGTATGCAAATTAAAAAGAAAAATGGAACCTTCAGTCATTTCACCCCATTAGATTAAATCATCTTCTAATCCTAGACAGGATAGCCGACACACTACGGAACTTTACATTAAAGGCATATCTTTGCTTCGTGGATGTCTATTCTGCTGTCGAGTCAGCCATAGAAGATTACTCATCGACCCACTTATCCATAATATTTTTAAAACGTGTCTGTTAGGGAGAGATGTTCACACCATTATAAGGAATTGTCTCACAATCTACCTCCTTCAGGGCCCAACGTCCTGTTAGTGCATCGCCTGGTATCTACTCCCTTCGGTGCTCAGCGTCCTTCAGAGCTCAGCGTACTCACTGGCACACCAGGTTTTCACACCCTTATATAGAATTTTCTCACAATCCACCCCCTTCGGACTCAACGTTCTCATTGGTACATCGTCCGGTGTCCACCCTCCCTCGGTATTCAGCGTCCTCGCTGGCATACCATCCGGTGTCCACTCCCCTTTAGGGCTTAGCGTCATCACTGGCACACCATCTAAAGTCTAGCTCTGATAACATTTGTAATAGCACAAGCTTCTCGTTAGCAGATATTGTCCTCTTTGGACTTTTACTTTCGTGCTTCCCCTCAAAGTTTTTAAAACATGTATGCTAATGAGAGATTTCCATGCCCTTATAAATAATGTTTCGTTACTCTCTCCAATAAATGTGGGATCTCACGTAATATAAGCTTATACATGCATAGTTGCCTTGGTATCTTTCTCTTTGAATTATTCCCGTTGCACACTGATTAACCTAATATATTATATAATATAAGCTTATTCCTGCATGCATGGCCACCTTCCTAACTTCCTCTTCAAATTAGTTGACCGAATAGATTGTTCTATTCCCACCAACTTTTTTCTTTGTTCTTCTACTCTTCATTATTGTCATTCTTCTTTTTCTCCTTAGCTGCAAATTGCCGTCCTATCTGCTCAAGAATCAGTGCTTTCATTCTGTGGTATTCTCGTCCATTACTCTTCACAATAGTATGATATTGTCCACTTTGAGTATAATCTCTTATGGCTTGCTTTGGGCAAGCAAGCCACAAAAGACCTCACACCCATGAAAAGAGTATTCCTTGATTATAAACCCATGATCATTTCCTAAATTAGCCGATGTCGGACTTTCACCCAACATAGTGAACCATTCAATTTGAGAAAGAGAGATAAAAGTTGGAAACATTTGTCTGCTTTCGACTTTCCTTTTCAAACTTTTCCTCAAAGTTTTAAAACACGGAGAAAGGTTTCCACACCCTTGTAAAAAATGTTTTATTCTATTCTTCTCCAACTGATATATGGAGATGTGACCTCATGTTTAGAACTTAAAATGTAATGGATAGTGATAAGAGAAGATCAACTTTTTAAAAAGAATGAGAGGTATTTAAAAAGTTGAAGACTATTTTTTGTAACTTCCTTTCATATTGCTATGTAACACACGCATGTCAAACGTCACACCAACGTCGAAAGTAAAACCTAAAAACACTAAGGAGAATTCATTTTTTTCGATAACTTTTGTATAAAGTAGTGATAGTATTTTCATATTACCATGGCAAAATAAGATGGGTTTATGAAGCATGATATAATATAATTGTTTGCTTTATTATCTCTTTAGAACATTTTAATCAAATCAAGGTCTACTATGCCTTTCTTTCTATTTTTATGGCTAGCATTTTAATTTTTTATTATTTCTATTATATCTAAATATAAGAAAATAAAACGAATAAAAAGAGTAGGGTCAAAATTGGAAACCCATAAAAGTTGAATAATAAAAGGTAAATTCAAAAGTCAATGCTAAAGAAAGAAGAATAACAAGTGAGAATCTAATTTTATTATTTATACTTTATACAAGTTTGCTAAAGGAAAAAATATTCCTATTGGCCGGCCCTCACTTACGGTATAATTAGAAAATTCACTATAATTATAGTCAAATTGAAAAAGTAAAATAAAGTTATTGAGTTTGCTTCCTCTACTCGGGTTGGATTCAATTGGTTCGGTTTGACTATTTTGGATCATGCTGAAAGTATTTTGGTTTGACTAGTCGGCTTCCTCTACTCGCTTCTGAAATGTTTAGGATTGCTTTTAGGATAATTAATCGTTTGTTGGTTCATGGATAAACTCTAAATTCGATTTTCAGAATAAATAAATATCGTAGGTGAAATTTGATGATATGAAACTGAATCTAATAACATTCGATTAAAGCAATTTGACAAGCACCAAAGGTATCATTAGGCTGTTACAAATGGTATAAGAGTCAGACACCGGGCGATGTTCCAGTGAGGAGGCTATTCCCCAAGTGGGGGTAGACACGAGGCGGTGTGCTAGTAAGGATGCTGGACCTCAAAGGGGGTGAATTTAGTTGGGTCCCACATCGATTAGAAAAATGAACGAGTGCCAGCAAAGACGTTGAGCCCTAAAGGGGGTGGATTGTGATATCCCTAACAGACGAGTTTTAAAGCCTTGAGGGGAAGCTCGAAAGGGAAAGCCCAAAGAGAACAATATCTGCTAGCGGTGGACTTGGGTCGTTACAAAATTTGAATGTCTATGAACTAGGTTGAATGAATTGATTGATGCATGAACAACAGGTGACTTTTGAGTTATTTACTTGCTATTATTTATGGAGTGAAGTTTTGTGTTGCATATGCTTCCTATTTGTTGATTCACGTTTGTTAGGTTAATACAATCACGTTATGACCATGAATGTATAGATACAACTCATATGAAATTTATGTTAGGGTAAATAAAAAAGTATTATGTGTATCATATCATTGAACCATGATTCTTTATGTAAAACTTCAGATATGTTGTATGCCACACGAGCATGTATTACTTCTCTAATATGTAATATATGTATGCGTATAGCACAATATTATATACACTCCTTTCTTTCCTTGGTTTTTTCTAGTGTGAGTTTGTGCTAGCCCATAGTCATACGTAGGGAGTACGTATACGAACCCACATAATGAATTTATGCGTGCATACTTGATTTGTGTATGGAGAAGCACCATGCATCCAACTCCACCTAAAAAAGAAATTCAGAGCCCAAGAAACAATCATTAAAAGTAGTTTCAACCCGTCATGAGACATGTTACAAATTGTTGCATTTTCTAACTCTAACAGTTGTGTCACTTACTATGTATTTTTAATTATTCGTCATATGTTTTATCATTTTTCTAGGTAAAGACAAGAGGCTCATATCCAGATAATAACACCAGCAAATGAAGCTACAAAATAAACGTCACACCGTCTACTAGGGGAAGGTTTCCACACCCATATAAATGGTGGTTTGTTCTCCTCCCCAACCAATGTGGGACATCACAATAGCCCAAAGAGGACAATATCTGCTAGCGGTGGATCTGGGTCGTTACAAATGGTATCAGAGCCAGACACCAGACGATGTGTCAGCCTTCTCGCTGTTCCCCAAAGGGGGGTAGACACGAGGTGGTGTGCCAGTAAGGACGCTGGGCCCCAAAGGGGGGTGGATTTGGGGGCGATCCCACATCGATTGGAGGAAGGAAAGAGTGCCAGCGAGGACGCTGGGCCCCGAAGGAGGGTGGATTGTGATGTCCCACATTGGTTGGGGAGGAGAACAAACCATCATTTATATGGGTGTGGAAACCTTCCCCTAGTAGACGCGTTTTAAAGCCTTGAGGGGAAGCCCGAAAGGAAAAGCCCAAAGAGGACAATATCTGCTAGCGGTGGATCTGAGTCGTTACATCTTCGAACCATGGAATATTTTTCTTTTATTCTAATTATATTTTTACCATATTTTCCAGAGTCGATGTCAATTTTTTTTTTAATATAAAAAGTTCTTAGATAGTTTTTTTTTTTTTTTTGCACGGAGCGGTCATGACATGCACTTAAAAACACTCTTATTTTAAAAGAAAAATACGGTCGTTACAGATATTCATCAGCACGTCATTTTAGATTTATGAGGGTAGTTCTTTCTTGTATATTCTTCCATTAATCACTCCTCCATGGAGTCTAAAAGCTATATATATATCTTCCCACAAAGCTAACTATAAAAAGCTTCATTACACGACCTTTTCCCTCACCATTATTTCTAGCAAAGATGGTTGGATTTTTCTATTCATCACCTCACCACAAAGGAGATCAAGTGGCTATAGAAAAAATTAAGGTATATCCAAACCTTTACTTCTACCATCTTCAATATCTAATCTTATTCATTTTCACAGAACAAAAAGACCATAATTTATCCAAAAGGCTTAGACATCACATGGGGCAAGGACGACCGATACTGGCGCTTGCCTAGCCGGTACCAAAACATGTAAGCGACTCTATCCGTTTTCATTTAAGACTTACATGCTTTGGTCGACATATATCGATATTTAACCTCTCAGGAAGGACCCGAGCGCAGCTGCGGAGCTGCTGCAAGTGTCGTGGCTCGAGGTGACATGCTCGACCGATAACGTCGAGGCTGGAAAAAGCTATAGAGTTGGCTTCAACGTATCGATGGCACCAGCGGCTTTTGGATGGAAAGGGTGTGACGTTTACATTATGGCTAAGATTGGGAAGGCAGGGAGATTTGTGTACAAAAAGATGTCGCTAGAGAACAAATGTTCTGTTCCAAATAAGTTTAGTATGCCGGAGGAGGGTCTTATTATCACTGTGAAACCTCCACCAAGTTCACTAGGAGACCATTGTCTGTACTTCGGAATGTACGAGGTTTGGAGTGGGAGGTGGAAGGGTGGACTCAAGATCCACCATGCATTTGTTGAGAACGTTAACCACGAGTCTTTATCAACTTGAGAGTGTTAAGGATATTTAGTCATGAATTATAATTTAACATATTATCATATTGGATCTTTTTATTATAAGCAAATACCTAGATATTTAGATATTTGTCTTCATTTACGGTAGGTATCATATTTTCCCTATTATTATAGGCAAATATGTTGTAATCATTTATTCTCATATCCTTTATAATTTATTAGATTGGATTCTTTAAATGATTATAAATAGAGAATTTTCAAGCTATGTGTTGGTTTTAACAAATATTGTCGGCACAAATTACAATTGGGATGACTTTATTAGAAGAATGTTTTTTAACTTTTGCGCATGAGGAAGGAAAATTTATTAGTCAAATTGATCTTCTTGAGAAAAACAATCGAATAGAAGAATGTTAGGAATAATGTTAGGAATCACCGACTTTGTTGTCTACTTTGAGTATAAGCTCTCATTTTATTTTATTTTGGTTTTCGAAAAGTAGAAATTATTCTTTACTAACCTTTTACCTCTCCCAACAATCCTCTCACTCAAATGTTTAGTTGCTAAATAAATTTGAAAAGGAATCACGGTATTATTTGTGGTCAGTCATTGGTTGAATTTTGGCAACTGATAAAAAGTATGTTAACCTTTAAATAAATTGGGTCATTTCATCCTCTCGTTTTTATGTCGCCTTTTCTAACGGATAGTTTTGTCAAAATACCTTGACGAAGGTTATAACTATAGTGCGCTAGGTCATTATTTTTTGGGCTAAAATTTGTTCGGGTATTTTCTTATAAATAAGACTCTCGTTTAATAGCAGAGACACATAGCCTATCACGTGGGTTTGGTTGATCATATAGTTACAAAGCATAGATACGGAGAATATGGTATACACGAAAGAAAGAGATGGTGGTATAGTGGATCAATACGTCATTGATCAAGTTGATCCTCTTTTCATTTGGAACCACAATGGACTATTGCATGCTCACTAATTATAAGAAATAAAGCAATTAATTAGAAAATGGTATGATTGTAAAATTAAATACAAAAAAAGATTGGTGTATCTCTACTTCGAGAATTATCACAGTTCCAAACTTAACGGGATTGTTCATCTTTTAGTAATCATTCTTTTCAATCTCCTTTTTTTTTTCTTTTTTTCATTAACAAATGTATTTTTCTCATGTTTCTATTTGCAGAGCATTCATCAAAACATTATTTTGATCGCATTTCATATACTCCCCTTACTGGACTACAACTTCCTTCATGGCTTACGAGTGCAATCCTCCCGAGATTAACACACTCAAATTTAAAACCTAACTCCTAATTTTTAATAGATCTAAGAGAAATTCGAGAATAAGAATTCAATAACTTACTTTTGGATTTTTTTCGTTTCTTAACAACTTTGGATCTAGAACATAAGGAGGCTCGGCCAGAATCGGACTTCTTGTGGCCGAAATCGGACTTACTTTCCTCTCTCTCTAGAACTTCCCTTCTCTCTTTACTTTTCTTTTCTTTTCCTTTCTTTTCCTCTCTTTTCTTTCCTTTTTTTCTTTTCTTTTTTGTTTCTTTTCTTTTCTTACCTTTAACTAACCTCCCAAAGGAGGGCATAATGACCAAATTACCCCTCTTGGTTGACTTTGACCATTTTTCTAATTTTTTCCATTTTTTCATTTATGTTTTTCTTAAGTTTATGAGAGTCTTCCGAGCATTTTTCTCTTCTACAAAGTCTTAAAATTCAACCCTTAAGACTGTCAATAAAATCTTAGGAGTTTGGTCTCGATAGAAAAAATCAGGTATTTAATACCTCATCGGGACTCGAGTGTTACACCCTAGTATGTGTTGAGCATGACTACTTTATTTTCCTTGGATTATGGTTTGTTAAAAACCATAAATCATTTGATTTTGTTGTCCAAAACTCGGAGGGTAATTTGTCTTAGGGGATTTTTACTAATTGCATGAGGTTTGTCCCTTTCATGAGAAGTTTGGATGGTTTCTCAACCCTAAGTGGTAAGCAGTAAGCAGAGGTTATTTTTCTAGTTTCCTTGACTAGTTTGATTTTCCACATAAAATTGGATTACTTGGACACAGGTCAAGAGCGTGTTCTTCTCTACAATATACACAAGACTCAGTTGCTGGTTGAGAAATTACAACAACAACAGCTTGGACTGACTTTAGCCAATGAACCTTGTCACAATGCTAGAGTCTAGAGAATATTAATGAATGAAACTAATTGAGCGTTGATGGATGTCAAAGCATCAATTTCAAGTACTCCTCAATTCTTTTTTCTTGGATTGCTTCTCACATCCGCCACTAACAATTGTTAGATGCTATTCTTTATGAGATCTCATAAGTTTCATTGTATGCCTTTGACAAGATAGGTCTATTGGCGGATGGATTCACCACATGTTTAGTAGCAATGTTAAGTCCATTCTAGAAAGTTTCCATTTGGATAAAATGGGGTAGCGATGGTGAGGGCATTTTCTAAGCATCTTCTTGAATCTCTCTCAAGCATCACTTAGTGTTTCATCTTCAAAATGTTGAAAAGCAACAATTTCATTTATGAACCGTGCATTTCTAGTGGGTGAGAAATACTTGAGAAAAAAATTCTCTACTAGACTACTCTAAGAATCAATTGCTCCCAGTGGTAAGGTGTTCAACCATGATTTAGCACCATCACTCAAATAATAAGGGAATAAACTCAATCTAATCACATCTTTATCCACTCACTAAATCAAGATGAGTCACTAACTCTCAAAAATAACTTTAGATGTAGGGGGGTCTTCTAACGGTAGTCCATAAAATGGCCCAATGGTTTGTAGCATTTGAAACATCACAAGCTTTATCTCAAAGTAGTAGATTGCATTTTGGGTTTGATAATGCACAGATTTAGCTCCTCCATAGCTGAGTTTGCATATTTATAATTGTCATTTCTCGGTCATCTGCTAAATTAATATTATTAGTAGGGATTCTCACTGGATTTGTAATCACGGCTGAATTTTGCAAACTGCTAATTTAGTTGGGATCCACGGTCTTCTTGTTGTATATTCTTTTATGTTATTCTCAACATTTGCATCGACCTTCGCCTAAAGATTCTCTCTATTTCATAGTCCAAAATAAATTTCAAACGAATAGGTGGGTTCATACATTAAATTCAACAGCAAAAAATTCAGCTTACTATTGCTTTTTTTTTAGCTCCAACTCACTACAATGTATCACAAGTAAAGTAACTGAATTAGGTTCCATAACATCAGTGCAAAAAAAACTCGATTACTTATGAAGGTATATAGTAAAATAGCGTGAAATTCACAAGAATAAGTTCAAGTATACACCCGCACATAAGTAACAAGTAATAAGTAAATTATTGATTATACAGCAAACTTTTTTTTTTTTTCTTTTTTTTTTTGCAAATTAAGTGAGTTTTATTGAACTTATTTAAGAATAAGTTCAAGTATACACCCTCACTCACATGCCTTATTCACTCACTGCAATTTAGAGATTAGTGAGATTTGTATCCTAAAATCTCGTAATTAATTATTTAATTTTTAATAATATTATTTACAATTTAATATTATCGGTTCTAATATATGGATAATGTTGGGTGCCTTATTCTTATTACAATAAATTTAGAGATTAGTGAGATTTGTATCCTAAAATCTCGTAATTAATTATTTAATTTTTAATAATATTATTTACAATTTAATATTATCGGTTCTAATATATGGATAATGTTGGGTGCCTTATTCTTATTACAATAAATTTAGAGATTAGTGAGATTTGTATCCTAAAATCTCGTAATTAATTATTTAATTTTTAATAATATTATTTGCAATTTAATATTATCGGTTCTAATATATGGATAATGTTGGGTGCCTTATTCTTATTACAATAAATTTAGAGATTAGTGAGATTTGTATCCTAAAATCTCGTAATTAATTATTTAATTTTTAATAATATTATTTGCAATTTAATATTATCGGTTCTAATATATGGATAATGTTGGGTGCCTTATTCTTATTACAATATTGATGCGACCCACGTAGGAAACATGTAAGTGACTATCTTATACAATAAATTTGTATAAACCACAAAATATTTAATCTCTTACTAAGTTATGAGCGTGATGGAATTGAGCTCCTATTGTAATGATTATATCTATGAACACAAGTTATTCCACAACAAAAATTCAACTATAGATCTATAGTAGAGAAGTATGGATATCAATTTATCAAAAATTTTAATTAATTAAATTTACATTATTAGAACTTTAAACGGATAGGTATAGAGTTAAACCAAAAGAATCCATTTAGTTTTTAATAAAAATCAAACCAAGATCCAATGTTTTGGCAATGCAAATGAAAAGTTCATTCTCTTCCCTATATTGGGTGATCTAAAAATTTTCGTAGAAAGTATGTGAATGAACAAAACATGTTGAAATGATCCAGGTTAGACGAGGGGCTAATCTTCACTCTTGTGAAAAAGAACATTTATATTTTGCGCATAAAATGTCGTAAGAAACTTTCCATTGATAGGATCGAGATCCTCAATTGGTCGTTATCCACATTTTCGTACACTCTGTTTCTGTAGATCTCTTTGATGGCATTGACTCCTCGACTGTCGAGGTTCTAAGTTTGCGATGGTAACCGTTAATTTTCAAGATGTCAATGTGAAGAAAAGTGTTATTTACAATGTAGGCTCCTCAAAATGCTCATACTTTTGGAATGAATGTAATTAAGCTAGCAAATTAACGTTGTGATCACAATGGAACCAACAAAAAGCTTTGGCAGCTAAGAACAAAGATGTGGAAGCAACAAAAGTTATTTGAAGAGCATGGCTGCTCAAAGTGCTCACACATTTACATGTACCATACCATGATTTCTCTTCGAGTTAGGGCAATCTCAAACAACATATCTATAAGTTACATACCTTCCTGCAGTCTCACTTGGTCGGATGATCTTCAAGACTTGTCCACGCTTCAACCCGTAATATCGAGCAATTGGATCAGTGACCTGAATGCGAGGTAGCTGAGATAAACAAACACAACATTATGTTAGAACAAAATTGTAACGGTTCAAGCTCACTACTAGTAGATATTATCCTTTTTGGATTTTTTTCGTTTCGGGCTTCTCCTTAAAGTTTTTAAAACTAGGGAGAGGTTTCAAGACCCTTGTAAGGAATGACCCTTATAAAAAATGCTTCGTTCTCCTCCTCAACTGATGTGGGATCTCACAATCTACCTCTCTTTAGGGCACAGTCCTCACTGTCGTTCCCTTCTCCCATCGATGTGGGACCCCCAATCCACCCCCCCCCCCCCCCCCCCTTCAGGACCCAGTGTCCTTGCTGACACACCGCCTCATGTCCACCTCCTTCAGGGCCGAGTGTCCTTGCTGACACACCGCCTCGTGTCAACCCCCTTCAGGGCTCAGCCTCCTCGCTGGCACATCGCCCGGTATCTTGCTCTACTACCATTTGTAACAACTCAAACTCATCGCAAACAGTATTGTCCTTTTTGGGTTTTTCCCTTTTGGGCTTCCTCTTAATGTTTTTATAACACGTCTACTAGGGAAGGGAAAGGTGTCCACACCCTTATAAAAAAATGTTTTATTCTCCTCCCCAACGAACGCGGGATCTCACAAAAACAATATACATTTCAAGAGACTTTTTAATGAGTTCACTTCGGTGCCTTTCGAGAAAAAAATCGATACTCACCTGCGTTTCTTTCACCGTATACCTCTCCAACAACGTCTTCTTCTCTTCATTTGTCAACAGCTGATGCTCAGGAATAAGAACATGATCTTTAACATTAACCATCAATTCAGCTTCCTTCAACAACAAGTAGAAAAGGGTAATTATAAGCACAATGATATGAAAATCACAAAACTTTTGCAGCTTAGTCTCAAACAATACCTGAAAAACCTCCAAATGGAATTTAGACGATATTTCGCTTATACAAGTACGAGCAAACGGGGTCAAATTCTGTTGAACAACCAATATAGCTCGAAAAACATTCTCCGATTTCATACGATTCGTATATGTTTTCATCGTCTTGACACCGACCTTCGGCTCATCAGGAAAAAATATATATATCTATAGAAACGAGCCATAAACAAGAGATGAACAAATAAAAGGATCACTAACGATTCATATTATCATTGTATAGCATGAAACTCTACCTGATCAGAGCTATTATTTCTCATGGCTTTATTGATAACAAGATCTTCTCTCTTCATGTTATCACCATACTTATTCCTAAATTGATTTCTTGACATCTCAATGTCCAAATCTCCAACATAGTAGCCTCGATCTTTCAACATTTGCATCAATGTTTTTCGGACTCTAAAGAGTTTCGTGATTTCTTCCTCTGATAACACCATCGCTTTTAGCTAATAAATCGTTAAACAATTCAGTTCTCAGTATTATTCTCAACGAGTAGTACGAAAAACAATATAAATCTCAAACCCTAAACCAAAGAAGAGGGGAAATTAATCATACACCATATAGGAATTCCATAGCCAAATAAAAGGAAATCACTAAATCACAAACACTCGATTCGACGCATATATTGAAACGTTCCGATCAAATTTCGGGCAGTTCTCAACCATTATTCTCAATAAATAGTACAAAGAACCGTATAAATCTCAAACCCTGAACCAAAAACAGAGGGGAAATTAATCATACCGTATATAGGAATTACAAAGCCAAATAAAAGGAAATCGCTAAATCACAAACACTTTCGACACATATGTTGAAACTTTATGATCAAATTTCAAACAGTTCTCAATCATTATTCTCAATAAGTAGTACGAAAAACAGTATAAATCTCAAACCCTAAACCAAAAACAGAGAGGAAATTAACCGTACAACATATAGGAGTTCCATAGCCAAATAAAAGGAAATCACTAAATCACAAACACTCACACATACATTGAAATGTTATGATCAAATTTCGAATAACTCTCAATCATTATTCTCAATAAGTAGTATATAAAAAACAGTATAAATCTCAAACCCTAAACCAAAAACAAAGGAGAAGTTAATCGTACAACATATAGGAATTTCAGAGCCAAATATAAGGAAATCGCTAAATTACAAACACGATTCGACACATACATTGAAACGTTAGGATCAAATTTCAAACAGTTCTCAATCATTATTCTCAATAAGTAGTACGAAGAACGGTATAAATCTCAAACCCTAAACCAAAAACACGGGAGAATTAATCGTACAACATATAGAAATTCCATAGCCAAATAAAAGAAAATTGCTAAATCACAAACTCTCGTTTCGAAGCATACATTGAAACGTTCTGATCTACGCATACATTGAAACGTTCTGATCTACGCATACATTGAAACATTCCGACCGACGCATACATTGAAACAAATCAAATTTCAAAAAGAAGTACAAGTAGGAAAAAAAAAAAAAGCCCTAAACCTTAATCCAGCCAAAAACGAGAACAACATCAAATCCATCAAATATATATATATCAACAAAATCACATACCCGAAAACAAGAGTGCTATGAACTTCTAAGAAGAAAATGTATCTGAAAAACCTGATTAAGAAGGAAATTATGGTTGATTTGATTTTTATTTGCAGTGCTTTCTCTCTCAACCCAAATATGTTGGTTTAGGTCTTCCAACAATTGTGGAGCTTTATAAGGAAGTGTTCTTTCTAAGCATTCTTTTGGCCAAAAACAATTTAATTTTCTTTACCTCTAAAACCTAATTACCTTCTCAATGAGGTTTTTGTTGGAAGATGGAAGTCACACATCCGCTAATTTAGGGAATGATCATGCGTTTATAATCAACTAATAATATCTTCATTGATACGAGACCTTTTGGGGAAGCCCAAAACAAAGTCATGAGAGCTTATGCTCAAAGTGGATAATATCATACCATTGTCGAGAGTCGTGTTCGTCTAACTATTTTAATCATTGAATTATGCTGTTGTTGATTGATGCTTACATGTGAATCGATTAAATTAATTAAAATTTATCGTGCAAATTAATTTTATATAAATTCAAACGTGACATCTATTTTTATTCTTTAGTTTAATAATTCCAATAATGGAAATTAAACCATTAATTTTTAAGATGATAATTGATGGATGACATAAACATTTAAATAAATAAAAAATGTTAATGATATTATTTTTTAAATACAATAATGAAAGTTGAAGAGTTTTCTCCTCTCTTCCTTACATTTTAGTTGTTCTTTTCAAATTTGATTTCTCCTCTCGTTGTTTTCGAATTTGGTTTTGCTTGGTCGGGTCTTTCTCATTTAAGTTGTACCTTTAAACAAAAGGATCTAATACGGAAAATTGATGTTGATGTTGCTAGGTGCTCTTGCGAGGTTCCCTCTCTGATCCGACCACTTTAAATCGAGAACGTGGGACGTGAATTCATAAACTAAATCCCTACAGAAGTCGCGTCATTGCATTTGTTCAATCGGAGGTCGCGTCACTACATTTGTTCAATCGAATCGGTGATTCAGGCTACAATCACTAATGACTGGAACTTGGTCCGAGCACTTGTGATTGAGTTGCCTGCACCATGACTGGAACTTGGTCCGAGCACTTGTGATTGAGTTGCCTGCACCTGAACTTGAGAAAGATTTTTTATATTGATCGTGTCTCACCTCCACCCATCACTCGTGTCTCGTGTCGTGTAGTGTACCAAAACTATTTCTTCCAATTAGACCACTCCAAAGAAACTTCTTTTTTTATTTGGGTCATTGTTTTTAGAACAGAGGAACAATCATTCAGTTGCGTTTCTTTTTTTTTCTTTTTTTTTTATATAATACATAAGAAATAAAAAATAAAAAAGTGGTGTCCAAATTTTTAAATATACATTTTCACCACATAAATTAAGTACAAATGACTGTACATATTGTTCATCAATTGCGCACGCTCGTGGGGCTGATTGCAGTCGAGTTTAGTTTGAAACAACGTATCGTTGCATGAGAAATAATTTCATGCATCGACTGATACGCTAAGAGCATTCAGCTCAACGTGCTGCTTACCCTCTTTCTGGGGATGAACGATAATGGTTGCGCAAGCCTCAGCCCTCGAAGATGGACAGTCCCCGACAACTCGAGATAGCGTTATGGAACTCACCAATGGCTTCCCATTACACAACTCATCTGGTTTATTTTGGTCGTTGGAGATGATCTCCCATTCCTCTTTTAGAGCAGCTACTTGCAGACCCTTGTCCACATGGCTTTCGACCTCGAAAGCAGTTGGCAAGATCACATAGTCGTTCAGTGGGTCGTAGAATGGGTCGGGATCGCCTGCTTTGAGCCAATGCTTGAGGCTTCGGAATAAGCGGTGGTCTCTAAGAACACGCTGGTGCTCACCAGGGACCCCAATCCTCGCTACTGCATCAAGTCCATCGGCCTGAAAAGAAAAAAGCACCATGGCTTCTGAGCATTTTTTGCAATCACTTTCGTCCAAAATGAACCAAAACAACAGTGTGAGAAAGCTACATCTTCGTGTTCGACAAAAATGAACCAAAATTAGCAGCAACACAGTGTGTGAGAAAGCTACATGTTCGAGTTCGACCAAAATGAACCAAAATTAGCAGCAACACAATGTGTGAGAAAGCTACATGTTCGTGTTCGACCAAAATGAACCAAAGTTAGCAGCAACACAGAGAGTGAGAAAGCTACATGTTCGCGTTCGACCAAAATGAACCAAGTTAGCAGCAACACAGAGTGTGACCAAAATGAACCAAATTAGCAGCAACACAGAGTGTGAGAAAGCTACATGTTCGTGTTCGACCAATATGAACCAAATTAGCAGCAACACAGAGTGTGAGAAAGCTACATGTTTGTGTTCGACCAAAATGAACCAAAATTAGCAGCAACACAGAGTGTGAGAAAGCTACATGTTTGTGTTCGACCAAAACGAACCAAAATTAGCAGCAACATAGAGTGTGAGAAAGCTACATGTTCGTGTTCGACTAAAATGAACCAAAATTAACAGCAACACAGAGTGTGAGAAAGCTACATGTTCGTGTTCAACCAAAATGAATCAAAATTAGCAGCAACACGGAGTGTGAGAAAGCTACATGTTTGTGTTTGACGAAAATGAACCAAAATTAGCAGCAACACAGTGTGAGAAAGCTACATGTTCGGAAAACGATCACATATTCACATGGTAGAAAATTATCTAAACTATAGGCTAAAGTACACCCGAAGCAAAACAAAACAAGGACAGACCACCAAGAGGCTCTTAGTAAAAAACGTTACGGGACGTTTTGGGATTCTACCTAAAATTCTAGATCCAAGCTAAAAACTTCATAATTTTATCTTAACAATGGGAAAAAATACATCAGATCATCATCTAAAAAGCGAAACGAAACAGAATAAACCTCCAAGGAACTCTTAGTAAAAAGGGTTTGGGGCAGAAACATATTTCAAGGAGCAGAATCTCAATGCCTAATTGATTAGTTAGAAGAAGAGGGTGAGGTAACAAACCATTGCCGATTCCACGGGAACTGTCCCATCACCATCGACGTAAACATACTTCGGCTGAAATCAAGAAAATTCAAGTAAGCTTTCGAGATTGATTTTTATAACTTAAAAGATGGCTAAAAGAGAGAGAATCATAGGACAAAATTGAATTGCGTAGCAAAATGTTAAATCATAATTGAAAAGATGCAATAGAATAGACAACAATGACCTCAATGTATCGCAGTTTTTGTAAATCAGCAACAGGATTTTCTGCATCTCCATAGCTAAACCAAGAAAAATTCGACATATCAGAAAATAACATGATGAAGCAAACATCAAAATAATCGAAACATTTCGTCTACAATGAATTCATGTCAAATATCATTTAGCATAACGAAGACTTACCAAACGGTATGCGGCGTCTCGAGACCTGTTGCATATATATTGTAAAACTTGACCTGAGGAGGTAGTTTAGCGTTCTTCAGAATTTCCCTCGTCTCGTTCGCCCATTTCAAGATCTCCAAATTAAATGGCAGGGGAATATCCATTCCATCATGAAGAATCTGGTTCGGTTCAAGTATATAGAAAAAAAAAAGTGTTATAACTTCGATCTCGTACGTGATTTATTTATAGTTGCGCACACAACAACCAATGGTACCATAAACCACAAGCTTTCCAAACCTTACTTCAAAATCATCTATTTCAAGAACTTTCTAAGCAGAACGATCGATGAGAATAACGTTCTTATCTGATAATGTTCCCTTTTGAAAAATTACAATAAGCAATTAGAACTCACCATGTTTGTCGAAAGAGATTCTGTCAGTATTTCGACACTTTCTTTAAGCGAGTAAGATTCCAACAACTTGTGAGCGTTTCCATCCGCGTCAAGTTTCTCTCTCCAGACTTCAAGTAGAGGAATGTGTTGCCAATCAAAGTCCGGAGAGCCCATTAGTTCATAAATCGATGGACACTCAATAAGCTGAAGAGGGGAAAAACGAGTATTAACTAAGCCAGAAGAGTATCCAAAAATTTAAATACAATTCAAAAACTAAAACACAATCTGCACAAGAATATCAAACTGAAAAAAACACAAACCTCAACAAATCCACAAGAAAAAAAGAGGAGAACGATTTCTTAAGAAGACGAGTATCAGTCACATTTGAGAGGAAAGAAATCAAAATAACCTCTACATATTTTGTAACACCCCAAGCCCACCGCTAGCAGATATTGTCCTCTTTGGGTTTTCCCTTTCAGACTTTCCCTTAAGGTTTTTAAAACACATCTGCTAGGGAGAGGTTTCCACTCTCTTATAAATAGCGTTTCGTTCTCCTCCCCAACCAATGTAGGATCTCACAATCCACCGCCCTTCAGGGCCAAGCGTCCTCGCTGCCACTCGTTCCTTTCTCCCGTCAATGTGAGACCCCCACTAAATCCACCCACTTCGAGTCCCAGCGTCCTTACTGGCGGTGCCCACGTCGTGTCTACCTCCCTTCAGGGAACAGCCTCCTCGCTGGCACATCACCCGATGTCTGCCTCTAATACCATTTGTAACGCCCCAAGCCTACCGCTAGCAAATGTTGTCCTCTTTGAGCTTTCCCTTTCAGGCTTTCCCTCAAGGTTTTTAAAACACGTCTGCTAGGGAGAGGTTTCCACACCCTTATAAAGGGTGTTTCATTCTCTTCCCCAACCGATATGGGATCTCACATATTCAATCTATCATAAGTATTAAACCACTTAAAGGCTAAAATCTAACGACAAACCGAAAGAACTAAGCTCAACTGAAAAGTCAAAAGATAGTAACCAGAGAAAAGATGGCTCGACACTACCACGTCAATCACGAGACCAAATTCCTCCGTCTTAAAAAATAAAATAAATATGAGCGTGAAACATATAATGGACATCGTCCTTTTGATTCATACCAGTTGGTGCATGCTCCACTTTGATATGAAGAAGTTCTCTCTCCATCCATTTACGAATGACATTCCACTCACAAAGGTAGATGTAACATATCCAGGTGCACCTGTTAAACCCATATTTCAATTATTCAGTCTAGCAATTGCAAAAACAATGAACTCTCATAAATATGGTAAGAAATCTTTCATATCTTAAATACTTTTGAATCTCACCCTGGAATGGAGCAGCAATTGCAATCCAATTCTGCACATACTTCTCAAAAATCTGCAAACAAACATAAGAAACTATTTGATTAAAACTCTTCATGTAGCGGAGAAGGAATACACGAAAATAGACATGAAACAGAAGAATCGAGCCTCCACCCTTCTCCGAAGGAAACGATAAAATGAAATAAACTAACAAAATAACTTGGAGTGTTTTTATGTGAATCAACTAATCAGTGCAAATTGTAAAGAGAATGGATCACCCAAATTATACAATGCAAGATTTTTGCCCCTCCATTGAAAAAAAATGTTAGTTCCATAGGAGTTCGGATGAAAACGGTTATAGATGATTATAGATAAAGAATGTGGAGAACGAAAATCTTTACGTCGCTGCGCAGGCTCATGAAGCATTTCACTAAAAGACCGCCCATTGAATGACTAATAAGATTAATCTTTTTCCCTCCTGAAGCATTATATACTGCTTCCAGTTTCGCAGCTAAGAGATCCAACGTTTCAGGCAACCTAGAAAAAACAGGTAAGAAAAAGTGTTACAAGACCCCGAACAAGGAACCTAAGAATAATATAAACAATCGATATCGGAAAACTCAATAAGGATATTACAAGTCGTGCAGAAAGTGCAAAGCAGGGACAGTATTATATGACCTGATATGTAAGTTACATCACGAAAATGAAAATATCAAAGGTATTGAAAGAAGATGTCGGTAGTGATAAAATAATCCGAAGTTTAGTTGATACCTGTTACTTTGACGAAAATCATATCCGAACCCAAAAAGCGTTTTTCCTTCTTGAAAACCCCACTTGGTCATTTCGACAATCATGTCATGGAAATAGTAAACAGAATCGCATCCAATGATCTATGATGCAAATAAAAATCTTGTTCAGTCTATTAGGTATAAGTTTCAACTACTTTAATTGGCTAAATTGAAGAAAGACAATCAGAAAATATTTGTACACTGAATCGAATATTTTCAAGAATTCATATGGCTTGAAGTTTTGGGATAAAATATAAAAATTACACACGGTTTCGACAAGAATCATCGCTAAGCCCTATAAGATTTTCCACATACATTAAACACAATACAACATATTCATGAAATTGAGAGTTGGAACGTGCTTGTATGCATAACACATGCATGTATATACTGATACTTTATCTACAAAACCCAAATTTATCTATGATTAAACATAATTATATACAAACCGATCGTTAAAAATAAAACGTACATGTCTTAGTGTGTGCAGATGCACGTGAAGAAAAGGATTAGATCTTTCGGTCCATCCCAAGTGCCAACGGGTTTGGACTTAAGTATTTTTAAAAGCAAAATTCAGTATATAGTAAGACTAAAAGTATACCATGTCAGGGTCCAAAGTATCGATTGCATACAATCCGTTTCTCTCATCAGGAACTTTGATTTTGACCTTTGGATCAAAACATACAGTCTCACCTGTTTCACAAGAAGATATTAGTGCACTAGAAAAAGACATAGAATGATGGCAAGCTTTTCTCGTCTTTTTTCGTGTTCTTTTTCCCCCCTCCACAATTGAAAGCATTTTCTCATCACATATCACAAGCACCAGAGCAAACCGGAAAAAAATTGTATCACAAGTTTTCGAGGGGAAAAGTGTTATCGACATAACTATGAAAAATGAAAAGTTAGCAGCTCAACCAGACTAGCCAAGTCTTGCAAAACTAAATCAGTTTCCAGCCAACTACTTGACAAGTTCTATAATCGATTCGTAACGTTGGATAAAATCAATACTGAGGCAGCATTGACTTAAGTACCCACCTATTCATTGTAAACTACGTCTAATTCATGGCAATCTTTGCAAGCTCTCTTCAAGACAAATTAGTATGACCTTTAAGTAGAATCCATTTCTTCTTAAAACCGAGGATTGACTAAATTTGTAATAGTCCAAGCCCGCTGCTAGCAGATATTGTCCGCTTTGAGCTTTTCTTTTCAGGCTTTCCCCTCACAGTTTTAAAACGCGTCTCCACACCCTTATAAAGAATGTTTCGTTCTCCTCCTCAACCGATGTGGGATCTCACAATCCACCCCCTTTGGAGCCCAGCATCCTCGCTGGCACTCGTTCCTTTCTCCAATCGATTATGGGACCCCTCAATCCACCCCCTTTGGGGCCAGCGTCCTTGCTGACACACCGCCTCATGTCTACCCCCCTTCGGGGCTCAACCTCCTCGCTAGCACATCGTCCGGTGTCTAGCTCTAGTACCATTTGTAACAGCCCAAGCCCACCGCTAGCAAATATCGTCTGCTTTGGCTTTCCCTTTCCGGCTTCCTCTCATGTTTTTAAAACGTGTCTGCTAGGGAGTGATTTCCACACCCTTTTAAAGAATACTTCGTTCTCTTCCCCAACAAACGAGGGATCTCACAACATTTGAGTCATTTATTAATGAAGTTCTCACGACACAATTGAACAACTGATAATACGGGAATCATAACAAACTTCATAAATTAGAAGGCCATCTAAAATATGCTAAAGCTGGAGAAGCTGAGCTAAGTTTTTACACCTTCATATACAAGTTACTACATTGATGACTTCCATCTCCTTGTTTTCCCAAAATTTTTGAGCAATGAAATCATTTCGAAACATCATATTCCAAGGGAACCCAAACCCTAAAACAAGAACACAAATTGAAAGCTATAAAAACGACCCCCAATCACCAAAGCTACCTGAAATTTACAAAGAAAAACTAGTGTACGAAACAAAATAGAAAGCCAATAACATTACCAGAAGAAGGATCGTAAAAAGACCAGAGGTCGGTTCGGAATTTAGTATCAGCCCCTAATATCCTGACCCAAACTCGCTCCTCTTTGCCCGTATCCTCATGAACCGCGTTCAAGATCGAACCAGCAACTCCCGGAACCAAAAGAACAGGATCGAGATTCGGATCGACGTACGGCTCGGGTTTCTTGATCAGCTTCAACCACAACTCCACCGACTTCACTATCTCCTCCAAGAGCACAGCCATACCAATCAAACCAAAGAAGGTCAATTCGCAGGCAGAAAGCTGGTCAACGAACCCCAAATCGGAGAAGAAAGAAGAAGAAGAAGACAGCGACGGCGACGGCGACGGCGAGCAGAATAATGAGGATCGGATAAGGATTTGGAAATGCCTGAAGCGTGGCAACCAGAAATCTGAAGGAAAGAGGCGGAGGTTTGTCCGGACTTGCAAATGATTGAATCGAAGTCGTCGGTCGATGTCCTCCACGGCTCCACCTCAACAGATAAATCCATAATTTATTTCTATTTAGAAAATTTTAAAAAAAAATGTGGGAAAAATCCACAGAAATAACATGAGTTCCCAATGTTTTTTCTTTTTTTTTTTTTTTTAGAGTTCATTTAAAAATTTTGTATTTTTACTGATCCTTAAATTTAGAATGCTTAAAGGTTAGATGTTCAAAATATTTCCACAATTCATATGGTTGAACTTGTCAAAAATATTGAATGAATTATAAGGATCGACTTATTAAATACTTGTACAGAACCTAATTTGAGCATATTCATGCTTTGACATAAAATTAAACCGGTCAATTCAAAATATTGCTCATGAACAGATAAGCAAGTGCAACAACTGAAAAATTAGAACTAGGAAGAAAAAAACAAAATAAAAAATTATCCCACGTTGACTAGATTGAAAAAGTGGGAACTTGGGAAGATTCATCGACTTACTGAGTCACAATCGTTCCTCTGTTTCATCCCAATTTTGTGATTTGGAGCTAGTTTGAGAATATATTTTCTAACAGCTCTAGGTCGGGCTTTCAGCTAATTTGGCTATTGTTTAATATGTTTAGATCCTTTCCTACCATTTTCAACTCTTTGAAAAGCGTTTTAAATACTTTTAGAAACATTTAAGGTTAGTATGACTATTTTTTAGATAGAGCTGAGTCAATTTCTATAATAGAATTCTAATTTATGGTTGTGGGACTCCTTAGGCAGAATTAGATTTCAAGGAGTAGTTTTAAACTAGCATCAAGGAAGCATAGTCACTTAGGTTCAGGACAACCAAGTAAGTAGTTATACTGTGGCTTGATTGGATGACTTGATTATTGTATGAACGACACATGCCCTGTGACCCTTACACGTATAATGTTTCATGATTCGATGAATTTTAGCTCTTTCCTTTTTTTTTTTTTTTTTTTTGTTTGATAAATATGTTGTATTATTATATATTTATAGTAATATCATAGGTATTATTTAATAACCGCAAACATGTTTAAATTAATAAAGTTAACCAAAATCAGGTTATAGTGTAGTTCAACACATGGCAAGCACGTTTATACATACGACCAAAAGGTTAGATGTTCAAAATATCTCCACTCTCCATACGGTCGAACTCTTTAAAAGTATTGAATTAATTATAAAGATCGACTTATTAAATACTCGTACAGAGCCCAGCTTGAGCATAGTCAAACTTTGTCGTAAAATTAAGCATGTCAATTCGAAGTATTGCTCATGAACAGGTAAACAAGTGTAACAACCGAAAAATTAGAACTATGAATAGAAAATAGAAAAAAAAAATTATCGGATTAACTTGAGAAAGAGGGAAGTTGGACTCGAAGATCCATTAGCTTGCTAAGTTACAACCATTACTCCCTTTCATCCCATTGGCCATTCGGAGCTAGTTGGAGAAGACATTTTCTAACTGCTCTACATTGGGCTTTTCGCTAATTCGGCTCAAGTTTGATATTCTTGGATCCTTTCCTACCAATTTCGACTTTTCGGAAAATGTTCTTACACTTTCAGCGATTTTTAAGGTTAGTATTACTGCTTTTTAGTTAATTTAAATTATTTAGAGCTAAGTTTAGATTATTTTATGCTAAGATAAGTCAATTTTCATAATAGAATTCTAATTTATTGTCGTGGACTCATTGGGTGGAATTAGATTTCGAGAAGTAGTTTTAAGTTATCATGAACGAAGTGTAGTGACTTTGACTTAGGACAACAAGTAATTAGTTTTAGCGTGGCTTGGTTGGATGACTTAATTGTTGTATGAACGACGCATGCCCAAGGGCCCCTACACGTGTAGTGTTTTATGATTTTTTTTTACATGTATTACGTTAAGTTTATACTATGATATGCATTATATCATGATTACAACTTAGATATGTATAAGTTACATTATGATGCCATTACGCTATGTTGTGGAATTATGATGTGATATCGATGTTGTAAGATGCATGTCCCTCCATAAGCCACACCAAAACTATGCTAACATGTTCACCATATGTCTATAAGACATTAGAAAGTCATATATGTATCTACGAAAGATGTGATAATTTTATGTATGTCTCATAGAAATACTATGTTAGTCCTCTGTCATGAGCTTATGTGTGGCGACTTCATGCCGTTTTATATATCACGTGCATCGAGATATTTCTCCATTATGATTAGTACGGACGTGTACATTACAATAACTATGTATGTTATGATATGGCACTGGTAGCGTGAGCGTATGCTAGCTGAAGGGCAGGCCCAGAGATATTTATACGCCTGCCTGGTGGATCCATGCACGTGTGTACGAGTCATGTGTAAAGAAGAACTACATATCCAATTTTCACCAAAATAGAGTTCAAAACTATGATGTTTTTTAAAAAAAAAAAAAAAAAAAAAAAAAGATAGATCCCACCATGATTGCATGTGATTGCATTTCTCGACTTCAATAGTGGTGATACTTACTGATTATTTTTAAATATTCAAGCACATGTATGAATGACAACATCATTATGTATACCATAGGAATGCTGTTATGATAGTTGCATTTCTGTCTAATTGTAGCCCTAAGATTTAAACAAGGCGTAACCATTACTTTGAACTTATCGTTATTTCGTTTTTACTGTTCCATTGATGTTTACTTTGATTTGAATGAATTTTTTTGAAATAGTTTAAACTCATAACCTCGTTTATGAAATGTTTATATGTCATGCATGCAATGACGATCTTATTTTTAATAGGAACATAAGGCCATTACAATTGATATCAGAGCTCTAGAAATGCTTGCAGTGCCGACCTTATTTGTCATGGCCTTGCAGCAAATGTTCGTTATCTAATAAATAAAAATTAGATTTTTCGAATAACATTTTCTATTTTATAAAATAAAATTATATATAAGAAAAATTCATGAGAGTTTTAGATGAATGAATCTTATTTACTTATTTAATTATTTTTAAAAAACGAAGGAATCTTTAATTATTGATTATAAATTTATGTTCCAAAGTAGCATCCAACTAAAACTATTATTATTATTATTATTATTAATCTATATTATCATTTAGTATTTATAATATTTTTAACGATGAAAATTATAAAAATTTTAAATTGTGATTAAAATTAAATTTTATAAAACTAATTTACAATTTAATCCTAATTCATATACTACTTAACACGTGGCAACATGTTTTTTTTTCTTTTTCATATATTAATTATATTATATTTTAATGGCAAAGTAATTCAAAATTTTGAATGCAAGAAATATACAGATAATTCAACCTCTTCACGTAACCGTTTTAATTGACTTTCTTTTCTTTTAGTAGACGTAGCTTCTAAGTCATTTGAAAAATAAAATAAAATAAAATAAAATAAAATAATTATCACAAATTATGACCGCTTAATAAAATTTTTGGCTTTTAGAATTACAGAATCAAATATTAAAATATAATAATTAGTTATGAAATATATTATAAACAACAGTAATCATTAATATTTTATTTTAAAATTTGATTAGTAGTATATTTTATCTTGTTCGGAAGATTTATTAGTTTATATTTTTCCCTTATTTTTAGATATTAAATGGTAGTTTGTTTCATATTTAAAGGTCGTGAATATTAATGAAGATAGCACTATAGATCCCACTTTTATTTCTCATTCTTAACATCAAATGATTTTAGATTCGAGAACAAACACACATAATACCGACTCTAGATCTGCTCGTATCCTTGAACAACTTCTAGTCATTAGTAGAGTGAGTATAAAACTCAATAAATAGACTACTTATAGTCTCTCGCTCATATCCGTATAGGATACCATAGTACTACACTCTATGCAAGATCCCACATCGGTTGGGGAGGAGAACGAAACACCCTTTATAAGGGTGTAGAATCTCTCCTAGTAGACGCTTTTTAAAAACCTTGAAGGTAAGGACGAAAGAGAAAGCCCAAAAAGGACAATATTTGCTAGCGGTGGGCTTGGGCCGTTACAAATGGTATTAGAGCTAGACACCGAGCGATGTGCAGCGAGGAGGCTGTTCCCCGAAGGGGGGTAGACATGAGACAGTTTGCCAGTGAGGACGCTGGGCCCCAAAGAGAGGTGGATTTGGTGGGAGTCCCACATTGATTGGAGAAAGGAACGAATGCTAGCGAGTACACTAGGTCCTGAAGGGACTGGATTGTAAGATCCCATATCAGTTGGGGAGGAGAACTAAAGACGCTAAGCCCTTAAGGAGAATGGATTTGGTGGAGGGGTCCCGCATCAATTGAAGAAAGAAACAAGTGCCAGCAAAGACGTTGGCCACTGAAGAAGGTGGATTGTAAGATTCCACATCGGTGATGAGCTTGGACGGTTACACTCTTACCTTATCAAAGATTTATGGTAGTTTGTGTTCTGAATACCTTGGTCGTCATCACTCCTCTTGGAAGCTAGATTTGGAGTTACATGGCCTACTTTTTGGCATCTAACAACCCTCACATGTCTCGACGCCATGGAAATGTTGATGTGGTTTCAAACCCATATCCCAAGTCCATGTTTATTAACTCAAATCTAGCCCAATCTAGAGGCCCATCAACCCCACCTTCTAATTTGTACCTAAATTTAAATCTTAAAATGATGATTTAAGGTATTTTGATACCAAATTTATAGTATTTTGCTCAATTAAGGAGAATTCGAGTGGTTCTAACTTGGTTATAGCTTAAGTTCGAGGTAAAATCTGTGTTTGAAATGTTTTTGAACGGTTAGCAAGGGATTACTTATCGAGTATTTTCAACACCTAGTATTCTCTAAAAACGCTTGCACGTAAAAGCAAAAGCATGCACAAGCTATGATGTGAGGGTGTTCTAGTAGCGACGGGAGACAACTGACATGTTAATTATTCTAGATTTTTCCTAGAAAATTATTAAATAGAGTGCAATCTCTCTCTTATTCTATTTTAATTGCTTTGACTTTTAAAAAAGTACTCCTATAAAATTTGAGTTTACAACCGGCATGTTTTTTTTTTTTTTCCACTCCAAGTATATATATGGTAAAATAGGTCGATCTAGGGTTTTAGAAAGTTAGGTCTTTTACAAGGATGTATCACTTTTGATGTGAGATATTACGTCGGTTGGGGAGAAGAACGAAACACCCTTTAACGGTGTGGAAACTTCTCTCTAGCAGATTGTATTTTAAAAACCTTGAAGAGAAGCCCTAAAGGGAAAATTCAAAGAGAACAATATCTACTAGCAGTGGGCTTGAGCCTTTACAAATGGTATGAGAGCCAGACACTAGGCGATGTGCCAGCGAGGAGGCTAAGCCTTGAAGGGGTGGACACGAGGTGGTGTGCTAGTAATGACGCTAGGTCAAAAGGGGTGGATTGAGGGATATTGTTAGGTTATTTATAGCTTAGTCAACGGTTATACATAGTAAAACTATATATGATAAATGACATATAAAATAAATGGTCATATAAATAAAGCTATATATATAGGGTAGATGTTTATATATATATATATATAGTAGATGGTTATATCGGGTAAAACTATGCATATAGTAAGCTCAATCATATATATATCTCTCCCGTTAGAGCTTTGAAAATGTAGTTTCTGTATTCTCTTACTGTACATACCGGAAATCATCAATAAAAAAAAATTTTAGCCAATATTCTCCTTGCATTTTCTCAATCCTGTTTTTTGTGTTCATCTAAATCGAGTGTATGCGTTGTTGTGCGATCCTAACCGGTATCACATCGATTGAAGAAGGAAACGAGTATCAGTGAAAATGTCAGGTTCTAAAGGGGGCTGGATTGTGAGATCCCACCTCGATTCAAGAGAAGAACGATGTGGAACCTCAAAAGAAAAGTCTAAATAAAATAATATCATAGACTTAAACGATCATTTGAATCGAAAATGATACCAGAACTATTCAATAATAGAAAAGGACATGAATTTCCAAATCATTCTACTTTCCATGAAACAAATTTGAATGGTCAAATCAGAGTTTCCACCAACCAAATAGCCAACAGGAAAGCTTCCAATTTTGGCATTGACTTTTTTTTTCATTTCTTGTCCAATTTTAAATCAATGTGTCCCACTAATTTGGAATCTTTCAATTTCTTGTTTTTAAAAGTTGGGGCATCGCAAAAGCTAGATTAACATTTAGTCATTCACACCAATAATTACAGGTAGTGTTTGACTTTAAAAGATCAATCTAAAATCACATTTGAAGTAGAAATTTATTAGAATGTTGAACGTAAGATTGAATTGAGAACATCAAGAAGCTAACGTGTAGGTAACTAAAATGTTTGTATGGATTAAGTATAAAAGAATGATATTCAAACCAGGTAACAACCGAAAATTAGAAAGAAGAAAAAAAAGTTGTCCCAAATCGATTAGATTGAGAAACTCGAGAATTGGACTTCAGTTTAACATTTTACAGATATTTTCTTTCCTCTTACCGTGTCTTTCCCTCTTTTATCTTTCAATTATATTCACAACCCTCTCTTACTTTATCTCTATTTCACTATTACTTTTTGTAATGGATTTTCGAGAAAATTCTTGTCATTTAATTTTTAATTCAAAAGTAATTAATTGTAACAAAAAAAAAATCATTCAATAAAATAAAATGAAAATGTAAAATATTACTAACTTCTTCAAAGACCTATCTCCTTGGCCCGACTAAATCTGCTTCTAATATTTTTTTTTGTTTTTGTTTTTTTGGTCGAGTTATTTTAGGGAAGAGAAGTGGTGAGAGGCGGGGAAATCTATTACCATTTTTTTTCTCTTTTATTTATTTATATAACCGACTAAATACTCTTTGGTAAACGTGTGGAAACCTTTCTTTAGTAGACGCATTTTAGCCTTGAGGTAAACTTGAAAGGGAAAGCCCAAAGAGGACAATATCTGCTAGCGGTGGGCTTGAGCCATTACAAATAGTATTAGAGCCAGACACCGAGCGATGTGCCAACGAGGAGGCTGTTTTCCGAAGGGGGTAGACATGAGATGATGTGCCAGTAAGGATGTTGGGCCCCGAAGGGGTAGACATGAGACGATGTGCCAGTAAGGATGTTGGGCCCCGAAGGGGGTGGATTTGATGGGGTCCCACATCAATTGGAGAAAGGAGCGAGTGCCAGCTGACACAATCGCACTTTCGAAGGCAGCGGACTAGCGATTGTGCGGCACTCACTTTCCCATGACAAGTGAGCTAAGCAAATTTATTCTTGCGTCGCCTACGGCCAAGCGACGTATGATCGAGCCTCTAGCCTCGGTTTTAAAAGAAGGTTTTTAGAAAACGAGAAGAGAGAGATTTTAGAAAGAGAGATTTTTGAAAGAGACGTTATATAAGCAAGCAAGAGAAAGATAACAACGGCTTAGCATATATAACCTTGGGTAGGGAGAAGTTGACAACCAGTCATATCCCCTATAGTACATTCGGAGGCATTTCATGTCTGGCAGGCCTAGACATGATATTTTTGAGGCGTCATACGCCCTAGAACTACAAAAGGAAAAACACTAGAATGGAAAGACATGACAAGGGTTTGGCTTGTCATGGGCATGCGGCCATGGGCAACACGCCCTGGACGAGCATGACCGTGACACCAGCGACGACGTTGGGCCCTAAAGCGGGGTGAATTGTGATATCCTACATTTGTTGGGGAGGAGAATATGAAACACCCTTATTTCATAAGGGTGTGGAAATCTTTCCCTAGCAGATATGTTTTAAAGCATTGAGGGGAAGTCCAAAGAGGACAGTATCTGTTAGCGACGGGCTTGGGTCGTTACATAAACTATGTTAACACGTTCACTCTATGCCTATGAGACATTAGAAAGTCATGTATGTTAACCATGACATATACTTATGATATCTACGTACACCATGATATTATGCAAGCTCGTTTTCATCTGCCAGATATTAGCTTAAGGTCAGACCGAGGGGGTATGTATGCAAGCCCACCTGGTGGGTCCATGTACTCATGTGTGAGCTGTGTGTAGAGACCCACGGCACATCCAACCCCAGACTAAAAAACAGAGTTGAAGACCATAATATTTTTATGAAAAGATAGGTTCTACCATAATTATATGTGATTGCATTTTTTGACCTTAACAGTGGGGCTACATACATACTAAGTATTGTTTTAAATACTCAACTCATGTACTACATTTTTAAACCGTAAAAGGGCCCTAGAAAGAAATTTTATGAGGTGAAGTACATCAATTAATGGAGTTTTATGACTTTAGTGAACCAAATAATGTGATATGTTTCCTATGTTAATGATGTTGTTATAATTATAAGTATAGGCTTAATAATGATGCCTAAACATTTGATCATGGCAAACATCATAATAATCTCCTTTGATTAATCACAAACAACAAGAGGTTTATTGTCAATTTTGATTATATATTCCAACCAACAATTGACACCATCATTTCAAAGTTTTAATAAGGCTACTATCAACTACGGATCAAAGAATAGGACATACCTAACGGGACATTTAGGAGTCAATATGGACATTACGAGTTCACGATCATGTCCTTCGATCTGACCAACGTTCCTGACTCTGGGTATTCAAGGATTTCTTTGACTTGTTTGTGATTGCCTTCATTAATAATATACTTATCTACTCTAAGACCGAATAAGAGCACAAGGACCACGTAAGGAAGGTACTATCAAGGTTAAGGGCTCATAAGTTGTTTACCAAATACTAGCGTCAGTTTTGGCTTTCCTTGAGCACATCGTGTCTAGAGAATATTTTTCTCCAAAATTGTGTAATTCCAACCCAATGTCACGTGAGAGTAGACCTAGGACCTAGAAGGCACTGCCACGAGGCCATCCAACAACGCTGATGGAAGTTACTGATCGTGTGGGTAAAGGAAAAGTAAAGAGCTATTCAATCATGCTTTGAATTTTAGAAGCTGCGCTAAAACTCAAGAACAAGGCTTCGATTTTCTAGGTATCGAACATACTATCTTTGGGCTTACAGAGCACCGGACACCTAAAGAACTTATACCACCATCGTTTACCCAAGAGTATAGCCAAGTCAAATTGGATGATAGACCCTCTAGAGATAGAACGATGAACTTAAGACCTATGCATTAACTCAAAGAGTATAGCCAAGTCAAATTGGTTGAACTTTAGGCAATGCACAACCATGACCCCAAGTTTAATAGGATGTTAGATTATGACTATGTCACAGGGGATGTAGGAGAATGCAGTGTCGATAGACGTCAAATCCAAATTTCGAAACCTAGACATAGATTTTATCAAATTCATATTGTTAGTACCAATCACATGACCTAGCTGTTTATCTAGGATAGTATATTAGGTTCGGTATTTAAAGGTTTATATTATGTGTGGAAAATGATGTAGGTTGGCTTATTAGATTCACAATCTTTGGACTTGTCTGGAAAGGGACGAGTTTTACTGCATTTTCGTAACTTTTTCATGTCAGTCCACGTCGCACTTCCATGTTTCATATAATTTAGAAATTAGGTCATGACATATCTGATCTCGACCGGAAAACTCTTTAATATATTTGGTTTTAGGAAAACTCTCTGTTATATAACGACCCTATTTTTCTATTTAGAGTTGTTACCACATATATGATGTGACTTTTTTATGTAAAAATATTCATTTAAAATAATTTATAAAACCATATCACCGACGAGTTGGCAATAAAATCCTTACCACAAAACTCAAAATAAACCATGTGAAATATAAATAAATAAAAGAAAAGATAAAAATGAAGCCCCTATCTAACCTAAGAGCTACTAAATAAATAAAATGCAACTATCCTAACACAAGTTTCATGGTTTTTCATTACAACGCAACGCTGCTGTCACCTATGTAGGCCTTGAATTTACCAAAAATATAAGAATAGCATAAGCCTTGAGTATTTTAAGAAATACTTAGTAAGTGACCACACTATTGGGGTCGGGGAATGCAAACACATACAGAATGATGTGACCTATCATTTAAAACCGTCTCCTCTTAGACGACTTTCTATTTAGGATAAATTGGATGTGTAGTACTTTTCTACACACGACCCACATGTGCGAGCATGAGCCCACCTGGCAGGCTCGCACACCCACTAGACCTGATGGTTGGGCTACCTTCTCTGGGCTATTGTTGGACATCCGGAGGGAATAGTGATCGTCGTTGCCTCATGATAAACATGAAGATCATTTCAATTTCATAGTGTACGCGTTCGTACCCATTATACAACTTAAGTATTTTGATGCACATGGACATACAATTATACATTAGGTCCCTCATATTTTCTATTGTAATAAAGCATGCAAGACAACCCCATTCTTTCCTCACATAGTACACTCGGCAATATGTGTACATAAACTCTTATAAAATTTCATTTATAACATAAATTTCAAATCATGGCATAGGGATTTTGCATCATAAATTTCCTTATTTCAAAACATATCATAACATGTCATAGCATATCATGTCCTAACATAACATAGCGTAGTACATCTAATAGCATAACTTATCGTAACATAACATGACATTTCATTTATACCATAATGTTATTTGACATATCATATGACGACACATATCAAGCAAATCACACATATGACACGTGCAGGGCCATTGGTCACGTGTTATCATACATAAAACAATTCTTCCAACCAAATTGATAGTAGAGTCACTTACTTGGTTGGCCTAGGTCGAAGGTACTACGACTCTTTAATGCTAGCTTAGGGCTGCTCTCTAAAATTTAATTTTACTTAATAGTCCCACCATCATAAATTAGAATTATAATATGAAAATTAACTCACTTAATTTTGCATTAGTTAAAAGGTAGTCATACTAAGCTTAAAATGTTTTCGAAGAGTTGAAATTAGTTGAGAAGGGTCCAAGCGTATCAGACCCAAGTTGGATAAGTCGAAATATCGACTTGGAACCATGAAAAAATGCATTCTCTGACTGGCTTTGAACTGCTCGAGTGGGATGAAAGGAAGACCAATGAAACCTCCCTTTTACCGTGGAGTCCAACTCCCTATTTTCTCAACGTCTCAACTTTCATTTTTTTTCAAAATTTATTTAGGTTATTACATGTTATGGGATTGAAATTGATCGTCTTATTAGCTTTCTTTGTTTACAGGTACGTTCTTCCAAAGGTTATTTTTAAAGGGTACCCGAAGACTCGTATTTAAGTAACGATCTTGATCAGTAGGTGTGTAATATCACAATTTGAGTTTAATACCAAATAAAAACAAAGAGAAAAACGAGTAAGATTTCAAACGAGTAAAACATAATTTAGTTAAAAAAAACATTCACAACCACACATGGACCTTTCCCTTAATGGAATCAACATCATACAAAAACTCTAAAGAGATAAAGTTAAAAAAAAAAAAAAAAACAAAACCATGTGACAATGCAATCAAATTTAATGAATTTGATAACTTAGAAACAAATAAAATTAATTGCATTGTGGTCCTTCCACACCATTTCATTTCTCAACCAAATTAAGGGCAGTGCCCTAAAAAGACAGAGGAACCTCCAACGCTAAGGACAAAGTTTAGGGCACCTGCCCTATGCACATGCCAATCCCCATTCTAATTATTATTATTATTTTTTGTATAATATAATCTTCAATATTTTTAATTACATTATGATATAATGTTTTTTTATTTAGGGATTGATGCCCCCACCATATATTAATGGATTGATATCAAAATAAATCTTTATAATAAGCTCTCCCACCAAAAATGGATACAATTATGTCAAAATTATGGATGGAGTTAATGAAATAAATACAAATCTTTATAATATTCTAAATATTTGTTCATAAATATATTGAAATAGTAAGGTCGTTGAGGAGGATTTTAATGTGTATTATTTTGAGTAATAACTAGAAAACATTAATTGTTGATGAATGGTCTATTATGTTTTTATGTTTTTATATATATATATATATATATATAAAGAAAATGGGTTTTTTAGGGCGTTCATATGACCCGATAACCCAATTAACCCAGTCTACCCAACCTGAACTATAAAGATTGAGTTGGGTTAGATTTGGTTCGATTTGGGTTTTATTGAATTTTTTAAAAATAAAAAATTCAGGTCGGGTTAGCTGGTCTAGTCAATTTAACTAATTTAAAGATAGGGTAACAACAACCCTGTTACTAATGTTATTGATGTTTTGTGACTTGTGAATGTTTGATATCTGTGTTTTATGAAATTTTAGTTATTAATGTAACTTGTAAGGTAGATAAGTATGATATTTTTAAATAATTAAAAAAATTATAAAAATTCGATAACCCAACCTAACTGAAACAGATAAATAGAAGGTTGGGTTGTAAACTTTATTTGGGTTGGTCGGATTATCAACTCAACCAACTCGAAATTTTGGGTTGGTGGAAAAGATTTTCCGGACCTAACCTATCAACCTCGAATACAATTAATAACGTCGATAACAAAAGAATAAACATAAGAACGAAGATTCAAAGTTTCGATACCCGAGAAAAAAAAAAAAGGGTAATAAAAGGTATGAATAGGTGTAAAAGGACAAAAAACACAGACCATTCATTTCTATGTGTCTCTCAAAATCCTTAAAAGGGTTGGCGTTTTGGATCTGAAACTTCACTGTTGTCCATACAAATCTCTCTCTCTCTCTATGTCTGTGTGTCTGTCTGTGTTCGATGTTTGAGATTTCGGGGATTACTATGTTGGTTTGAGAGGCTGAAGCTGCCAGCATGATCTGAAGGAAATGGGTTGTTAAGGGTTCAGATCATCTTGCAGCTTCAATCACTCATTCACCAACAAATTCATCAACTTAGGGTTTTCATTTCTTCATTTCAGGTACACATCATGTTCTATCAATTCCCATTTATAAACCTAATTCTATACGTTCATCTTTTGTTTGTACTGTATGTGAAATCTCACATTCGTTGGAGAGGAGAACGAAGCATTGTGTGGAAACCTCTTCCTAGCAGACACGTTTTAAAAACTTTGAGGAAAAACTCGAAAAAGAAAGTCCAAAAAAGACAACATGTCTGCTGTTAGTGGTGAATTTGAGTTATTACTATTTATTCCGTTGGTGGGTCTAAAGTAATTATTGGTGGATTCAAATGGTAGTTAAGCTATTTGTTTCAATGGATGATTTCCAACTGAACCTTGTTTCTTTGCTACTAGATGTATGAACCTAAACCTAAACCTGAACCCGTGTTTTAATGGTCGTCCTTGAATAGTTGTCACGTCTCTGAAGAAAGCGTGAGACATGAAATTGAAGTCAATATCATACATAAACCTCTCGAGCTTATTTGATATTGAATTCAAGTTTAAGACATCAGAAACTGAACTCGTGCTTCAATTGCTCTTGAATAGTTTTCATGTCTCTCCGAAGATTCGTGAAATGGAAGTCCATATAAATCATTTTGTTAATTCTATATAATTTCATTGGTACTAAATTCAAGTTTAAAATTACTAAATTTGAACTCGTTCGTGCTTCAATTACTCTGAAATAGTTTTCACATCTCTTAAACAAATGTTTGATTGTATGATTGTAGAGGAGAACAAATCATTCCTTATAAGAGTGTGAAAACTTCTCTCTAGTAGACACGTTAAAAAACTTTGAGAAGAATCCCGAAAGAGAAATCCCTAAGAGGACAATATCAACACTAGCGGTAGGCTTAGACTGTTACACAATATAATCCTCCTTACCTCTCCCGAGCTTATTTGATATGAGATTCATGTTTAAGATGTCTGAACCAGAACCCGTACTTCAATTACTCTTGATTAGCTTTTAATGTAACGAGAAAATACGAGATATATGAAATGGAAGTCAATGCGGTCTTTTCTCTCTATAGAAGTTGTTTTCACACATTTAAACCACGCATGTTTTGTCTAAATTGTCCAAATCAAATTAGTTCGTAAATTCTAAACCTTTAGTCTTATAACGTTCGTCTAATTTATGTTTGAATACAATTTTGACCCGGTCAACATTTTACTAAACTCATGGATATTTCATAAACAAATTTGAATTTTGTGTCGTAAAAGTCATGTCTTAAGCTCGATAAACACACCGTTTAGAAACTAAACTTGTAATTTAAGTTTATTGTTTTGTATTTTTTTTTAAAAAAATGAAAATAGAAACTATATTAATTAATTAAGGTATATGGTACTTTGTAATTGGACAATTTGTTTTTAATAATTGTCGTTCACATGTCAAATAAAGCTGAAGAATTTAAAATGTCGAGATGAGATGTCGATGTCGGGGTCGATGCCAACATCGATATCAATATTGATAGATGTCTATATTTCCAAATTTAAATTTGTTGTTCTATATGTGTTTTAATTTAAAAATCCAAATTAAAAAATTTCGAGATTTTAAATTTTCTCACACTCGAACAAAGCTAAAAAAATACAGACCCGATCATTGAAACTTTGGCTTTATAAATGATAAATGTATCAAACCGTCTTTAATATTTTAGTTAATTTTTAATTCATCGTCAACTTAAATATAGTTCAATGATTTAAAATATAAAATTAGCATTTAAAATATTAATAGCCAAATTATAAATAAATAAAAAAATCAGGGGTAATTTAGTAATTTTGTGGACATATTTGATTTTTCCTGGAAATGAGGGCTCATTTTATACCCTAACTAATTTTGCAGAAACCTTTTCTCTTCCCTTTCTAATGGTGTGGGGCCCTACAAAGGGAAAGAGAGATGGTACCAACCGGCAAAGCTCCGATCGGCGGTTACGGCGTCTGCGAGCGGCTGGAGCAGGCTCTCCGAGATTGCCACAAGCGACTACCAGAAGGTCCGGCGCGGCGGTCGGGCTGCGGGCACCTGAACCGATCTTTTGCGGAGTGCTTGGTGGCGACGGTGTGCCCTAACGAAGCGGAGGCGGTGCGAACACTCTGCTCTAGCGGCGGAACCGCTCTGAAGAGATCGCAATGCGAACAAGCTAAGTTTTCGTTCTCTTTATGTCTCTCTTCTCTCCAATTGTGAAATCATTCTAGATCCCTGAATTGAACGCCGTGGGAGATTGAAACGGGAATCGGCGAAGCTTTTTGAATTGAGATTTTGTAGATCGTAATAATGTTCTTTTGATGTTCATAATAATGTAATTGACGTAATTATAGATGTAAATCGATCAGAAGTTGAGTTGTTGATGCAATTTGACGCTAACTTACAAATTTGGTTACATGATTTACAGAAAATTGAAGTTTGTTCTTGATTTCTGGGTTAGAATTAGTCCAATAGGTTTGTCCATCCATTATAAGATTATTATGAAATTTATTGACAAGGAACTATATTTATTATGGATCATATTTGCTTCAAAATTCAATTTCTTTTCTTTTGATTTGGTTGATCTGTTTGAAAGTTTTGTTGGGAACAAAAATTATTTGAAAACATGTTTTTAATTGTATTCTTGTTTAGTTCTTTTTTTTTTTTTTTTTTTTTTTTTTTATAATTAAAATCCTACATTATATCCTTGACATTAAAAAAAGATCAATATGAATTAAACTTACCGCGCCAGCAGTCAAATTGTGATACTCGAGTAAATGAGAGGTACATGAATAAATCAAAGATCACGGCTGAATAAGAGCCATCAAGAAAAACTTAAAAGAATTGAAAGTTATCCTTATAAACAAAAACAAAATGCGTCTTTCTTTTTTATGGCTCAATCATAGGACATAAAAAACTCTGTTGAACGGTGGAGATTTTCTTCACTCTAAGAAACGAAAAACATGTAATTTGACTGTCACAGGAGATCACAGGAGATTATCAAGGTAGGTGTCGAATTTAGATTCTGAATTCTAGACATGAAGTAATCTAGAGATTCGAAATCCTGGACATAGAGTAAATCTAGAGATTCTAAATCCTGGACATAGAGTAAATCTAGAGATTCTAAATCCTGGACATGGAGTAAATCCAGAGATTATGAATCCTGGACATGGAGTAAATCCAGAGATTATGAATCCTGGGCATAGAGTAAATCTAGAGATTATGAATCCTGGACATGGAGTAAATCAGAAGGACATGGAGTAAATCAGAAGGACATGGAGTAAATCAGAAGGACATGGAGTAAATCTAGAGATTCTGAATCCTGGACAGGTGTCGAATCTATAAATTCTGAATCCTATGGAGTAAATCTAGAGATTCTGAATCCTATGGAGTAAATCTAGAGATTCTGAATCCTGGACTCTGAATCCTGGACAGGTGTCGAATCTATAAATTCTGAATCCTATGGAGTAAATCCAGAGATTCTGAATCCTGGACAGGTGTCGAATCTATAAATTCTGAACTCTGGACATGGAGTAAATCTAGAGATTCTGAATCCTAGAGTAAATCTAGAGATTCTAAATCCTAGAGTAAATCTAGAGATTCTGAATCTGGGACATGAAGTAAATCTAGATTCTGAATCATCTGTGCCATTGAACAAAATTTATTTCTATTTTTAAAATTATTTGTGTTATATGTTAGTAGCATATTAAAAACACAATTCACGAATATGTATTGACAACAATTCAAATGTAATTTTATTGTATTTCAAATAAGTTCAACTTAGACTGAAACCAGGTTACAAAGTAACAAACACAAGCACACCAAATCTCTTCATAAGAGTTGACACAACAAATCTCGTAGTGGCTAAACTATTTCTACTTCTTCTACGAGATTGTAAGCTCAAACCTTTCGTCTTACGTGTGATGTCGTATTATCAAAAAACGCAGAACTCGAAACATACCTATCTTTTATGTTTAATCTCTACCATAAAATACAAGCACACAAATTCTTTGTAACAGATGGCATTTACAATGCAAAACTATGAGGAAAATCTATGCCTATCATGAGGAGAAGTATAATCAATATTGGGGCCAAGAGGAATGATGCCAAATGGATTGATTTGAGGATGGCTTCCATAATAATGCTTCTTTATGTGTTCCATATGAACAGAGCTGCTTACCCCTTTAGTTTGGTATATATCCTTGGTGTAATTGAACAGATTTGGATACTCTCGTAGCAGTTTCTTATTACATTTGAAGTGAACTGCATAAACCTAAACAAAAAAGAAAGAAATATTGATCAGTGAAGTCGAAAAATTAAACACGTTCTTAACAGGTTCGGTTGATGTCATTACCTCGTCGAATCTTATGATGGTGACAAACAGCCGAACGTCTGCTTCAGACAGTGTGTTCCCACAGAGGTAACGTTGCTTGGAAAGTATGTCCTCACATCTGTCCAGAGCTTCATACAACTCTTTCACAGCCTGTATAAGGATGTTTCATCAGTATCTATGTCTCCAGTTTGTGGATTTTAGTAACGGTGTTCATCCTCCGGGTTGGATTCAATCAGGGGACATTTTCAATTCAAGATAAGTATTTGACTTGTAAATTCGGCCAACTTAAATGGTTCCGAGTAGCTGCTCGATCTAACTCATTATAAATAAAATAAGACTTTGAATTAACAAATCGTTGGGAATGTTTCGGAGTACAAAAGTATCTACAAGAAATGCATAAGTAACTATCATAAGAAAAATTAATATATTTGCGTTGGATCAATTCAATCACAACTTATTTAAACCCAGAACAATCTTACTGTAACATCTTAAGCCCACGGCTAGCCGATATTGTTTTCTTTGGGCTTTCCCTTTCAGACTTCCCCTTAAAGGTTTTTAAAATAGCAGGAGAGGTTTCCACACCCTTAAAAAGAATGTTTCGTTCTCCTCTCCAATTGATGTGGGATCTCACAATCCACCTCCTTCGAGGGTCTAGCGAGCAAGGGTCCAGCGTCCTCACTGGCACTCGTTCCCTTCTCCAATTGGTGTGGGACCCCAAATCCACCCCTTTGGGGCCCAACGTCCTTGCTGGAACACCGTCTCGTGTCCACTCCCCTTCGGGGCTCAGCTTCCTCACTGGCACATCGCCCAGTATCTGGCTCTGATACCATTTATAACAGACCAAGCCTACTACTAGCAGATATTATCCTCTTTAGGCATTCCCTTTCGGGCTTCCCCTCAAGGTTTTTAAAACGTGTCGGGAAGGGAGAGGTTTCCACACCCTTATAAAGAATGCTTCGTTCTCCTCTCCAACTGATGTGGTATCTCGCAATCCGCCCCCTTTGGGGCCCAGCCTTATAAAGAATGCTTTGTTCTTCTCTCCAACCGACCTGGGATCTCACAATCTACCCCTTCGGTCTAGCCTTATAAAGAATGCTTTGTTCTCTCGTCTAGATTGATTGGGTTTACAGAAATTCAGATTTTATTTTTACACTCTAAATTGTCAGCTGCTATACTGAATTGCTTACCTGGTCATAAGGCTGTTGCATCCTTGCAAAACCACACTTATAGACACCGTTGTTAATGGCGTCGTATATCCATCCATTAGTCTCGTCAATTTGGGCTTGCAAGTGAGGAGGATACAGATCTAGAGCTGGATTCTCTGCTATATCATTGAATTCAGTATTAAGCATACGAATTATCTCTGAGCTCTCATTGTTAACAATGGTTTTCAGTTTCTTGTCCCATAGAACCTGTCACGAAGAACACACTAAGAGGACTGCATAACATTGAAACATCTACTTATAAGCTCAAATTACATTCATAGCCATGGCTGAAACTTACAGGAACTGTGTACTTTCCAGTGTAATTTGAACTAGCAAGTTCATACAGATCTCTTACACTTTTAGCTCCATTCAATTGGTCAGGTTCAGCCCCAGGCTCCTCTGTATCAGAACCAGGAAAAACCCATCCCCTATGATCATCAGTGTCCTTGGTTCTTTCCCAAATTGGTTTGACTGACTGAGCAAGAAACAGTTTGAGGCAAAGAAGAGCAATATTGTTTCTCAGTAAAAACATCATGGATTCATTTAGCTATGGAAATAAAATATCTACCGAGAAACTGATCGCCTTTTCGAGTCCTTTGATCTTCAAATATGCAAGGCATCTGGAAGCCCAAGGACAAGCATATGAAATGTAAAGATGATATCTCCCTGATTCTGCTGGAAATTGGGAGGATTGATCTCGTGAAATCAAATTGCGAAATGTCGAAGCTGTTCTTATAAAAGCGCCAGTTGTAGACATTTCATCAAGGGCCGATCGTGCCATTTTGCAGAAAAACCTGAAGGAAATCTCCACAATTATATTTGTAAACTGAGAGAATGGAAATCGAAGTGCATAAAACCTAGGGACAAAATCACTCATCACTAGATCTCAGCTCAACTGTTCAAGAGCAAATCAATCACTCAAAATTTTCAAATTCATGACCATTTTCCTTCTGTTATCGTCGATCTCATTCGGATCCAACACAAGAAAACTAGAAATGATCACACTAGAAAGTCGAAATCAACGTAAAATGGACCGACCAGATCAACCAAGAGAGAGAAATCAATGCGCTAATCCAACAAAACAAATACGTGATATTAATCACTAAATCGGCGATCATACTTTAGAAGATAACAATCAAATCACGCAAACAAGCGACAGCCGCCGGGCGAATGATTGAAAAGGTCAAATTCAGAGAAATCACTTCAAAACGACGATCTTAGAAACATGAGGAATTGAAAAGATAAGAATAACCAGAGAGTTAAGGATCACCTTAGAGATGTAAAACAGTGATTTGAAAGACGAAGAGGACGAAGAGGACGAAGAGGACGAAGAGTTCTTTGAGGCGATGGGAGTGCAGAAAGCATTCAGAAAGCTAAGAGTCGATCACCTTTACTTTCGTTTTTCTCTTCCTTTTGTCTATTTCTTGGCTTTCTTTTAAATTTATTTATTTATTTATTTTTATTTAAACTAAATTAATAAAAAAAATGATTTTAAAATTTTCAAAATTTTAATAATATCCTTACCCACTACAAAATAAATAAATAAAATAAAATGTAACAGCTAGTTTTTTTTTTTTTTTTTTTTTTTTTTTTAATAAATAAAAAATGGTTAATATTTACTTTAGAAATATATTTAAATAATTATTTAAAAAATACTTTTGGTCTTCATAAAAAAAAAAAGTTTTTACCGACGAAAATTATTTATCTTTGAATAATGTACAATAATATTATTTTTATTAAGGGAAAAGAGTATGACGTGTTTGTTCCACCAACTCTATTATTTAAGTTAGCAAGAAAATTTGAGTGTAGAAAGCGTTTAAATCACGAGAAATCACTTGACATGTATGGTACATGTCCCTTACGAGAACGTAGTCTGAGTTATAAGTAGGAAGATCATTTAGTATAGAGAAACATCAAATGTCTAAAATTTCTTTCTACTCTCTTATCTTCTCTACGTTATTTGTTTTTTCCCTCCTCCTCCGAGCTTACCCCACCATGGCTCAAGACCCATTTTCAATATTTCGTTTATTTTTTAATCTAAAATCAACTACAACGCTTTTTTAATTTAGAAGATCGAATAAGATACTTTTTCAAGTATATAGATCGAATAAGATACTCGAACAAGTAATTTAGCGGCTAATTTATGTTGAAGGAGATATGATAAAAGATATCAAATCAAGAGATTGAAGTCCAACAAAATCATGTATCATTCAAGTGTTCAGAAGTTGGTTAGCCAATACCTCTTGATATCCTCTCCGTCAAATCAGAAACAAGAGCATATTTGTTGCTCTCACAACAAGCAGTCATGAATGCAGCCAAACTCACTCGATCGACATTGACTTCCTTATCAAGTAACTTATGAAAGAAGAGAGCTGCCATGCCGACTTTCTTCTCACTACAAAGCTTGCGTATTAGCGTATGGACCGTGCGTATCCAAAGCTTCTTGTCGAGCCGTTCCAAGATAACCATGGCTGAAGCGAACTCTTCTGTTTTGCAATACTCATAAGCTAAGGTCACCCGAGTAACCTCGCACGGAGTCAGCCCATTGTCTATCATGACATCATATAATTGTCGAGCCTCGTCCAACCTCGACTCTTTGCAAAGACCACTGATTAAAGCACCATAACTAATGCTATCTGGTGCACAACCATGGACATTCATCCGCTGGAAAAACTTGACTGCTAAGTCAATTTTTCTTTCCCTACAATAGCCACATATCATGGATGTGTAAGTTTCCTTTGTCGGAACGAACCCAAGCTTAACGACTTCATCGAACAACTTCTCGCTATCGTTCATCATTTTCTGCCTGCAGAAGGCAGAGATCAAAGTGGTATACAAATGGACATCAGGCTGAAAACCAACTTTAAGCATCTTAGTTAAAAACATAAGGGCTCGATTCAAATCAGCATGTTTACATTGTTCAGATATCAGAATGTTGTACGTGACAGCGTCGGCTTCAACTCGATTCCGACACCCTTTATTTAGCAATTTGAAAGCCTCTTCGACTCGCCCTTTTTTACAGAGACCATCAACAATTGCATTGTAAGTACATATATTAGGGAAGAAACCTTCATTACACATAACCTCCATTAATTCATAGGCTCTACTGAAATTCCCTGCCTTACAATGCCCATCAATGAGAGTAGTGTAAGTGTTAGTGTTTGGAACCATTCCTTGTTCCTTCATTCTTTCAAACAACATTTCAGCTCTATTCAACTTCTCCTCTTTGCAATACCCACTTATCATGGCTGTGTATGTGTACACATTTGGCTTGTAAATATCACTTCTAACAAGCTTAAGAAACAGTCTAAAAGCTCTATCAGTCCACCCTTTCTTGCAAAGCCCATCGATTAATGATGTGTGGGTATACACATTGGGTTTCCAGCCATTTCTAACCATTTCTTCCAATAATTCAAATGCTTGCTTAACACTACCCCTCTTGCATAACCCACTAATCATAGATGAATAGTTTATCAAATTTGGTGATAAACCCATCTTTTTAACCTTATGAAACAACCAAAATGCTCTGCTTACAAAGCTCTTTTTACAAAAAGCATTAATAATCAAAGTCAATGTGGCATTATCAACAACAAAACCTCTCTCCATCATCTCATTTAACCACCTATCTACGTCCAAAACATTGCCATATCTACAGTTACCAACAATTATAGACTTATAAGTGCAAGAATTTGGAGCCATACCTCTTGCAGACATTTCGTCGAACATGTTGCCTGCATATTCGAGCAGCCCCATTTCAGCAGCCACCATGATTATACGATTCATTACTCTGGTGGTCAACACAAGCCCCTGGTTTCTCATGTCAATGATCATATCCACAGCCTCCTTCAACTTCCCAATTTCTGCAAAAACCCCTATCATACACTCCACCACTTCATCGGCTCGCTCCTGTTTGCATTTCCCAACCAATAACATCGTACAAACTATGTAAAGCCGCATGAAATAGCGAAATTTGGGGAATCCAATTGCCCAGTAAAAGAAACTCAACGCCATCATTGAACCCTCCTCGCTAGCAAGTGAAGCAACGACTGAAATGGCTTGCTCGTGAGTCAAAAAATCAGCATCCATATCAAGATTCAGCTTAAAAGGAGAGAATCTCAAATGGGGTTGGCGAAAATAAGACTCGATGACCAATGAACAAATCGTTTGCACAGGAGATTGCAACGAAGAAGAAGAAGAAGAAGAAGAATCACGGTGCGGCGAAGAGATGGAATCGAAATGAGATGAGGAGAACAATCCCGCTGAGGCAGAAACTGATAATCGTTGTGGAAAGGAAAATTTGTGGAGAAATCCATGGAGCCTTAGAATTCGGAGAGACGCCAAGAATTGCATCGAAGGCATGAAGGTCGCAGGAGCTCTGCCCCCATGCGATGCGAATTGTCTTGGACTAGTTGCGTTCATCCAGTTACGTGTCTAAATAATTAAATATGTTTGCTTTTAAAAAAAATTGAAGAGATAGTAAATTAATTATTTTTTTTAGCTTAATAAACGCAATTTTAAGATAATAATTAATATCTTATTTATCGTATATTTAAAAGCACTAATTATATAAGATTGAATGTCTAACGTAATCGAAAAAATTGCTTGACATACGATGATGATTACATTGTTATGATTTATGGTTTTGTATTCAAATCGATGTGATACCCTAATGATGATTTTACATGGAAATAAAATTTTAGAATGGTTCAAAATTTTACGAGTGTACATTCTTTTGGCAAGCGATCATTCGACCCTGTGGAGCGTTCGTCGAGTAACCAATTGACACCACATTTGGTGAGCTTTCATTTTTTTATATAGGCAAACTTAACTCTAGAGCTGCATGTCGAAACTCTTATCGAAACTATTACTTCTGAGGTTATGGCCTGAGGCCCTACCTGACCCTCTCCGAGTGTGTCTTCGACACTCAGTCTCCTCATTCTCTCCAACCTTTCTTATGCCTCATCTTGGCTTTAATACACACTCTTGGTGTGTTGGATGATGTATCATCCTCCTCAGTTGCATCATGACACTTGTCTATCCCAGCTCTCACGTGGTCTGATGGGTGTCACTTAAAGATTGCCACTAGCCATGTGTAGGGGTCACACAGCCTACTGTTCTCATACTGAGGTTGTGACACCCGGCATCACCAGGGAGAACCTTCCAGTTGGTCAAGTAGATAGACATTTGGAGTACGGTTATCGTTTTAAGAGCTAAGGGCTCCTCCATACTTATGAGATTTACCCTAGGGTCTTCCTCATTTGACACAATGACTTAAAGCGTAATTTACAAAAGGTTGATCATGGACCAAGGTAAATGTAAGCATAGAGCTAAGAGTACCCGAAAACCTTTGGTTCATGGACTCTGAGGGGGGGTTAGAGCACTCCCTAAAGGAAGAATGTATAAGGTTTAGGTATGTATGAATATGAAACGGTTAGCACATACCATAAGTCATAGTTTTGGCTAACTCTTGTGGCCATATGAGCACACTTCAGATTTTGTGTATTAGAATAAGTTTGACGATAGCTTACAAGTAAGTAGGTTACTGAGTATTTTTAATATTGACTCTTGATACACTTTTCTTTTTCAGGTGACAAGTGGAGTACTGATCGTGGTGGGAACATGTCAAGTTGTGCAACTGTGTAGGAGACCCTCAACCCGAATCATGTATTTATTTGTTTTAAACAAAGTGTTTTCTATTTAAAATTATACGTGCACACATGTATATTTCACTTATGAACTTGAACGCAGAGAATTGTATTGACAATTAGTTCATCCTTTTGGCCGGTGAAGCTACGATACCGTTTTGGTGGTGATCGCTCGTGTGCATCAAGAAGTTCCTTGGCTCGTTAGTCCTCTCTTCCATGTCGTTGCAATATCTTATCTACTTGTAACAAAAACGTGAGATTTCTCGACGTTATCGTTTTTCTTAAACCCATCCGTGTCGGGGTTGTTATTACACATTCTGGAACTATACTAAACTTGTTGAGCTCACCCTCATCTTTTCCAGAACAATGCTTGTGTTAATCCTCTGCGTGTTTGCTCTTCCTTCGTTTGCTAGACCGAAGGTCTTTGTTACGTCGACATTTATGTCCGACGAGACAAAATCGTTCGTCATCCATCCTTTTCTCTCGGTATATCGTGTTTCCTTTTCTTACAGGCAAGGTCTTAGAGTTTGTTGATGTGTAAGACTTCAGGTATGGTCGTGGGTTCGTTGGAGGCGAGAGTTCTCTGGCGCTCACGCGTTTCTCAACGACCACACAAGTTGTTGTTGTTATTATTATTATTATTATTATTTTATTATTTTTTAACCTAACGGGACATTACATGAACACTTCAAATTTTTCTTTCAACTAAATTGAATTTTATAAGCTAGTTTGGGGACCTTATTGACCTACGGATTATAAGCTCCAATGATGTAAAATTAATTAATTGAACTATTTAATTAATCAATTTTCATTCATATAAACGTATAGTTGAATTTTTATGTACTATAGGACAAGTTGTATTCGTTGATATAATCCTTACAAGCTAGTCGATTTTTCATAAGTTGTTCGTAGTTACAGCTAGGTCAAAAGTTCATTTTACTCCTGTAATTAGATCTTTCAACTCAAGTGCCACTATTCTCTAATGAATAGCTTGTTTATGATCTAGTCATAAATCAAGTTCCTCTCGAACAATTAAGAGGGTGGACCCCATTATTCAAGTCTTGAAATCAGTATCTAAGAGAACCACTCATCATCTACTTTGAAATCAGTATTTAAGAGAACAACTCACCTGCTTTCCTTATATGAAAAGAAATAAACTTCATCTCGTGATATCAAGTTCCTAATGTGGTTGTCATATTGAATCGACTACGAAAGTCATTCTTACCCATGCAAATCCAAAGATAAGCCCTCACACGTATAGGTTATAACTCATTCAGATTAAGATTGAATCGCATATGATTAATATGTGAAATATTAATCTTCTCAATTAACAGATTTATAGAGAGAGATTAAATACTTCGAGTTCAGTCTTATGCAAATTCATTGTATAGGATACCCCTACACACATGTCCCACGTGAACGATTTGGATCAAATTATTTATAACAATTACAAAGTGGGTCATATCAATAGTGTTTCCAAGACAAGACACCCCTTTTAGACGTCAACCACATATTATTCAAGATTACATTAATAACCTTGGATTTTCCTATCATGGATAATATGAAATTACAAATAAAATAATAAAAATTATTATTAAAAGTTAAATAATCAATTAGGAGGCTTTATGGTATAAATCTCAAATATTTTGTCGTTGAAATTTCGGGATTTTATTGAGAGGCTTAGAAGTCTAATTTCCAGATAACACATAAGAAAAAATGCTTAGAAATTTCAGAAACTCAAGAAAAATATGAAATAAAATATTAAAAAATTAGAAAAAATCCATTAAAGTGAATCTTATACTAAGGGCCTCAGTCCGGATGGTAAAAAATGTATACGATGGTCGGTCATGCTAAATGCAATCACGGACTTCTAATCCAGAAGCAGTAAAATATGTACACAAAGATGTTGTTGCCCAAGATCGAACTGAGGACCTTTAGTGTGTAAGACTAACGTGATAACCGCTACACCACAACAACCAAATATTTTTAATAATAAAATAGTTAATAATTATAATTTTTTTTAAAAAAATCTTTAATTACCTTAATTTTTTAAAAAAATTATAAATAAATACTCTTAAATCACTTTCAACCCTTAAGTACGACCATTATTTTCAATTTTATTCTTTCCCTACTTGATACTAGAAGTTAGATATTTGAGTCGTAAAGTTTATTATGTTTATGTTTGAAAATGTTTAAAAAAAAAAAATATCTAAAAAAAATTTAGTTAGAGACCTTTAATCTAATAGACTGACTTGATAATTAACTATGCCACAACACCATATGATTTAAAAGCTTTTTTCTATATTATGATATAATGTTATAAAACGGTAGGAAGAGTAAAAGAAAACATGCAGTGCCTAATCCAAAATCAGACGTGCTAATCCACTGTGCAAGTTTAAGTATATATTTTTATACTTACTTTTAAATTCCCACTTATCATACAGTGAAGGAAAGTATGAGGACTTGATGCATAACTGTGTGTTTGCGTGCATCGAGATACTTCTCCATTATGATGAGTACAGACGTGTACACCATGAGACTAATTGTTACCATCATGTTTGTCATAATGCTACAACGACCGCTATTCCCTTTGGGTGTGGAGCAACAGTCCGTCAGCGAGTGCTAACCCGACCCGCAGGTCTAGGAGGCGTGCGAGCCCGCCTGGTGGGCCCACATTCGCACGTGTGGGACATATGTAGAGAAGTATTACACATCTAATATAACCCGAACTAGAAAGTCGCCTAAGAGAATGAAATGATGTTTTAAATGATAGGTCCCACCATATTGCATGTGACTGCATTTCATAACCCTAATAGTTGGATCACTTAAAACTAATTCTTAAAATACTCAAGTCATGTGCTACTCTTAAATTTCAATACAAATGACAATAGCGTCGCGTTGAAGACCATAGAACTTGTGGTAGGATAAGTTGCATTTTATTTGTTTTGTAGTCCTAAGTTAGATTAGGTCATCGTTCTAATCCTTTTTTGTTTTATATAAATTTCACATTATTTTATTTAAGATTTTATTGCGAATGTTTAATATACGTTCACGCGCTTATCCACTACACCATGCAGTCATTTATTAAAGTTTATGCATATACTTTAATATAAATATATATTTTATGAAATTTACTTTTTTTTTTTTTTTTTTTTTTTTTTTTTTTTTTTTTTTTTTAACTTAGTTTAAATTATTATTTTTTTCCTAACTAGGTTTCCTAACCTTTAATATAAAACTACTATTTAATCAAATATTTCATTAATACTCTTGAACGTTCGTGAGTACTTTTAAGATAATATTAACAATTACGTCCATATACTTAAGGATATTTTTAAACTTTTGTTAAAATATTAAGGGTATTAATGAAATTTAGAAAGTTTAGAAGGATATTTTTGAAATTTTTGGGTATTTTTATGAACTTAGCCAATATTCTATTTATAAGAATTTATCACATAGAAAATATTTGTCTTTGCAAAAGAGAATAATTTTAGGGAGAAAATAAAAATTTTATATGAAAACATGGTGGACCCAATATAACTCGTGGTCATGTCTTTTTTGAAGAGTCATCTTTTCTCGAGTTCCTACCATGGTCAGACTCGTCTGACCCATTTTGAGTCATCAATGATATCATAGGAACACATGGTGGCAACCCAATGTAACTCGTGGTCATGTCTTCTTTGAAGAGCTACCTACTGTCGAGTTCCTACCATGGTCGAACTCGTCTGCTCCATTTCGAGTCAACAAAAATATCATAGGCTTTGCAGTGTGCCCAAGATCAAATGTTGTTCTATATAATATGTTCTCCAAACGAATGCCTAAGTTTTAGGTTGACTACAATGCGGGTCAGATGTGGTTCGGGTAGTTGATTTGGGTTAGTCGCGGCGCCACGTGTCAGCGCTCAGAGTAAGCCAAGCTTTTCCACTACCTGCCTAACACATGTCCCTCCAGTTGCTAGATGCGTTTCTCCTCTTTCTAGTCCCCGTGTGTTCGTCGCCAATTGCCTGAAACCCATTTTTTTTAGATTCCGGTCAAAATGGCATATCAATCTTTATTTTTTTTTTCTATCTTCCAATTCGTAACTTGAATTAACTCGATTCCTACAAGGAAATTCAAGACCTCAAGTCCACCTATACAGATATATTTTTCTTGCATTTTTTTGGTACTCACAATGCGTAATAAATGCGTTAAAAAATAAGAAAAATCAAGTTTCTTGCCGAAGTTCGAGATTCTTGGTTTCAATTTCCGACACGATTTTTCGCTACACCGGTTTGAAAATCATGCTCTAAGGCTTCCAATAAAATCTAGGAACCCGTAAAAGTTAGGAGGAAGCTTGTCATAAAGAAGAGTGAGTTTGTACCTGTTGGGATCGAGGTGCTACAACTTTCCCCTCCTTAGGAACTTTCATCAACAAAAGTTGGCTATTCCTAAACAAGTTCGGGGTACGACTTCCTAACGTCATCCTCACATTCCCAAGTAGCTTTGCTATCCAGATGGTTACCCCACAAGACTTTGACAAGGGGAATCTCCTTGTTTCGCAATCATTTGACATCTCAAGCTAAAATTTGGATTAGGGCCTCTTCGTATGATAGATCCTCTTGAAGCGGGAGCATTTCGTATTTAATGATATGGGTGGGGTCCGGTGTGTATTTCCTTAACATGGATACATGGAAAACGTTGTGAACGACAGCAAGAGTGGGTGGCAACGCTAACCTGTATTCCACAACACCAATTCTCTCAAGGATCTCGAAGGGACCTATGAACTTGGTGTTAAGATCGCACAACAATGCACACACTCGATCTAGATGAACACAAAGAACAGGATAGAGAAAATACAAGGAGAACTCTAGCTTAAGGATTTATATTGATGACTTCAAGTATGTACAGTAATAGAATACATGGAATACAGAAAGTACATTTTCAAAGCTCTACGTAAGCGGATATATTTGGTTCAGTTTACTATATATAGCTTTACCGGATATAGCTTTACTATGTATAACCGTTGACCAAGCTATAAAAAAGTAGCAGGCTCCATAACCTAACAATTCTCCCACTTGGAGACTGATCCAGTCAACCAAGAATTTCATTCTCAAACGATCACTGCACCATACCAATTAAGGTTTTGTATAACCTCAATTTTCCAACATCAACACATTTTGTCAACATGCCTACCAGATTCTTTGCACCCTCTATCTTCTCCAAACACATATCACCTTCTTCCACTAACCTGCGAGTGAAATAGTATCGCCTTCTAATGTAATTTGTCCTTGAATGATAGATTGAGTTTTTCACTAACTGTATGGCACTCTGACTATCTGTATAAAGAATCTTCTTGTACTGCTTCATACCTAATTCTTCTAGATAGTCTGTCATCCATATCATCTCCTTTCAAGCTTTAGCTATTGACACGTACTCAGCCTAAGTAGATGAAAGAGCAATGCATTTCGGAAGCTTGGACATCCAACTCACTGCTGTTCCATCTATAGTGTAGATATATTTAGATGTGCTCTTGCTAGAGTCTACATCTTCACTAAGATCAGCATCCACAAAACATTGCATAACTACTTTGCCATTGCCATAACAGAGTGAAGTATTGGATGTACCTCTCAGATATCTCAGAAGCTACTTCACAACTTCCCAATATTCTTTCCCTGGATTTGCCATGTACTTGCAAACAACTCCTACTGCATGTGTTATATCAGGTATAGTGTAGACCATAGCATACATCAAGCTCCCAACTGCTGAAACATACGGAACTGATGCCATGTGCTTATGTTCCTCAATTTTCTTGGGAGATTGCCCCTTTGACAATTTAATATGATTTTCCAAGAGGGTAGTCCTCAGTTTAGCATCATTCATCTTGAATTTGGACAACACTTTCTCAATGACCTGCTCTTGGGATAGATTTAATGTGCCAGTAAATCTATCTCGAAAAATCCTCATCCCAAGAATCTGCTTCGCTGCACCCAAATCTTTCATCTCAAATACTAAAGACAGGCTTGCTTTCAAGCGGTTTATCTCCCTCATACTTGATCCAGCAATCAGTATATCATCCACATACAGGAGTAGAAACACATAAGAATCAGTGTATTTCTTGAGGTAACAACACTAATCCTTTTCACTCCTATGGAAACCACTCTTGCACATGAAGGTGTCAAACTTCTTGTACCATTGTCTCGGTGCTTGTTTCAGTCCATACAAGCTCTTATTGAGCTTACACACCATGTGCTCTTTGTCTGGAGCTACAAACCCTTCTGGTTGTTGCATATGGATCTCTTCATCTAGATCTCCATGTAAAAACGCCGTTTTTACATCTATTTGCTCAAGGTACAAATTCTCCGATGCAACAATACTCAGCAGAATTTGGATAGTAGTTAATTTCACAACAGGAGAAAAGATCTCAGCATAATAAATACCTTTTCTATGTTAATATTCTTTAACTACTAACTGAGCCTTAGACCACCTTCTACCATCTTGTTTAACCTTGATTCTGAATACCCATTTATTCAATAGAGCTCTCTTTCTTGTAGGTAACTCAGTCAACACTCACGTATATTATTCTTTTCAAGTGAGCTCATCTCATCATCCATGGCTTGCTCCCACTTGGTTGAATTTTCCACTTGTAGGGTCTCATCAAAGAACTCTAATTCTCCTTCGTCAGTCAACAACAGATAATGTAATGAGGGTGAATATCTATCTGGTGCTCTGATAGTTCTAGATGATCTCCTCAACACCTGCTGAGGTGTAACTTGCTCCACGTCTGGTTCATCAACAAAAGAATCAGGAGTTCCTTGAGCTTTTGCTGTAACATCACTGGGTGAGTTTTCTTGCCACTCAAGCTCAACTTCCACTTGCTTCGTAGTCTTCAAGTTTATATTCTCTTTGTCCTTGTATAGGACATTTTCATCAAAGGTCACATCACAATGTCGTGTGATTTTCCTATTCTTGTCATCCCTAAACCTGTACCCGAACATGTTAGAGCCATAGCCTATAAAGTAGCACTTCACAGACTCATCATCAAGCTTGTCTCGCTTCTCTGGATCAACAGTAGAACAAAAAATTCTCAAGTGAGAGTACTTGAATTCTCAAGGGATAGTAGAGAGGTAGTTCCCTTAAAGTATTGACTCCAGGTCTTGAACAAGGGGCCCCACTCTCTCATTGGCTTGAGAGAGATTAAGTTTACTGGTTGAACCACAAACCAATTGTTCATTAGAGGATCAGTGGGACATGGAAAACAAGAAGTAACTTTAGGGATAAGACGGTAAATTGACCTAGCTCTAGTTAACAACCAGTGAAGGATTGATTTACTAATCATGGTTATATCAAATGGACAAAAATATATCTATAGTGAGGGGAGTGCAACTATTAGGCTATAGTGGAGTGTCCTAATAGTTAACGAATGTTGGTTAACAAGGTTAATGAGTTTAGCCGGTTAATCTCGGATCGTTGGAGCCCATGATCTATAGGTCTATGAGGTTCCTCTGCTAGCTCATATCGTACTAAACAATAGAACAATGTGACGAGTGAATTCGAAGTGTTCGAATTCAAATTAAAGAATATGCGCTAAATATATACGATATATTTAACTGTATTTTTGTTTTATTTACAAATTAAACAATATGTTATTTACAAATTCACATATACTAAATCCCTTCCAAATTTAGTCACTCACCAGATAACACAATCTCGTTCTAAGGCCAGAGAATAGTAGGGAAGGCACTAGTGGTGGTTCGAAACCGGTTCGTGAGGAAAAATGAATTTGAACTACAAAAGGTTAGTACTCAAACTCCTTGAGTTTTAATGCTTATGAACATGCTAGTTAATTAATTATAATTGATGTACTTAGATTGCCTAAGATCCAAATTGCTTCCACATGTGTTATAACAACACCATCAGCTGGGCCCCGAAGAGAAATGAATTGTGGTTTCCAAATTAGTTGAGGAGGAGAACGAAACATTTTTTTATAAATAGGGTGATCAAGGTACATGCAACTCCTCCCAAAAACCTTGAGAAAAACTCTCACAAACTCTCTCTTCTCATATACTAAATTCCTTCCAAGTTTAGTCACTTACCCGATAACATAATCCCGTTCTAAGGCCGGAGAGTAGGAAAGACACTAGTGGTGGTTCGAAACCGATTCTTGAGAAAAAAGGAATTTGAACTACAAAAGGTTATTACTCAAACTCAATGAGTTTTAATTCTTATGAACATGCTAGCTAATTTATTATAATTGATATACTTAGAGTGCCTAAGATCCAAATTGCTTCCGCATGTGTTATAACAACACCATTAGCTGGGACCCGGAGAGAAATGAATTGTGGTTTCCAAATTAGTTGAGGAGGAGAATGAAACATTTTTCTATAAAGGTGTGGAAAACTCTCACACCTAAATTGAGTTAGAGAACGAAACATTTTTTATATAGTTTTGTTGCTTGTTTTTGTATCCGTCATTGGCAACAACATGATGCTATAAATTAGATTGGGCTCCTTCGAACTCTCATCTAAACATAATATATTTTAACTTCCATGCAACAATTTCTACATATATTCCTATAAAATTTTCTATAATAACATCTTATTAGTTATTATAGGTGTAATGTATATATTTAGAAAAATAAGGTTAAAAAACTAAGAAGATTTAGATGGTACAACACCAATGTGATTCCGCCATATATATGAAACAAAACCAAGTCAATTTGTATACAAACGAAAAAGGTAACTAAATTAAACTCGGGAAAAATGAAGCCTCAAAACATCTTTTGTTTCATCATATTGCTTGCTTTTGAATCAAACATGATAATTAACTCATGTTTTGCCCAATCTAATTCTAAATACCAGCGCCCATTGTCTCCATGGGAAGTGGCTATTTTGAATCACATGAAGGATTCCACTCTGTTAGCTCATTGCAAGTCGAAAAACGATGATTTAGGTGAGCATGTGATCGTACCTGGAGGAAAATATTACTGGATGTTTAGTGAAAATGTTTGGCAATCTACACTATTTTGGTGTAATTTTAGTAGCAAACATGGGCAGGCTTCTGGTGAAGTGTTTTGGCCAGACAACGGAGGCTGGCTTCAAGATCGATGTGCAAGTAATACCTGCATATGGGCTGCTAGAGACGATGGCATTTCCTTACGTCTTGGTTCGCTCGATTCATATCAATTAATATACCCTTGGAAATGATTTTACTCAACCTTCATTGAGTTTATTTCAACTCACAGCTGTTGATCCAAGCATCATGCTTTATGAATGAAAACTCTTATTAGTTCTTTAAACATAAATTCAAGCATATTTTTATAAAAAAACAAAACTTAACACACTTGTATTTTGGTTTTTTTTTTAATTAAATTACAAATTAAGTTCATGGTGTTAAATCACTAACCAGACAAGGGATCCGCCCACGCATCCCCTCTGCCCCAGTGACATGTGTCGCACATTCAAATGCTGACTTCTTGGGCTCACACGGCATTAACGGCTCGACTCGGCTTCGACGGAAGCTCTGATGGCTCAGAAATGTGGTATTACACATTCTGGAACCATACGAAACCCTTTGAATTCGCCCTCATCTTTCTAGAACAATGGTCGTGTTAATCCTCTGCGTGTTTGCTCATTTTTCGTTTGCTAGACCGAAGGTCTATGTTACGTCAACGTTTATGTCCAACGAGAAAAAATCGTTCGTCATCCATCCTTTTCTCTCGGCATATCGTGTTTCCTTTTCTTACAGACGAGATCTTAGGGTTTATAGATGTGTAGGACTTCAGGTATGGTCGTGGGTTCGTTGGAGGCGAGAGTTCTCTGGCTCTTACGCGTTTCTCAGTGACCAGAAAAGTTATTATTATTATTTTTATTTTTATTTTATTATTTTTTAACCTAACTGGACATTACATGAACACTTCAATTTTTTCTTTCAACTAAATTGAATTTTATGAGCAAGTTTGGAGACCTTATTGACCTACGGATTATAAGCTCCAATGATGTAAAATTAATTAATTGTTCGTAATTACAGCTAGGTCAAAAGTTCATTTTTACTCCTGTAATTAGATCTTTCATCTCAAGTGCCACTATTCTCTAATGAATAGCTTGTTTATGATCTAGTCATAAATCAAGTTCCTCTCGGACAATTTAGAGGGTGGGCCTCATTGTTCAAGTCTTGAAATCAGTATTTAAGAGAACAACTCATCTACTTTGAAATCAGTAGTATTTAACAGAACAACTCATCTGCTTTCCTTATATGAAAAGAAATAAACTTCATCTCGTGATATCAAGTTCCTAATGTGGTTGTCATATTGAATCGACTACGAAAGTCATTCTTACCCATGCAAATCAAAAGATAAGCCCTCAAAGGCATAGGTTATAACTCATTCAGATTAAGATTGAATCGCATATGATGAACACGTGAAATATTAATCTTCTCCATTAACAGATTTATAGAGAGAAATTAAATACTACGAGTTCAGTCTTATGCAAATTCATTGGATATGATACCCATACACACATGTCCCACGTGAACGAAAGAGGGTCGTATCAATAGTGTTTCCAAGACAAGACACCCAACCTAATGCCATATACTATAGACCCTTTAGGTTATTAGTTGAACATAATCTTCTGATCCATAATGCATAAAATACTTAACCATGTTGATGTTGACATACAGTGGGAGTCGAACCCACAACCTTCTGATCCAAAGTCAGATGTGCTAATCTACTGCGCTATGCAGTCATTTTTAAAAGTGTACCGACATAAGTTATTTCGAATTCGTTCTCACTTGTGTCAAACGGGTCAAAAATATAATGATAAGTCATTTATGTCAAGCGGTAGGTATCAGGTTGGACTGCGGGTCGTCATTTATGTCAAGCGGTAGGTATCAGGTTGGACTGCGGGTCGTTGGATTGCTTCTCGAGCATGCAGGTCAGATGTGGTTTAGGTCGGCGATTTGGGTTAGTCGCAGCTCCGCATGTCAGCGCTTAGAGTAAGCCAAGCTTTTCCACTACCTGCCTAACACATGTCCCTCCAATTGCTAGACGCGTTTCTCCTCTTTCTAGTCCCCGTGTGTTCATTGCCAATTGCCTTAAACCCATTTTTTTTAGATTCCGGTCAAAATGGCATATCAACCTTTATTATTTTTTTTTCTATTTCTATCTTCCAATTTGTAACTGAGTTTCCTCCCAAAACATGCAAGAATCCTCACCTAAAGTACCGTAGATGAGTATTATTTCCTAAACTATTAAAAAAAAAAACGCATGGATCTACGGCAAAATCTTGAAGCAAAAGAGGTCACGAACTTACCTCGCGTTCTTGCCTATTTCTTGCCGAAAACGAATGATCCAAAAACAAAAACATTAACTCTTAGATCAACAATACTTCGATGTTCGGATTTGAGCATTGTACCCTCCTTTCTCTTCTTCTTTTTCTTTAAAACTTTAACTCTTCGCCTTTTCTCTCCTTTTTTTTTTTCTTTTCTTTTCATTTACTTGCAATCCCCTCGAGATGGTGTGTGGGGAAAAATTACCTTTTTATCTTCAGTTGACTTTGATCCGAATTTTCCATTAAATCACCATTTTTTAAAATTTTCCTAAGCTCCTTAAGGTGTCTCGAACATTTTTACTTCTACACCCATTTGAAAATCTCGCTCTAAGGCTTCCAATAAAATCTAGGTATCCATAAAAGTTAGGAGGAAGCTTGTCATAAAGAAGGGTGAGTTTGTACCTATTGGGATCGAAGTGTTACAACTTTCCCCTCCTTAGGAACTTTTGTCAACAAAAGTTGGCTATTCCTGAACAAGTTCGGGGTAAGACATCCTAACGTCATTCTCACATTCCCAAGTAGCTTCACTATCCAAGTGGTTTCCCCACAAGACTTTGACAAGGGGAATCTCCTTGTTTCGCAATCGCTTGACATCTCAAGCTAAAATTTGGACTAGGGCCTCTTCGTATGATAGATCCTCTTGAAGCGGGAGCATTTCGTACTCAATGATGTGGGTGGGGTCCGGTGTGTATTTCCTTAACATGGATACATGGAAAACGTTGTGAACGACAACAAGAGTGGGTGGCAACGCTAACCTGTATGCCACAACACCAATCCTCTCAAGGATCTCGAAGGGACCTATGAACTTGGTGTTAGGATCGCACAACAACGCACACACTCGATCTAGATGAACACAAAGAACAGGATAGAGAAAATGCATGGGGAACTCTGGCTCAAGGATTTATATTGATGACTTCAAGTATGTACAGTAAGAGAATACAGAGAATAAAGAAGGAACATTTTCAAAGCTCTACGTAAGCAGATATATATATGGTTCAATTTACTATATATAGTTTTACCAGATTTAACCATATACTATATATAGCTATTTACCATATATAGCTTTACCAGATATAGATTTGCTATGTATAACACCAAACTATAAATAAGTAGCCGGCTCCATAACCTAACAATTCTCCACTTGTAGACTGATCCAGTCAACCAAGAATTTCATTCTCAAATGATCACTACACCATACCAATTAAGTCTTTGCATAACCTCAAGTTTCCAACATTAACACATTTTGTCAACATGCCTGCTGGATTCTTTGCACCCTCTATCTTCTCCAAACACATATCACATTCTTCCACTAACCTGTGAGTGAAATGGTATCGCCTTCTAATGTGTTTTGTCCTTGAATGATAGATTGAGTTTTTCACCAACTGTATGACACTCTGACTATCTATATAAAGAATTTTCTTGCACTGTTTCATGCCTAATTCTTCTAGATAGTCTGTCATCCATATCATCTCCTTTCCAACTTCAGCTATTGCCACGTACTCAGCCTCAGTAGATGAAAGAGCAACGCATTTCGGAAGCTTGAACATCCAACTCACTGCTATTCAATCTACAGTGTAGATATATCCAGATGTGCTCTTGCTAGAGTCTACCTCTCCACTCATATCAGCATCCACAAAACTTTGCATAATTACTTTGTCATTGCCAGAACAGAGTGAAGTATTGGATGTACCTCTCAGATATCTTAGATGCCACTTCACAACTTCCCAATGTTCTTTCCCTGAATTGCCATGTACTTGCTAACAACTCCCACTTTATGTGTTATATAAGGTCTAATGCAGACCATAGTATACATCAAGCTCCCAACTGCAGAAGCATACGGAACTGATGTCATGTGCTCACGTTCCTCAACTGTCTTGGGAGATTGCCTCTTTGACAATTTAATATGATTTGCCAAGAGGGTAGTCCTCGGTTTAGCATCATTCATCTTGAATTTGGACAACACCTTCTCAATGTACTGCTCTTGGGATAGATTTAATGTGCCAGCAAATCTATTTCGAAAATCTTCATCCAAAGAATCTACTTCGCTGCACCCAAATCTTTCATCTCAAATACTAAAGACAGGCTTGCTTTCAAGCAGTTTATCTCCCTCATAATTGATCCAGCAATCAATATATCATCCACATACAGGAGTAGCAACACATAAGAATCACTGTATTTATTGAGGTAACAACAGTAATCCTTTTCACTCCTGTGGAAACCACTCTTGCACATGAAAGAGTCAAACTTCTTATACCATTGTCTCGGTGCTTGTTTCAGTCCATACAAGCTCTTATTGAGCTTACACACCATGTGCTCCTTGCCTGGTGCTACAAACCCTTCTGGTTGTTGCATATAGATCTCTTCATCTAAATCTCCATGTAAAAATGCCGTTTTTACATCCATTTGCAAAAGGTGCAAATTCTCAGATGCAACAATACTCAACAGAATTCAGATAGTAGTTAATTTCACAACAAGAGAAAAGATCTCGGCATAATCAATACCTTTTCTTTGTGAATATTCTTGAACTACTAACCGAGTCTTAAACCTTCTTCTGCCATCTGGTTCAGCCTTGATTCTGAACACCCATTTATTTAACAGATCTCTCTTTGTTGTAGGTAACTCAGTCAACACCCACGTATATTATTCTTTTCAAGTGAGCTCATCTCATCATCCATGGCTTGCTCCCACTTGGTTGAATTTTCCACTTGTAGGGTCTCATTAAAGAACTCTAGTTCTCCTTCGTCAGTCAACAACAGATAATGTAATGAGGGTAAATATCTATCTGGTGCTCTGATAGTTCTGGATGATCTCTTTAACACCTGCTCAGGTGTAACTTGCTCCACGTCTGGTTCTTCAGCAACAAGATTGGGAGTTTCTTGAGCTTCTGCTGTAACATCACTGGGTGAGTTTTCTTGCTCAAGCTCAACTCCCACTTGCTTCGTAGTCTTAAAGTTTAACTTCTCTTTGTCCTTGTATAGGACATGTACATCAAAGGCCACATCACAATGTCTTATGATTTTCCTATTCTTGTCATCCCAAAACCTGTACCCAAACATGTCAGAGTCATTAGCCTATGAAGTAGCACTTCACAGCCTTAGCATCAAGCTTGTCTCTCTTCTCTGGATCAACATGAACATATGCAGTACAACCAAAAGTTCTCAAGTGAGAGTACTTGAATTCTTTTCTTGTCCATACTTCTTCAAGCAATTTGAACTTCAAGGGTACTGACGACCCTCTATTAATCAAATATGCTGCTATGTTCACAGCATCAGCCCAAAATATCTATGGTAGTTTAGAATGAATCCTCATGCTTCTTGCTCGCTCATTCAATCTGTTCATCCTTTCTGCAATACCATTTTGTCTTGCCTTACCGGGAATTGTTCTTATTAATCTAATTCCCTCAAATGCACAAAATGTTTTTAAACTCTGATTTGTTGTACTCTCCTCTATTGTCAGACCTCGAGCATTTGATCTTCAAGCCAGTCTAATTTTTAACTTCAGATTTCCACTTCTTGAAGGTGGCAAACACATCTGACTTATGTTTCAGAAAGTAAACCCATACCTTCCTGCTGAAATCATTGATGAAGGTGACGTAGTACCTTGATCCACCAAGTGATGAAACTGAAGATGATCCTCAGACGTCTGTATGGACCATTTCCAACCGCACTTTCTTTGGTTCTCTGATAGCCTTTGTGAAACTAACTCGTTTCTGTTTGTCCATAACACAGCTCTTAGAAAGACCCATATCAACAGATTTTAAGCCTTCTAAAGCACCTTTCGCAGTCAGCATCTTTCGCTCATGTGTCCCAGTCTATGGCACCCCATAGACTTGAATTGGAAGCACTCTCAGTAGCAGCCATGTTTATACACTCTGCAGTAGTGTATAGGGTTCCAGATTTTGTGCCACGTGCAACAACCATGACACCCTTCACAATCTTCCACGAACTCTTTCCAAACTCTACTGCATAGTCTGTGCTATCCAACTGACCAATAGAGATCAGGTTCTTCTTAAGACCAAGAATGTATCTGACATCTTGTAATGTCCACTGATTTCTTGCTGGAGTTTGTATGGAGACATCTCTCTTCCCTTCAATCTCAAAGGTTTTGTTGTCGGCAAGATACACCTTCCCGAAATTTCTTGATTTGAAATTTCAAAACAATTTCTTACTTGGAGACAAATGGAACGATGCACCTGAATCCAAAATCTAGGATTCAGCTGGGTTTGTCCACACTAAGAATTAAAGCGTCCGCAGTATCTTCTGTTGTATATATAGAATCATCATCATCTTCTGATTTATGATTTTGCTTCTTCTTTAGTTTTGTACAATTTGTTCGAAAATGTCTTTTTCCTCTACATCTCCAACACGTTACGTTGGGTTTGTTTGGAGATTTTTCCCATTTATTTGATTTGGATCACCCGTGTTTGTTTAAGCTCTTTGATTTACTTCTTCCCCTTCGATCAACACTGAGAGCATTGCCTGATGAATCTCCAATTTCCTGTTTGCGGTGAGAACTACATCTTGAATTTCATCAAACTTCAGTTTATCAGATCCTTAGGAACTGCTGATTGCGGCAACAACAGTATCCCATGATTTGGATAAAGATGACATCAAAATCAACACTTTAATTACATCTTCGAAATTAATTTTCACTGAACTCTATTGACTTACAATCATATTGAATTCATTTATATGATCAGCAACAGATCCGCCTTCAAACATCTGTAGATTGAACAATCTCCGCATCAAATACACCTTGTTCATATCCGATGATTTTTCATACATATTCGACAGCGTATTCAAAAGATTTGACGTTGTCTTCTCCTTGATGATGTTGAATGCCACGTTTCTGGATAGCGTCAACCGAATCAACCCTAAGGCTTGTCAATTTTTGAGCTTCCACTGCTCCGTGGTCATGGTATCCAGCTTCACCCCCAATAGGGGTGTTTGAAGATCTTTCTGGTACAGATAATCTTCAATGTGCATCTTCGAGAAACCGAAATCGGATCCATCGAACTTCTCAATTCCAATCTTTGAACTTTCCATCTTCACTGATTGTGGTGAATTTCGCCTAGCTCTAATACCAGTTGTTAGGATCGCACAACAACGCACACACTCGATCTAGATGAACACAAAGAACAGGATAGAGAAAATGCACGAACTCTGGCTCAAGGATTTATATTGATGACTTCAAGTATGTACAGTATGAGAATACAGAGAATACATATTTTCAATGCTCTACCTAAGGGGATAAATATATGGTTCAGTTTACTATATATAGCTTTACTGGATATAGCTTTACTATGTATAACCGTTGACCAAGCTATAAATAAGTAGCTGGCTCCATGACCTAACACTTGGAGCTAAGCTTACCCATTTTTCCAAACCTCAACACCCCTCTCATGGGAACTACTTTTAGAAGAACATGTTCGCCCACCACAAACTCGAGATCCTTTCTTCAAGTGCTTGCGTAACACTTTTGTCTGCTTTGTGCAGTAAGTATCATTGATTTTTATTTTTGGACTGCCGTGTTGTTGGCATGAACCAATTTCAGTCCCATAAGTTGTCGAGTTCCAACCTCTTCCCAGAACACTGGTGTTTGACACCTCCTCCCATACAGGGCCTCAAACAGAGCCATTTGAATCGTTACATGATAATTGTTATTATAAGCAAACTCCATGAGAGGTAGGTGTTCATCCAAACAACCAACGAAAAACATCACACACGCCCTGAGCATGTCCTCTAATACTTGATTCAACCTCTTTGTCTGTCCATCTGTCTGAGGATGGAAGGTTGTACTGAAACGAAGTTGGGTACTAGGATGATAAAGAATCAGCTACCACATTATCTTTACTAGGATGATAAAGGATCTCAACATCATAATCTTTCACTAGCTCGAGTCACCTCCTTTATCTGGTATTCAACTCCTTATGGGTGAACAAATATTTAAGGCTCTTGTGATCTTTGTACACTTGGATTCTCTCTCCATAAAGACAATGTCGTCATGCCTTCAGTGTGAGCACCACGGCAGCTAACTTCAAGTCATAGGTAGGATAATCTTGCTCGTAGTCCTTCAACTGTCTAGAGTTGTACGCAATTACTTTCCCATTTTTCATAAGCACACAACCCAAACCCTTCATTGAGATGTCACTATACACAACAAGGTTGCCTGATTCATGGGGTACTGTGAGAACTCGTGCAGTCGCCAACCTCCTTTTTAACACTTCAAAGCTTTCCTCACAAGTTGGAGTCCACACAAAGGGCTTCCCCTTTTTGGTCAACTGAGTCATCGCTGCCAATGTTTTTTAGAAGTCTTGGACAAACTTCCTATAGCAGACAATCAAACCTAAAAAACTTCTTACCTCCATCACTGTCGTCGACTTAGGCCATCACATGATAGTTTCAATCTTAGCTTGGTCCACATTAATTCCCCCTCTTCAGACCACATGACCCAATAATGCTACTTCCAATAGTCATAACTCACACTTAGAAAACTTGGCATACAACTAGTGAGTGCTCAACCCAGTCAGAACCATTCACAAGTGATCTTCATACTCTCCTTCAGTTCTGGAATATAACAATATATCATTGATGAACACGATCACAAAGTTACGAAGTAATCCTTGAACACCATATTCATAAGCTCCACAGAAACCGCGGGGGCATTGGTGAGGCTGAAGGACATAACTGTGAACTTGTAATGTTCCTAGCAACTTCTGAAGATTGTCTTAGGGATGTCCTCTTCTCCAATTCTCAATTAATTGTACCCCAACCTCATATCTATCTTGTTGAACACAAACACCCCTTGCAGCTGATCGAAAAAGTCATCTATTCTCGAAAGAAAAAATGAATGCAAGTAAGGACGCTGGCCCTCAAAGGGGAGTAGATTGTGAGATCCCACATAGATTGGGGAGAAGAACGAAGCATTCTTTATAAGAGCGTGGAAACCTCTGCCTAGCAGACACGTTTTTAAAACCTTTAGGGAAAGGCTGAAAAGGAAACCCCAAATATGACAATATCTACTAACAGTAGGCTTGGGCAGTTACAAATGTTATCAGAGCTAGACATCTATAGATGTGCCAGCAAGGAGGCTGAGCCTCGAAGGGCATAGAAACGAGGCCGTGTGCAAGCGAGGAGGCTGAACCACGAAGTGGATGGACACGCGGTGGTGTGCCAGCAAGGTTGTTGGACCCCGAAGGAGGATGGATTGAAGGTTGCACATCAATTGGAGAAGGAAAAGAGTGTCAAGGAGGACGCTAGTGTTGGGTTTTATGTCCTAAAACTCATAGTTTGTAAACAAAAACATATTCTATTTTCAATAAAGTTATTATTGATGTTTATCCAAAGAAGATTGTTATTGAATAGAGTGAATATTAAGATTATTAATCTAAATCCAATAAACTAAGAACACTCTAACTATAGTATGATTACTTGAACTGTATGTAGAGACATAAGAGTGGATCAAGTTCAAGTATATAGTCAAAACGATCTATAGTACAGGAATAAGGCTGAGTACCTTATCCTAGGGACACTATAGATGCGGCCCACTTTTGTATATGATATAAACAATGTGATCACTAAATTGTACATGCGGAGACATGTGAGTGGGGGCGTCTTATGCAATGAGTATTGCATAAGATCAGACCATGAAGAAAATCACTCTCATTTTATAATGTCGTTTACTATTGAGACTGATTTTTTTTCATTCGATGACCTAGATAACTCGATCTTAATCCTAAGCTAACCATGAACACCTATTTGTTTGGAATTATCCTTAGATTTGCATGGGTGAGAGTGGCTCGAGTTCACCGACTCAATAGGCTTCCCATTTCAGGGGTAAGACTAGGTGAATGGCTGGGGACATAGGGTGTAAGATGGAATTCACTCCTACCCACTTTTAGGGATAGTAGAGATGTAGTTACCTTAAGTCTTGAACAAGGGGCCCCACCCTCTCATTGGCCTGAGGGGGATTCAGTTTACTAGTTGGACCACAAACCAATTGTTCATTAGAGGATGAGTGAGACATGAGGAACAAAAAGTAACTTTAGGGGTAAAATGGTAAATTGACCCAACTTTAGTTACGAACAACCTGTGAAGGATTGATTTACTAATCATGGTTATATCATATGGACAAAAATATATCTATAGTGAGGGGAATGCAACTACTAGGCTATAGTGGAGTGTTCTAATAGTTAACGAATGTTGGTTAACAAGGTTAATGAGTTTAGCCGGTTAATCTCGGATCGATGGAGGCCATGATCTATAGGTCTATTAGGTCTCCTGCTAGCTAATATCGGACTAAACCATAGAACAAGGTGACGAGTGAGTTCGAAGTGTTTGAATTCAAATTAGGGTATATGCGCTAAATATATACGATACATCTAACCGCATTTTTGTTTTATTTACAAATTAAACAAAAAGAGAGAATTAGAGATATTTAGATCAGATTTAAATATTTTAATCAATATGTGTAGAATTGATTGAACTGTCATTTGAATTAATGTTAAATATTAACTAAATTGTTTAATTAATCATTTTAAATTACTTTAATTTAAAATTAATTATTTAATTAATGGTTGAATTAAAATAGAGAAAGTCAAAATGTTCCTTCACTTCATGGAAAAATACATTTTTGAATTAGTAGAATATTGAGTGTCAATATATGGATTAACAAACTTGCATGTTTGCCAATAATCCCACACATTTAAGTGTTATTTTGAGTGTCAAAATTTGGTTAATTCAAACTTACATGCTTGCCACATAATCCCACAAATTCGAGTGGAATTTTGAGTGTCAAAATTTGGTAATCTCAAATTTACACAAATATGCAAATATGACTCTATAAATGGGGTCTATAAATAGGGTGATCAAGGTACACGTAACTTATTCTTAAAAAAAAACCTTCAGAAAAACCCTCACAAACTCTCTCTTCAAAAAAACCTTTAGTCACTTACCGGATAACACAATCTCGTTCTAAGGCCAGAGAATAGTAGGGAAGACACTAATGGTGGTTCGAAACCAGTTCGTGAGGAAAAATGAATTTGAACTACAAAAGGTTAGTACTCAAACTATTTGAGTTTTAATGCTTATGAACATGCTAGCTAATTTATTATAATTGATGTACGTAGAGTGCTTAAAATCCAAATTGCTTCCGCATGTGTTATAACAACACCATCAACGGAGCCTCGAAGAGAAGTGAATTGTGAGTTCCCAAATTAGTTGTGGAGGAGAACGAAACATTTTTTTATAAAGGTGTGGAAAACTCTCCCACCTAAATTGAGTTGGAGAACGAAACATTTTTTTATATAGTTTTGTTGCTTGTTTTTGTATCGGTCATTAGCAACAACAAGATGCTATAGATTAGATTGGGCTCCTTCGAACTCTCATCTAAACATAATATATTTTAACTTCCATGCAACAATTTCTCCATATATTCCTATAAAATTTTCTATAATAACAACTTATTAGTTATTATAGGTGTAATGTATATATTTAGAAAAATAAGGTTAAAAAACTAAGAAGATTTTGATGGTACAACACCAATTTGATTGCCCTATATATATATATATGAAACAAAACCAAGTCAATTTGTATACAAGAAAAAAAGTCACCAAATTAAACCGGCAAAAAATGAAGCCTCAAAACATCTTTTGTTTCATCATATTGCTTGCTTTTGAATCAAACATGATAATTAACTCATGTTTTGCCCAATCTAATTCTAAATATCAGCGCCCATTGTCTCCATGGGAAGTGGCTATTTTGAATCACATGAAGGACTCCACTCTGTTAGCTCATTGCAAATCGAAAAACGATGATTTAGGTGAGCATGTGATCGTACCTGGAGGAAAATATTACTGGATGTTTAGTGAAAATGTTTGGCAATCTACACTATTTTGGTGTAATTTTAGTAGCAAACATGGGCAGGCTTCTGGTGAAGTGTTTTGGCCAGACAACGGAGGCTGGCTTCAAGATCGATGTGCAAGTAATACCTGCATATGGGCTGCTAGAGACGATGGCATTTCCTTACGTCTTGGTTCGCTCGATTCATATCAATTAATATACCCTTGGAAATGATTTTACTCAACCTTCATTGAGTTTATTTCAACTCACAACGGTTGATCCAAGCATAATGCTTTATGAATGAAAACTCTTATTAGTTCTTTAAACGTGAATCCAAGCATATTTATTATAAAAAAACAAAACTTAACACACTTGTATTTTGCTTTTTCTTTTTAATTAAATTACAAATTAAGTTCATGGTGTTAAATCACGAATCAGACAAGGGATCCGCCCACGCTTCCCCTCTCCCCCAGTGACATGTGTCGCACATTCAAATGCTGACTTCTTGGGCTCACACGGCATTAACGGCTCGACTCGGCTTCGACGGAAGCTCTGATGGCTCAGAAATGTGTTCTTACACATTCTGGAACCATACGATACCCTTTGAGTTCGTCCTCATCTTTCTAGAACAATGGTCGTGTTAATCCTCTGCGTGTTTGCTCATTTTTTGTTTGCTAGACCGAAGGTCTCTGTTACGTCTTCGTTTATGTCCAACGAGACAAAATCGTTCGTCATCCATCCTTTTCTCTCGGCATATCGTGTTTCCTTTTCTTACAGGCGAGATCTTAGGGTTTATAGATGTGTAGGACTTCAGGTATGGTCGTGGGTTCATTGGAGGCGAGAGTTCTCTGGCGCTCACGCGTTTCTCAGTGACCACACAAGTTATTATTATTTTTATTTTTATTTTATTATTGTTTAACCTAACAGGAGATTACATGAACACTTCAATTTTTTCTTTCAACTAAATTGAATTTTATGAGCTAGTTTGGGGACCTTATTGACCTACTTAAGCTCCAATGATGTAAAATTAATTAATTGAGCTATTTAATTAATCAATTTTCATTCATAAACGTATAGTTGAATTTTTATGTACTATAGGACAAGTTCTATTCGTTGATATAATCGTTACAAGCTAGTCGATTGTTCCTAATGTGGTTGTCATATTGAATCGACTACAAAAGTCATTCTTACCCATGCAAATCAAAAGATAAGCCCTCACAGGCATAGGTTATAACTCATTCAGATTAAGATTGAATCGCATATGATTAACACGTGAAATATTAATCTTCTCCATTAACAGATTTATAGAGAGAAATTAAATACTACGAGTTCATTCTTATGCAAATTCATTGGATATGATACCCATACACACATGTCCCACGTGAACGATTTGGATCAAATCATTTATAACAATTACAAAGTGGGTCGTATCAATAGTGTTTCCAAGACAAACACCCAACCTAATGCCATATACTATAGACCTTTTAGGTTATTACTCGAACATAATCATCTTAGATGTCAACCACATACTATTCAAGATTACATTAATAACCTCGGATTTTTATACCATAATATGAAATTACAAATAAAATAATAAAAATTATTATTAAAGATTAAATAATTAATTACGAGGCTTTAAGGAATAAATCCCAAATATTTTGTCGACTAACCTCCTCATTTAAGTTTCTCACTTATTTGTCTTTCTTTTTTGGGCCGGTTACTTAGACAAAAAAAACTACTTATAACATTAACCTCACTGGATTTATGATCTAAAGTCTCATAATTAATTATTTAATTTTTAATAATATATTTTTATTATTTTAGTTGTAATTTAATATTATCCATTATGTGTAACATGCAAGATTATTAATGTAATATTGAAAAATATATGGTTGACATCTGAGAGTATCATTGTAACACTAGGTACCAATGAGGTATTTAACACTCAGATTTTTTCTTTTAAAGTTGAAATTTCGGGATTTTATTGAGAGTCTTAGAAGTCTAATTTTCAGATAACACAGAAGAAAAATGCTTAGAAATTTCAGAAACTCAAGAAAAATATGAAATAAAATATTAAAAAATTAGAAAAAAAATCATGAAATAAAATATTAAAAAATTAGAAAAAAAATCCGTTAAAGTCAATCTTATACCAAGGGCCTCCAGTCCGGACGGTGAAAAATGTATACAAAGATGTTGGGCAATGCCATGGTCGATCATGCTAATTGCAATCACGGGACCTATCTCAATCTTATACAAAGGGCCTTCAGTCCAGATGGTAAAAAATGTATACAAAGATGTTGGGCAATGCCATGGTCGGTCATGCTAAATGCAATCATGGAACCTATCTCAATCTTATACTAAGGGCCTCCTGTCCCGAGGGTAAAAAATGTATACAAAGATGTTGTTGCCCAGACCTTGTAGTGTTGATAACCACTACACCACAACAACCATTTTTTTTTTTTTTTATCATAAATTAGTTAATAATTATAAACTTTTAAAAAAAAAATCTTTAATTAGCTTAATTTTTTAAAAAATTAAAAAAAAAAAAAAAAAAAAAAAAAAAAAACTCTTAGATCACTTTCCACCCTCAAGTATGACCATTTATTTTCAATTTTATTCTTTCCCAACTTGATGCTTTTAGAGAAGTTAGATATAGAGGAGTTAGATATTTGAGTCGTAAAGTTTATTATGTTTATGTTTAAAAATGTTTAAAAAAAAGAAAAAATCTAAGAAAAATTAGTTAGTGACCTTTAGTGTGATAGACTGACGTGATAATCAACTACACCACAATACCAGATGATTTACAACCTTTTTTCTATATTATGATATAATGTTATAAAAACGGTAGGAGGAGTAAAAAGAAAGTATGAGGACTTGATGCATAATTGTGTGTTCACGTGCATCGAGATACTTCCCCATTATGATGAGTACAGACACGAACACCATGAGACTAATTGTTACCATCATGTTTGCCATAATGCTACGACGTCCGTTATTCCCTTCGGGTGTGCAGCAACAGTCCGTCAGCGAGTGCTAGCCCGACCAGCAGGTCTAGGAGGCGTGCGAGCCCACTGGTGAGCCTACATTCACACGTGTGGGCCATATGTAGAAAAATATTACACATCTAATTTATCCCGAATTAGAAAGTCGTCTAAGAGAATGAAATGATGTTTTAAATGATAGATCCCACTGTGTTGCATGTGACTTCATTTCATAACCCTAATAGTTGGGTCACTTAAAACTAATTTTTAAAATACTCAAGTCATGTGCTACTCTTACCTTTGAGGTAAAAGTAGTAACCTTTGTACAGATAACAATAGCGTTGCGTTGAAGACCATAGAACTTGTGGTAGGATAAGTTATTTTTATTTTGTTTTGTAGTCAAGTTAGATTAGGTCATCGTTTTAATCCCTTTTTATTTTATATAAATTTCATGTTGTTTTGCTTTAAGGTTTTATTGCGAATGTTTAATATACGTTCACGCGCTTATGCACTACGTTATGCAGTCATATATTAAAATTTATGCATATAATATAAATATATATTTTATGAAATTTACACCATTTTTTTTAAATCTCTAATTTAGTTTAAATTAAATATTTTTGTCTTATTTGGTAGCATTCTTAAACACTCCATCGATCTTTTCCTTTTTTCAAGGGAATATTCTTACACTATATTCCATCCATTTCAACTTTGAAGAAACATTTTCTACAACAAAATATTTTCATACAATTCTATCCTTTTTAAACTTTTTTCATTCATGATGTTATTATTTTTTATTTATTCAAGATGAGTATGGATACGTACACTATAATGGTCAAGATGATGATGATCATGCCTCACATGATACTCAAGGGTTTTCAAACCTCCGGACGTCCAGCTACGAACAATTATCCCAACTATGATAGGTCTAGGGGGGCGTGTGAACCGCCTAGGGACTCATGCTCGCAAGTGTTGGTCGTGTGTAGGAAAGTAACACATCCAATTTTATTCAGATTGGAGGTCACCCATATGATGATTTTAACGATAGGTCCCTAAGCATGAGTTGCATGTGTTTTCAATCCTTGACCCTAATATTGGGGTCACTAGTATTTTTTAAAATACTAAATCGTGTGCTAGTTCTATTTCGGGTAAAGGTAAGGCACCCCTGTACGGCTGATGACGACATCACAAGTAAAGACCATGGAACCTGCATAAGATAGTGGTATTTCATTTCTTAGACTTTAAGTTAATATAAGGCGTTTTTACTTTTAATGTTTATTTATTTTATTTAGTATTTGGTTATATTGTTAAAGATATTTTTGAACATGTAAGTTTATGGCAGTGTTTTATGATGAAGTTTTAAATGTTTATTTATGCATAAGAGAGTATGTTATGATGACGGTAACGACTTTCGATTTGTAGAAATCTACAATCGTTACAGTTGGTATCAAAGCTCTAGGTTATAGATTCTTTAGACTAGCCTACGAGATAGGCTTGACATGTTTCATGGTCCCATTGTTGATGCCCCGTCAGCGTCAAGTATGTCATGCATAAGATAAGAAAAGGAAATATCGTTGATTGCGTACGTTGTTACTGCTCAGTCATTATCAAATATAACTCATAATCGAATTTTGACACCATTGATTGTATTATAGTTGACTGCATTATTGTTGACATAGTTCTATATTTACTATAATATAGGGTATGATATGATTTACCTTGCATGGATATGAATGTTAGTTCATGTATTGATAGTGTTTAGATTTAGTAAAGTTTGTACCATGAATCCAAGCTATAGGGTATTAAGCTACTAAATAATAGTATATGCACGTAAATGATTTTGCTAAGGTTGGTTAGATTCTACTCAATCAATTCTTAATTAAATTATGGCAGTGTTTTATGATGAAGTTTTAAATGTTTATTTTCGCATAAGAAAATATGTTATGATGATGGTAGAAATCTAAGCTCGTTACACTTTAGGCATAAATCTCAACCGCCGATTCTTACGAAAGAATAAAACAATATAATATACAATAGAGTGTTTAAACTAGAAAAATCCAATTAACACCAATTCAAATAAATGAAAACTTTATGAGTAAGGTTTAACTAAATTAACTTAACTGAACTTATATAAACATAAATTTATTTTATTTTTATTTAATTGCATAATTATTTTTTTATTTTTTATTCTCCAAAACTCTTTAAAATAATTTGTAACGGTTGCTAAATAGTAGCAGGCGAGGGCAACCCAATGTAACTCATGGTCATATCTTTTTGGTCATGTCTTCTTTGAAGAGTCACCTTTGAAGAGTCACCTTCTGTCGAGTTCGTCTGCTCCATTTTTAATCAACAAAGATATCATAAGAACACATGGTGGCAACCCAATGTAACTCGTGGTAATGTCTTCAAGAGCCACCTTTGTCGAGTTCCTACCATGGTCAGTCTCGTTTGCTCCATTTTGAGTCAACAAAAATATCATAGGAACACATAGTAGCGATCCAATGTATTGTGATAATTCACGACCTTCAATGTACTAAATTGACATGATAACCAACTACACCACAAAATCAAATTTTTATTCTATATATTATGAGTCATTCTCGTACTGTATTTGGTTGAGATTGACTCATTTAATGAATAAATTACTTAACCATGTTGATGTTGACTGCAGTGGGAGTCGAACCCACAACCTTCTGATCCAAAGTCAGACGCGCTAATCTACTGCGCTATGCAGTCATTTTTAAAAGTGTACCGACATAAGTTATTTCGAATTCGTTCTCACTTGTGTCAAACGGGTCAAAAATATAATGATAAGTCATTTATGTCAAGCGGTAGGTATCAGGTAGGACTGCGGGTCGTCATTTATGTCAAGCGGTAGGTATCAGGTTGGACTGCGGGTCGTTGGATTGCTTCTCGAGCATGCAGGTCAGATGTGGTTTAGGTCGTCGATTTGGGTTAGTTGCAGCTCCGCATGTCAGCGCTTAGAGTAAGCCAATCTTTTCCACTACCTGCCTAACTCATGTCCCTCCAATTGCTAGACGCGTTTCTCCTCTTTCTAGTCCCCGTGTGTTCATTGCCAATTGTCTGAAACCCATTTTTTTTAGATTCCGGTCAAAATGGCATATCAACCTTTATTATTATTTTTTTTTATATCTTCCAATTTGTAACTGAGTTTCCTCCCAAAACATGCAAGAATCCTCACCTAAAGTACCGTAGATGAGTATTATTTCCTAAACTATTAAAAAAAAAATGCATGGATCTACGGCAAAATCTTGAAGCAAAAGAGGTCACGAACTTACCTCGCGTTCTTGCCTATTTCTTGACGAAAACGAATGATCCAAAAACAAAAACATTAACTCTTAGATCAACAATACTTCGATGTTTGGATTTGAGCATTGTACCCTCCTTTCTCTTCTTCTTTTTCTTTAAAACTTTAACTCTTCGCCTTTTCTCTCCTTTTTTTTTTCTTTTCTTTTCATTTACTTGCAATCCCCTCGAGATGGTGTGTGGGGAAAAATGACATTTTTATCTTCAGTTGACTTTGATCGGAATTTTCCATTAAATCACCATTTTTTAAAATTTTCCTAAGCTCCTTAAGGTGTCTCGAACATTTTTACTTCTACACCCATTTGAAAATCTCGCTCTAAGGCTTCCAATAAAATCTAGGTATCCATAAAAGTTAGGAGGAAGCTTGTCATAAAGAAGGGTGAGTTTGTACCTATTGGGATCGAAGTGTTACAACTTTCCCCTCCTTAGGAACTTTTGTCAACAAAAGTTGGCTATTCCTGAACAAGTTCGGGGTAAGACATCCTAACGTCATTCTCACATTCCTAAGTAGCTTCACTATCCAAGTGGTTTCCCCACAAGACTTTGACAAGGGGAATCTCCTTGTTTCGCAATCGCTTGACATCTCAAGCTAAAATTTGGACTAGGGCCTCTTCGTATGATAGATCCTCTTGAAGCGGGAGCATTTCGTACTCAATGATGTGGGTGGGGTCCGGTGTGTATTTCCTTAACATGGATACATGGAAAACGTTGTGAACGAAAACAAGAGTGGCTGGCAACGCTAACCTGTATGCCACAACACCAATCCTCTCAAGGATCTCGAAGGGACCTATGAACTTGGTGTTAGGATCGCACAACAATGCACACACTCGATCTAGATGAACACAAAGAACAGGATAGAGAAAATGCAAGGAGAACTCTGGCTCAAGGATTTATATTGATGACTTCAAGTATGTACAGTAAGAGAATACAGAGAATAAAGAAGGAACATTTTCAAAGCTCTACGTAAGCGGATATATATATGGTTCAGTTTACTATATATAGTTTTACCAGATTTAACCATATACTATATATAGCTATTTACCATATATAGCTTTACTGGATATAGCTTTGCTATGTATAACACCAAACTATAAATAAGTAGTAGGCTCCATAACCTAACAATTCTCCACTTGTAGACTGATCCAGTCAACCAAGAATTTCATTCTCAAATGATCACTACACCATACCAATTAAGGCTTTGCATAACCTCAAGTTTCCAACATTAACACATTTTGTCAACATGTCTGCCGGATTCTTTGCACCCTCTATCTTCTCCAAACACATATCACATTCTTCCACTAACCTGTGAGTGAAATGGTATCGCCTTCTAATGTGTTTTGTCCTTGAATGATAGATTGGGTTTTTCTCCAACTGTATGACACTCTGACTATCTGTATAAAGAATCTTCTTGCACTGCTTCATGCCTAATTCTTCTAGATAGTCTGTCATCCATATCATCTCCTTTCCAACTTCAGCTATTGCCACGTACTCAGCCTTAGTAGATGAAAGAGCAACGCATTTCGGAAGCTTGGACATCCAACTCACTGCTATTCAATCTACAGTGTAGATATATCCAGATGTGCTTTTGCTAGAGTCTACCTCTCCACTCAGATCAGCATCCACAAAACTTTGCATAATTACTTTGTCATTGCCAGAACAGAGTGAAGTATTGGATGTACCTCTCAGATATCTTAGATGCCACTTCACAACTTCCCAATGTTCTTTCCCTGAATTGCCATGTACTTGCTAACAACTCCCACTTCATGTGTTATATAAGGTCTAGTGCAGACCATAGTATACATCAAGCTCCCAACTGCAGAAGCATACGGAACTGATGTCATGTGCTCACGTTCCTCAACTGTCTTGGGAGATTGCCTCTTTGACAATTTAATATGATTTGCCAAGAGGGTAGTCCTCGGTTTAGCATCATTCATCCTGAATTTGGACAACACCTTCTCAATGTACTGCTCTTGGGATAGATTTAATGTGCCAGCAAATCTATCTCGAAAATCCTCATCCCAAGAATCTGCTTCGCTGCACCCAAATCTTTCATCTCAAATACTAAAGACAGGCTTGCTTTCAAGCGATTTATCTCCCTTATACTTGATCCAGCAATCTGTATATCATCCACATACAGGAGTAGCAACACATAAGAATCACTGTATTTATTGAGGTAACAATAGTAATCCTTTTCACTCCTGTGGAAACCACTCTTGCACATGAAAGAGTCAAACTTCTTGTACCATTGTCTCGGTGCTTGTTTCAGTCCGTACAAGCTCTTATTGAGCTTACACACCATGTGCTTGCCTGGAGCTACAACCCCTTCTGGTTGTTGCATATAGATCTCCTCATCTAGATCTCCATGTAAAAACACCATTTTTACATCCATTTGCTCAAGGTGCAAATTCTCAGATGCAACAATACTCAACAGAATTCAGATAATAGTTAATTTCACAACAGGAGAAAAGATTTCGGCATAATCAATACCTTTTCTTTGTGAATATTCTTTAACTACTAACCGAGCCTTAAACCTCCTTCTGCCATCTGGTTCAGCCTTGATTCTGAACACCCATTTATTCAACAGAGCTCTCTTTCTTGTAGGTAACTCAGTCAGCACCCACGTATTATTATTTTCAAGTGAGCTCATCTCATCATCCATGGCTTGCTCCCACTTGGTTGAATCTTCCACTTGTAGGGCCTCATCAAAGGACTCTAGTTCTCCTTCGTCAGTCAACAACAGATAATGTAATGAGGGTGAATATCTATCTGGTGCTCTGATAGTTCTGGATGATCTCCTCAACACCTGCTCAGGTGTAACTTGCTCCACGTCTGGTTCTTCAGCAACAGGATTGGGAGTTTCTTGAGCTTCTGCTGTAACATCACTGGGTGAGTTTTCTTGCCACTCAAGCTCAACTCCCACTTGCTTCGTAGTCTTAAAGTTTATCTTCTCTTTGTCCTTGTATAGGACATGTACATCAAAGGTCACATCACAATGTCTTATGATTTTCCTATTCTTGTCATCCCAAAACCTGTACCCAAACATGTCAGAGTCATTAGCCTATGAAGTAGCACTTCACAGCCTTAGCATCAAGCTTGTCTCTCTTCTCTAGATCAACATGAACATATGCAGTACAACCAAAAGTTCTCAAGTGAGAGTACTTGAATTCTTTTCTTGTCCATACTTCTTCAAGCAATTTGAACTTCAAGGGTACTGACGGCCCTCTATTAATCAAATATGTTGCTGTGTTCACAGCATCAGCCCAAAATATCTATGGTAGTTCAGAATGAATCCTCATGCTTCTTGCTCGCTCATTCAATCTGTTCATCCTTTCTGCAATACCATTTTGTCTTGCCTTACCGGGAATTGTTCTTATTAATCTAATTCCCTCAAATGCACAAAATATTTTTAAACTCTGATTTGTTGTACTCTCCTCTATTGTCAGACCTCGAGCATTTGATCTTCAAGCCAGTCTGATTTTCAACTTCAGCTTTCCACTTCTTGAAGGTGACAAACACATCTGACTTATGTTTCAGAAAGTAAACCCATACCTTCCTGCTGAAATCATCGAGTCAACAAAGATATCATAGGAACACATGGTGGCAACCCAATGTAATTCGTGGTCATGTCTTCTTTGAAGAGCTACCTACTGTCGAGTTCCTACCATGGTCGAACTCGTCTGCTCCATTTCGAGTCAACAAAAATATCATAGGCTTTGCAGTGTGCCCAAGATCAAATGTTGTTCTATATAATATGTTCTCCAAACGAATGCCTAAGTTTTAGGTTGACTACAATGCGGGTCAGATGTGGTTCGGGTCGTTGATTTGGGTTAGTCGCGGCGCCACGTGTCAGCGCTCAGAGTAAGCCAAGCTTTTCCACTACCTACCTAACACGTCCCTCCAGTTGCTAGATGCGTTTCTCCTCTTTCTAGTCCTTATGTGTTCATCGCCAATTGCCTGAAACCCATTTTTTTTAGATTCCAGTGAAAATGGCATATCAATCTTTATTTTTTTTTTTCTATCTTCCAATTCGTAACTTGAATTAACTCGATTCCTACCAGGAAATTCAAGACCTCAAGTCCACCTATACAGATATATTTTTCTTGCATTTTTTCGGTACTCACAATGCGTAATAAATGAGTTCAAAAATCAAAAAAACCAAGTTTCTTGCCAAAGTTCGAGATTCTTGGTTTCAATTTCCAACACGATTTTTGGCTAAGTTTCCTCCCAAAACATGCAAGAATCCTCACCTAAAATATTGTAGTTGAGTATTATTTCCTACACTATTAAAAAAACGCATGGATCTAGGGCAAAATCTTGAAGCGAAAGAGGTCACAAACTTACCTCTCGTTCTTGCCTATTTCTTGACGAAAACGAACGATCCAGAAACAAAAGCATTAACTCTTAGATCAACAATACTTCGACATTCGGATTTGAGCATTGTACCCTCCTTTCTCTTCTTCTTTTTCTTTTCTTTTCATTTACTTGCAATCCCTTCGAGATGGTGTGTGGGGCAAAATTACCTTTTTATCTCCAGTTGACTTTGATCCGAATTTTCCATAAAATCACCATTTTTTAAAATTTTTCTAAGCTCCTTAAGGTGTCTAGAACATTTTTACTTCTACACCGGTTTGAAAATCACGCTCAAAGGCTTCCAATAAAATCTAGGAACCCGTAAAAGTTAGGAGGAAGCTTGTCATAAAGAAGGGTGAGTTTGTACCTGTTGGGATCGAGGTGTTACAACTTTCCCCTCCTTAGGAACTTTCATCAACAAAAGTTGGCTATTCCTAAACAAGTTCGGGGTAAGACTTCCTAACGTCATCCTCACATTCCCAAGTAGCTTCGCTATACAGATGGTTACCCCACAAGACTTTGACAAGGGGAATCTCCGTGTTTCGCAATCGCTTGACATCTCAAGCTAAAATTTGGATTAGGGCCTCTTCGTATGATAGATCCTCTTGAAGCGGGAGCGTTTCGTATTTAATGATGTGAGTGGGGTCCGGTGTGTATTTTCTTAACATGGATACATGGAAAACGTTGTGAATGACAGCAAGAGTGGGTGGCAACGCTAACCTGTATGCCACAACACCAATCCTCTCAAGGATCTCGAAGGGACCTATGAACTTGGTGTTAAGATCGCACAACAATGCACACACTCGATCTAGATGAACAAAAAGAACAGGATAGAGAAAATGCAAGGAGAACTCTGGCTTAAGGATTTATATTGATGACTTCAAGTATGTACTGTAATAGAATACATGGAATACAGAAAGTACATTTTCAAAGCTCTACGTAAGCGGATATATATGGTTCAGTTTACTATATATAGCTTTACCGGATATAGCTTTACTATGTATAATCGTTGACCAAGCTATAAAAAAGTAGCAGGCTCCATAACCTAACAATTCTCCCACTTGGAGACTGATCCAGTCAACCAAGAATTTCATTCTCAAACGATCACTGCACCATACCAATTAAGGTTTTGCATAATCTCAATTTTCCAACATCAACACATTTTGTCAACATGCTTGCCGGATTCTTTGCACCCTCTATCTTCTCCAAACAATATCACCTTCTTCCACTAACCTGCGAGTGAAATGGTATCGCCTTCTAATGTGTTTTGTCCTTGAATGATAGACTAAGTTTTTCACTAACTGTATGGCACTCTGACTATCTGTATAAAGAATCTTCTTGCACTGCTTCATACCTAATTCTTCTAGATAGTCTGTCATCCATATCATCTTCTTTCCAGCTTCAGCTATTGACACGTACTCAGCCTCAGTAGATGAAAGAGCAATGAATTTCGGAAGCTTGGACATCCAACTCACTGCTATTCCATCTATAGTGTAGATATATCTAGATGTGCTCTTGCTAGAGTCTACATCTCCACTCAGATCAGCATCCACAAAACATTGCATAACTACTTTGCCATTGCCATAACAGAGTGAAGTATTGGATGTACCTCTCAGATATCTCAGAAGCTACTTCACAACTTCCCAATGTTCTTTCCCTAGATTTGCCATGTACTTGCTAACAACTCCCACTGCATGTGTTATATCAGGTATAGTGTAGACCATAGCATACATCAAGCTCCCAACTGCCGAAGCATACGAAACTGATGCCATGTGCTCACGTTCCTCAACTGTCTTGGGAGATTGCCCCTTTGACAATTTAATATGATTTTCCAAGAGGGTAGTCCTAGGTTTAGCATCATTCATCTTGAATTTGGACAATACCTTCTGAATGTACTACTCTTGGGATAGATTTAATGTGCCAGCAGATCTATCTTGAGAAATCCTCATCCCAAGAATCTGCTTCGCTGCACCCAAATCTTTCATCTCAAATACTGAAGACAGGCTTGCCTTCAGGTGGTTTATCTTCCTCATACTTGATCCAGCAATCAGTATATCATCCACATACAGGAGTAGAAACACATAAGAATCAGTGTATTTCTTGAGGTAACAACACTAATCCTTTTCACTCATGTGGAAACCACTCTTGCACATGAAGGAATCAAACTTCTTGTACCATTGTCTCGGTGCTTGTTTCAGTCCATACAAGCACTTATTGAGCTTACACACCATGTGCTCCTTGTCTGGAGCTACAAACCCTTCTGGTTGTTGCATATAGATCTCCTCATCTAGATCTCCATGTAAAAATGTCATTTTTACATCTATTTGCTCAAGGTACAAATTCTCCGATGCAACAATACTCAGCAGAATTTGGATAGTAGTTAATTTCACAACAGGAGAAAAGATCTCAGCATAATCAATACCTTTTCTTTGTTAATATTCTTTAACTACTAACTGAGCCTTAGACCACCTTCTGCCATCTGGTTGAGCCTTGATTCTGAATACCCATTTATTCAATAGAGCTCTCTTTCTTGTAGGTAACCCAGTCAACACCCACGTATATTATTCTTTTCAAGTGAGCTCATCTCATCATTCATGGCTTGCTCCCACTTGGTTGAATTTTCCACTTGTAGGGTCTCATCAAAGAACTCTAATTCTCCTTCGTCAGTCAACAACAGATAATGTAATGAGGGTAAATATCTATCTGGTGCTCTGATAGTTCTAGATGATCTCTTCAACACCTGCTCAGGTGTAACTTGCTCCACGTCTGGTTCATCAGCAAAAGGATCAGGAGTTCCTTGAGCTTTTGCTGTAACATCACTCGGTGAGTTTTCTTGCCACTCAAGCTCAACTCCCACTTGCTTTGTTGTCTTAAAGTTTATATTCTCTTTGTCCTTGTATAGGACATTTTTATCAAAGGTCACATCACAATGTTGTGGGATTTTCCTATTCTTGTCATCCCTAAACCTGTACCCGAACATGTAAGAGCCATAGCCTATAAAGTAGCACTTCACAGCCTCAGCATCAAACTTGTCTCGCTTCTCTAGATCAATAGTACAACAAAAAATTCTCAAGTGAGAGTACTTGAATTCTTTTCCTGTCCATACTTCTTCTGGCAATTTGAACTTCAAGGGTACTGACGACCCTCTATTAATCAAATATGCTGATGTGTTCACAGCATCAGTCCAGAATATCTTTGGTAGTCCAGAATGAATCCTCATGTTTCTTGCTCGCTCATTCAATCTGTTCATCCTTTCTGCAAAACCATTTTGTCTTGCCTTACTGGGAATTGTTCTTATTAATCTAATTCCCTTAGCTGCACAAAATGTTTTAAACTCTGATTTGTTGTACTCTCCTTCATTGTCAGACATCAGACATTTGATCTTCACGCCAATCTGATTTTCAACTTCAGTTTTCCACTTCGAAGGTGGCGAACACATCTGACTTGTGTTTCAGAAAGTAAACCAATACCTTCATGCTGAAATCATTGATGAAGGTGACGTAGTACCTTGATCCACCAAGTGATGAAACTGAAGATGGTCCCTAGACGTCTGTATGGACAATTTCCAATCACACTTTCTTCGGCTCTCTAACAGCCTTTGTGAAACTAACTCGTTTCTGTTTGTCCATAACAAAGCTCTCAATTAGACCCATATCAACAAATTTTAAGCCTTCTAAAGCTTCTTTCGCAGTCAGCATCTTCCACTCATGTGTCCGAGTCGATTGTGCCATAGACTTGAATTGGAAGCACTCTCAGCAGCAGTCATGTTTATAAACTCTGCAGTAGTGTATAGTGTTCTGGATTTTGTGCCACGTGCAACAACAATGGCACCTTTCACAATCTTCCACGAACTCTTTCCAAACTCTACTGCATAGCCTGTGCTATCCAACTGACCAATAGAGATTAGGTTCTTCTTAAGATCAGGAATGTATCTGACAACTTATAATGTTTACTGATTTCCTGCTAGAGTTTGTATGGAGACATCTCCGTTCCCTTCAATCTCCAAGGTTTTGTTGTCAGCGAGATACACCTTCCCGAAATTTCTTGATTTGAAATTTCGAAACAATTTCTTACTTGGAGACGAATGGAACGATGCACCTGAATCCAAAATCCAGGATTCAGCTGGGCTGTCCATACTAAGAATTAAAGCATCCTCAGTATCTTCTGTTGTATATATAGAATCATCATCATCTTCAGAATTATGATTCTGCTTCTTCTTCAGTTTTGTACAATCTGTCCGAAAATGTTCTTTTCCTCCACAACGCCTACACGTTACATTGGGTTTGTTTAGAGATTTTCTCCGGTTCTTTGATTTTGATCGCCCGTATTTGTTTGAGCTCTTTGATTTACTTCTTCCCCTTCGATCAACACTAACAGCATTGTCTGATGGATCTCCAATTTCCCGTTTGTGAATACTTTCATTGAGAACTACATCTCGAATTTTATCAAACTTCAATTAATTAGATCCTCGGTAGCTGCTGATTGCAGCAACAACAGTATCCCATGACTCGAGTAAAGATGACATCAAAATCAACGCTTTAATTTCATCTTCAAAAGTAATTTCCACCGAACTCAGTTGACTTACGATCATATTGAATTCATTTATATGATCAGCAACAAATCCACCTTCAAAAATCTGTAGATTAAACAATCTCCGCATGAAATAAACCTTGTGATATGAACCGGTTCATATCACCTTGTTCATAGCCGACGATTTTGCATACATATTCGACAGCGCCTTCAATAGATCTGAAGTTGTCTTCTCCTTAATGATGTTGTACGCCACGTTTCTAGATAGTGTCAACCGCATCAACCCTAAAGCTTATCAATCCTTGAGCTTCCACTGTTTCGTGGTCATGGTATCCAGCTTCACCCCCAATAGGGGTTCGTGAAGATCTTTCTGGTACAGATAATCTTCAATCTGCTTCTTCCAGAAACCGAAATCGGATCCATCGAACTTCTCAATTCCAATCTTTCAACTTTCCATCTTCACTAATCGTGGTATATAGAAAAATCCCACGACATTGTGATGTGACCTTTGATGAAAATGTCCTATACAAGGACAAAGAGAATATAAACTTTAAGACTACGAAGCAAGTGGGAGTTGAGCTTGAGTGGCAAGAAAACTCACCGAGTGATGTTACAGCAAAAGCTCAAGGAACTCCAGATCCTTTTGCTGATGAACCAGACGTGGAGCAAGTTACAACAACACTAATCCTTTTCACTCCTGTGGAAACCACTCTCGCACATGAAGGAATCAAACTTCTTGTACCATTGTCTCGGTGCTTGTTTCAGTCCATACAAGCTCTTATTGAGCTTACACACCATGTGCTCCTTGTCTGGAGCTACAAACCCTTCTGGTTGTTGCATATATATCTCCTCATCTAGATCTCCATGTAAAAACACCGTTTTTACATCTATTTGCTCAAGGTACAAATTCTCCGATGCAACAATACTCAGAAGAATTAGGATAGTAGTTAATTTCACAACAGGAGAAAAGGTCTCAGCCTAATCAATACCTTTTTTTAATATTCTTTAACTACTAACTGAGCCTTAGACCTCCTTCTGCCATTTGGTTTAACCTTGATTCTGAACACCCATTTATTCAATAGAGCTCTCTTTGTTGTAGGTAACTCAGTCAACACCCACGTATATTATTCTTTTCAAGTGAGCTCATCTCATCATCCGTGGCTTGCTCCCACTTGGTTGAATTTTCCACTTGTAGGGTCTCATCAAAGGACTCTAGTTCTCCTTCGTCAGTCAACAACAGATAATGTAATGAGGGTAAATATCTGTCTGGTGCTCTGATAGTTCTAGATGATCTCCTCAACACCTGCTCAGGTGTAACTTGCTCCACGTCTGGTTCATCAGCAAAAGGATCAGGAGTTCCTTGAGATTTTGCTGTAACATCACTGGGTGAGTTTTCTTGCCACTCAAGCTCAACTCCCACTTGCTTCGTTGTCTTAAAGTTTATATTCTCTTTGTCCTTGTATAGGACATTTTCATTAAAGGTCACATCACAATGTTGTGGGATTTTCCTATTCTTATCATCCCTAAACCTGTACCCGAACATGTCAGAGCCATAGCCTATAAAGTAGCACTTCACAGCCTCAGCATCAAGCTTGTCTCGCTTCTCTAGATCAACAGTACAACAAAAAATTCCTAAGTGAGAGTACTTGAATTCTTTTCCTGTCCATACTTCTTTTGGCAATTTGAACTTCAAGGGTACTGACGGCCCTCTATTAATCAAATATGCTGCTGTGTTCACACCCTCAGTCCAGAATATCTTTGGTAGTTCAGAATGAATCCTCATCTGACTTGTGTTTCAGAAAGTAAACCAATACCTTCATGCTGAAATCATTGATGAAGGTGACGTAGTACCTTGATCCACCAAGTGATGAAACTGAAGATGGTCCCTAGACGTCTGTATGGACAATTTCCAACCACACTTTCTTCGGCTCTCTGACAGCCTTTGTGAAACTAACTCGTGTCTGTTTGTCCATAACACAGCTCTCAAAAAGACCCATATCAACAAATTTTTAGCCTTCTAAAGCTCCTGTCGCAGTCAGCATCTTCCACTCATGTGTTCGAGTCGATTGTGCCATAGACTTGAATTGGAAGCACTCTCAGTAGCAATCATGTTTATACGCTCTGCATTAGTGTATAGGGTTCCGAATTTTGTGCCACGTGCAACAACCATGGCACCTTTCACAATCTTCCACGAACTCTTTCCAAACTCTGCTGCATAGCCTGTGCTATTCAACTGACCAATAGAGATTAGGTTATTCTTTAGATCAGGAATGTATCTGACAACTTATAATGTCTACTGATTTCCTGCTGGAGTTTGTATGGAGACATCTCCCTTCCCTTCAATCTCCAAGGTTTTGTTGTCGGCAAGATACACCTTCCCGAAATTTCTTGATTTGAAATTTCGAAACAATTTCCTACTTGGAGACGAATGGAACGATGCACCTGAATCTAAAATCCAAGATTCAGCTGGGCTGTCCATACTAAGGATTAAAGCATCCTCAGTATCTTTTATTGTATATATAGAATCATCATCATCTTCAGACTTATGATTCTGCTTCTTCAGTTTTGTACAATCTGTCCGAAAATGTTCTTTTCCTCCACAACTCCAACACGTTACGTTGGGTTTGTTTAGAGATTTTCTCCGGTTCTTTAATTTTGATCGCCCGTGTTTGTTTGAGCTCTTTGATTTACTTCTTCCCCTTCGATCAACACTAACAGCATTGTCTGATGAATCTCCAATTTCCCGTTTGTGAATACTTTCACTGAGAACTACATCTCGAATTTCATCAAACTTCAATTTATTAAATCCTCGGTAGCTGCTGATTGCAGCAACAACAGTATCCCATGACTCGAGTAAAGATGACATCAAAATCAAAGCTTTAATTTCATCTTCAAAATTAATTTCCACCAAACTCAGTTGACTTACGATCATATTGAATTCATTTATATGATCAGCAACAAATCCACCTTCAAACATCTGTAGATTGAACAATCTCCGCATCAAATACACCTTGTTCATAGCCGACGATTTTGCGTACATATTCGACAGCGCCTTCAACAGATCTGAAGTTGTCTTCTCCTTAATGATGTTGTACGCCACGTTTCTAGATAGTGTCAACCGGATCAACCCTAAAGCTTATCAATCCTTGAGCTTCCACTGTTTCGTGGTCATGGTATCCAGCTTCACCCCCAATAGGGGTTCGTGAAGATCTTTCTGGTACAGATAATCTTCGATCTGCTTCTTCCAGAAACCGAAATCGGATCCATCGAACTTCTCAATTCCAATCTTTCAACTTTCCATCTTCACTGATCGTGGTGAATTTCACCTAGCTCTGATACCAGTTGTTAGGATCGAACAATAACACACACACTCGATCTAGATGAACACAAAGAACAGGATAGAGAAATGCAAGGAGAACTCTGGCTCAAGGATTTATATTGATGACTTCAAGTATGTACATTACTAGAATACAGAGAGTACAGGAAGTACATTTCCAAAGCTCTACCTAAGGGGATATACATATGGTTCAGTTTACTATATATAGCATTACCGGATATAGCTTTACTATGTATAACCGTTGACCAAGCTATAAATAAGTAGCAGGCTCCATAACCTAACACTTGGAGCAAAGCTTACCCATTTTCCCAAACCTCAACACCCTTCTCATGGGTACTACTTTAAGAAGAACATGTTCGCCCACCGCAAACTCGAGATCCTTTCTTCGAGTGCTTGCGTAACTCTTTTGTCTGCTTTGTGGAGTAAGTATCCTTGATTTTAGTTTTTGGACTGCCGCGTTGGTGACCTGAACCAATTTCGGCCCCATAAGTTGTTGAGTTTCAACCTCTTCCCAGAACACTGGTGTTCCACACCTCCTCCCATACAGGATCTCAAACAGAGCCATCTGAATCGTTGCATGTTAACTATTGTTATAAGCAAACTCCATGAGAGGTAGGTGTTCATCCAAACAACAAAGAAAAACATCACACACACCCTGAGCATGTTCTCTAATACTTGCTTCAACCTCTCTGTTTGTCCATCTGTCTAAGGATGGAAGGTTGTACTGAAACGAAGTTGGGTACTAAGATTATAAAGAATCAGCTACCACATTATCTTTGCTAGGATGATAAAAAATCTCAACATCGTAATCTTTCACTAGCTCGAGCCACCTCCTTTGTCTCGTATTCAACTCCTTATGGGTGAACAAATGTTTAAGGCTCTTGTGATCTTTGTACACTTGGATTCTCTCTCCATAAAGACAATGTCGTCATGCCTTCAGTGTGAACACCACGACAGCTAACTTCAAGTCATAGGTAGGATAATCGTGCTCGTAGTCCTTCAATTGTCTAGAGTCGTACGCAATTACTTTCCCATTCTTCATAAGCACACAACCCAAACCCTTCATTGAGATGTCACTGTACACAACAAGGTTGCCTGATTCATGGGGCACTATGGGTACTAGTGCAGTCGCCAACCTTCTTTTTAACTATTGAAAACTCTTCTCACAAGCTAGAGTCCACACAAAGGGCTTCCCCTTTATGGTCAACTGAGTCATCGCTGCCAATATTTTCGAGAAGTCTTGGACAAACTTCCTGTAGCAGACAGTCAAACCTAAAAAACTTCTTACCTCCGTCATTGCTGTCGACTTAGGCCATCTCATGATAGTTTCAATCTTTTCTTGGTCCACATTAATTCCCCCTCTTTAGACCACATGACCAAAGAATCCTACTTCCAATAGTCATAACTCACACTTAGAAAACTTGGCATACAACTAGTGAGTTCTCAACACAGTCAGAACCATTCGCAAGTGATCTTCATGCTCTGGTTCAGTTCTGGAATATAACAATATATCATCGATGAACACGATCACAAAGTTACAAAGTAATCCTTGAACACCATATTTATAACCTCGATAGAAACTGCGGGGGCATTGGTGAGGCCAAAGGACATAACTGTGAACTCGTAATGTCCCTAGCAACTTCTGAAGATTGTCTTAGGGATGTCCTCTTCTCTAATTCTCAATTAATTGTACCCCAACCTCATATCTATCTTGTTGAAGACAAACACCCCTTGCAGCTGATCGAAAAAGTATTCTATTCTCGAAAGGAAAAATGATTGCCAGCGAGGACGCTGGTACTCGAAGGAGAGTGAATTGTGAGATCGCACATCGATTGGGGAGAAGAGCGAAGCATTCTTTATAAGGGCGTGGAAATCTCTCCCTAGCAGACACATTTTTAAAACCTTTACGGGAAGTCTGAAAGGGAAATCCCAAAGAAGACAATATCTGCTAACGGTAGGCTTGGGCAGTTACAAATGTTATAAGAGCTAGACATCTATAGATGTGCCAGCAAGGAGGCTGAGCTTCGAAGGGCATAGAAACGAGGCGGTGTGCAAGCGAGGAGGCTGAACCACGAAGTGGGTGGACACGCGGTGGTGTTCCAGCAAGGATGTTGGACCCCGAAGGAGGGTGGATTGAAGGTTTCACATCGATTGGAGAAGGAAAAGAGTGCCAGCGAGGACGCTGGTGTTGGGTTTTATATCCTAAAACGCATAGTTTGTAAACAAAAACATAATCTATTTTCAATAAAGTTACTATTGATGTTTATTCAGTAAAGATTGTTATTGAATAAAGTGAATTTTATGATTATTAATCTAAATTCAATAAACTAAGAACACTCTAACTATAGTATGATTACTTGAACTATATGTAGAGACATAAGAGTGGATCAAGTTCAAGTATATAGTCAAAATGATCTATAGTACAGGGATAAGGTTGAGTACCTTATCATGGGGATACTATGGATGTGGCCAACTTTTGTATATTTTATAAACAATGTGATCACTAAATTGTACATGCGGAGACATGTGAGTGGGGGTGTCGTAGACAATGAGTATTGCATAAGATCGGACCATGAAGAAAATCACTCACTTTATAATTTCGTTTACTCTTGAGACTGAATTTTTTTCATTCGATGACCTAGGTAACTCTATCTTAATCCTGAGCTAACCATGAACTTTTATTTATTCGAAATTATCCTTAGATTTGCATGGGTGAGAGTGCTTTGAGTTCGTCGACTCAATAGGCTTTCCATTTCAGGGGTAAGACTGAGTGAATGGCAGGGGACATAGGGTGCAAAATGGAATTCACTCCTATCCACTTTTAGGGATAGTAGAGAGGTAGTTCCCTTAAAGTACGGACTCCAGGTCTTGAACAAGGGGCCCCACTCTCTCATTGGCCTGAGAGGGATTCAGTTTACTGGTTGAACCACAAACCAATTGTTCATTAGAGGATCAGTGGGACATGGGAAACAAGAAGTAACTTTAGGGGTAAAACGGTAAATTGACCTAGCTCTAGTTAACAACCTGTGAAGGATTGATTTACTAATCATGGTTATATCAAATGGACAAAAATATATCTATAGTGAGGGGAGTGCAACTACTAGGCTATTGTGGAGTGTCCTAGTAGTTAACGAATGTTGGTTAACAAGGTTAAGGAGTTTAGTTGGTTAATCTCGGATCGTTGGAGCCCATGATCTATAGGTCCATGAGGTTCCTCTGCTAGCTCATATCGTATTAAACCATAGAACAGTGTGACGAGTGAATTCGAAGTGTTCGAATTCAAATTAGAGAATATGCGCTAAATATATACGATATATTTAACTATATTTTTCTTTTATTTACAAATTAAACAAAAAGAGAGAATGAGAGTTATTTAGATAAGATTTAAATATTTTAACCAATATGTGTACGAATTGATTGGGACAAACTCTTTCTTCACATATACTAAATCCCTTCCAAGTTTAGTCACTCCCCAGATAACACAATCTCGTTCTAAGGCCAGAGAATAGTAGGGAAGGCACTAGTGGTGGTTCGAAATCGATTCGTACGAAAAAATGAATTTGAACTACAAAAGGTTATTACTCAAACTCCTTGAGTTTTAATGCTTATGAACATGCTAGTTAATTTATTATAATTGATGTACTTAGAGTGCCTAAGATCCAAATTGCTTCCGCATGTGTTATAACAACACCATCAGCTGGGCCCCGAAGAGAAATGAATTGTGGTTTCCAAATTAGTTGAGGAGGAGAACGAAACATTTTTCTATAAATAGGGTGATCAAGGTACATGTAACTCCTCCCAAAAACCTTGAGAAAAACTCTCACAAACTCTCTCTTCGCATATACTAAATTCCTTCCAAGTTTAGTCACTTACCGGATAACATAATCCCGTTCTAAGGCTGAAGAATAGTAAGGAAGACACTAGTGGTGGTTCGAAATCAATCCTTGAGAAAAAAGGAATTTGAACTACAAAAGGTTATTACTCAAACTCATTGAGTTTTAATGCTTATGAACATGCTAGCTAATTTATTATAATTGATGTACTTAGAGTGCCTAAGATCCAAATTGCTTCTGCATGTGTTATAACAACACCATTAGCTGGGCCCCGAAGAGAAATGAATTGTTGTTTCCAAATTAGTTGAGGAGGAGAACGAAACATTTTTCTATAAAGGTGTGGAAAACTCTCACACCTAAATTGAGTTGGAGAACGAAACATTTTTTATATAGTTTTGTTGCTTGTTTTTGTATCCGTCATGGGCAACAACATGATGCTATAAATTAGATTGGGCTCATTGGAACTCTCATCTAAACATAATATATTTTAACTTCTATGCAACAATTTTTACATAAATTCCTATAAAATTTTCTATAATAACACCTTATTAGTTATTATAGGGGTAATGTATATATTTAGATAAACAAGGTTAAAAAACTAAGAAGATTTAGATGGTACAACACCAATTTGATTCCACTATATATATGAAACAAAACCAAGTCAATTTGTATAAATTAAACTCGCGGAAAATGAAGCCTCAAAACATCTTTTGTTTTATCATATTGCTTGCTTTTGAATCAAACATGATAATTAACTCATGTTTTGCACAATCTGATTCTAAATACCAGCGCCCATTGTCTCCATGGGAAGTGGCTATTTTGAATCACATGAAGGATTCCACTCTGTTAGCTCATTGCAAGTCGAAAAACGATGATTTAGGTGAGCATGTGATCGTACCTGGAGGAAAATATTACTGGATGTTTAGTGAAAATGTTTGGCAATCTACACTATTTTGGTGTAATTTTAGTAGCAAACATGGGCAGGCTTCTGGTGAAGTGTTTTGGCCAGACAACGGAGGCTGGCTTCAAGATCGATGTGCAAGTAATACCTGCATATGGGCTGCTAGAGACGATGGCATTTCCTTACGTCTTGGTTCGCTCGATTCATATCAATTAATATACCCTTGGAAATGATTTTACTCAATGATTGAGTTTATTTCAACTCACAACTGTTGATCCAAGCATAATGCTTTATGAATGAAAACTCTTATTAGTTCTTTCAACTTGAATCCAAGCATATTTATTATAAAAAAACAAAACTTAACACACTTGTATTTTGCTTTTTCTTTTTAATTAAATTACAAATTAAGTTCATGGTGTTAAATCACGAACCAGACAAGAGATTCGCCCACGCATCCCCTCTCCCCCAGTGACATGCGTCGCGCATTCAATGCTGACTTCTTGGGCTCACACGGCATTAACGGCTCGACTCGGCTTCGACGGAAGCTCTGATGGCTCAGAAATGTGTTATTACACATTCTGGAACCATACGAAACCCTTTGAGTTCGCCCTCATCTTTCTAGAACAATGGTCGTGTTAATCCTCTGCGTGTTTGCTCATTTTTCGTTTGCTAGACCGAAGGTCTCTGTTACGTCGACATTTATGTCCAACGAGACAAAATCGTTTGTCATCCATCCTTTTCTCTCGGCATATCGTGTTTCCTTTTCTTACAGACGAGATCTTAGGGTTTATAGATGTGTAGGACTTCAGGTATGGTCGTCGGTTCGTTGGAGGCGAGAGTTCTCTGGCGCTCACGCGTTTCTCAGTGACCACACAAGTTATTATTTTTATTTTATTATTTTTTAACCTAACTGGACATTACATGAACACTTCAATTTTTTCTTTCAACTAAATTGAATTTTATGAGCTAGTTTGGGGACCTTATTGACCTATCGATTATAAGCTCCAATGATGTAAAATTAATTAATTGAACTATTTAATTAATCAATTTTTATTCATATAAACGTATAGTTGAATTTTTATGTACTATAGGACAAGTTGTATTCGTTGATATAATCCTTACAAGCTAGTCGATTTTTCATAAGTTGTTCGTAGTTACAGCTAGGTCAAAAGTTCATTTAACTCCTGTAATGAGATCTTTCAACTCAAGTGCCACAATTCTCTAATGAATAGCTTGTTTATGATCTAGTCATAAATCAAGTTCCTCTTGGACAATTAAGAGGGTGGGCCCCATTGTTCAAGTCTTGAAATCAGTATTTAAGAGAACAACTCATCTACTTTGAAATCAGTAGTATTTAACAGAACAACTCATCTGCTTTCATTATATGAAAAGAAATAAACTTCATCTCGTGATATCAAGTTCCTAATGTGGTTGTCATATTGAATCGACTACGAAAGTCATTCTTAACCATGCAAATCAAAAGATAAGCCCTCACAGGCATAGGTTATAACTCATTCAGATTAAGATTGAATCGCATATGATTAACACGTAAAATATTAATCTTCTCCATTAACAATTTATAGAGAGAAATTAAATACTACGAGTTCAATCTTATGCAAATTCATTGGATATGATACCCATACACACATGTCTACGTGAACGATTTGGATCAAATCATTTATAACAATTACAAAGTGGGTCGTATCAATAGTGTTTCCAAGACAAGACACCCAACCTAATGCCATAAACTATAGACCCTTTAGGTTATTACTCGAACATAATCATCTTAGATGTCAACCACATACTATTCAAGATTACATTAATAACCTCGGATTTTCATACCATAATATGAAATTACAAATAAAATAATAAAAATTATTATTAAAGATTAAATAATTAATTACGAGGCTTTAAGGAATAAATCCCAAATATTTTGTCGTCTAACCTCCTCATTTAAGTTTCTCACTTATTTGTCTTTCTTTCTTGGGCCGGTTACTTAGACAAAAAACTACGTATAACATTAACCTCGCTGGATTTATGATCTAAAGTCTCATAATTAATTATGCAAGGTTATTAATGTAATATTGAAAAATATATGGTTGACATATGGGAGTATCATTGTAACATTAGAGTACCAACGAGGTATTTAACACACATAAGAAAAAATGCTTAGAAATTTCAAAGATGTTAGGCAATGCCATGGTCGGTCATGCTAAATGCAATCACGGGACCTATCTCAATCTTATACTAAGGGCCTCCAGTCCAGACAGTAAAATATGTACACAGTGTGTAAGACTAACGTGATAACCGCTACACCACAACAACCTAACATGAAAAGGTAAAACTATCGACTATCGACTATCGACTGGGTTACTTCAAATCTGACTAAAATGAAAAGGTAAACCAACCACCCTTTTGGAACTCCATCTTTCTGCTGTTTTTCCTCTTCTATTTAGTTAGAGTTTTTTTTCTTTTAGGTTGTGTATGGACTGCATCAATTTTCCTCCTGTTGGAGAGGATTCGGCTTCAACAACAAGAATGACAAAACAAAAACAGAAGAATAGGAAAAAAGGGGTGAGATCAAAGTTTCTAACTTTCTGAACTACGATGAAAAGTCTTCGATATACCATGAATAGGCTCTTAGGTCAAAACCCCATGTAAGTCACCTGCATACCAATGGCTTTAAGCCGAACCTTATACTTGATGAGAAACTTCAGGCATGAACACCTGCTTTGGCATAGCTTGCACTCTCTTTATTCGCCACACAACATCTACCTTTCGTCTGTAACGTGTATTTTTTGCTTGTTTGGATCCTGTCGAGTGAAAGCCAATGCGTTTTCCGAAGGGGGTTTTGAAAAAAAGGCCTACCCCAGGAAATGTTGAAGTTGCGCATTCAGTAGTCTCTATCTTACGGTCGGAGACAAGGGATGGATGTCGCTAGGCTAGGTTAACTCTATCATTGGTTTCATTATCCCTATAACGATCACTAAATAAAGATATGTGCTACTACGAGACCGATGCTGCGAAGCTAGGTGGTCCTATTATGGCGGGGGAAGGGTCGACTTCCGCTCCGAATGCTTTTTGTGGCAGGTCTTTCTATTACCGATATGGACCTCACTAACAGGTCTCGTTCTCTATCTAGGTCTCGATCTATATCACTAAGGTCAGTATATGAATCCGCTGCCTCTTTTATCTCTGGTCTTGGATCACCTACTAATGCGCTGCAACAAACAAGGACTGGAGGACCTGTAACCATACGAAGGGGTGGGGTGTATAGGTCTCGATCACGTGGTTGGGGTATCGATCTGGAGCTACTGCATATGCGACTGGGTCACCCAGGTATATACGCTATGTATGGATCGACTGTGTATGGATCACTGGGGCTGGCTTAGATGGGCTTGATGGACTTTTGGCAATTGGGGAGGACTATGAATCTGTGATGGATAGAATTATTGGCGGTAGTGGGACTAAGAATCTAAGAAAGAGATGGACTATGGCAGTAGTGGGAATGGATGGATAAAGTTACACGGTGATGGGCTGGCTTGTTGGGCTTGCTGCCGTAATACGCTAGTGGTAAGGATGGATGGGCTTGTTACAGTGATGTGTATGGACTAGTATTGGTGGGTTCGCGGACTTGCAACTTGCGGCTTTATTCCTGGGACTTGCGAGAAACTTTATCAAAATTGTGGTAAGCGGGGAAAAAAACAGTGGTTTGGAAGTGGTGGTTGCTGTGAGACTCGATTGGACTTACGGTAATGCACAGAGAGGTCGGCAGCTATTCAGACTTCACCGATTGAGTTAGGGTTTGGTTTTAGGCTCTGATTGATACCATGTTGCAAGTATAAACAATCTTGTTCTCAATTCTGCGTTTATTTTCATAGAGATAGATCTTCCTTTTATAATACAGAAAGGCTAAATCTTCCGTTATACTAGGTCAAATTAAATCTAGCTAAATCCCTACTAGATACTAGGTAATAATATATATATCAATCAATCTCTTGAATCCATCTCTAGATATTAGGGAAGATTTTCCTTATTTAAATAGGGATTACACAAATATTCCTTAAATCAAGACCATTCCTTCAATGCTACTAAAATGGGTGGACCCGGGCGTTCCGATCTCTAAATGGATCCGCTATAGCTACTCGATCTCGATCAAATGGCTTTGGATCTGTCTCTACATCTGGAATATCTGTCAGAGGCTATGGAACTCAATATCGATCTGAAACAAGGAAGGGGTGCTCCATAGCGAAAACGGAGACTGCTTTTAGCCAACATCGGCTATGGCTCACGCCCATAATAATAAGGAAGGGCATCTCGGTATGGGGTTGGATCATCAGCCCGGGTGATGGCTCCCCTTACTAGTAAAGGGAACTCGAGGGGATGCGGGGGTATCGGTACTGCTCTCGTTATCATCGGCGGATATGCTTTTTATTAGCTAGCGTGGGTCTTTCTCTACTGCTGTTGGTATCGGCTTCTGTATATGCTTCTGCTTTTACTGATGCTTATGGATTACTTGTTGGCTGGATCGAACCCTAAAATAGTTAATAATTATAATTTTTTTTTAAAAAAAATTCTTTAATTAGCTTAATTTTTTAAAAAATTATAAATAAATACTCTTAAATCACTTTCAACCCTTAAGTACGACCATTATTTTCAATTTTATTCTTTCCCAACTTGATACATTTAGAGAAGTTAGATATTTGAGTCCTAAAGCTTATTATGTTTATGTTTGAAAATGTTTAAAATATATATATATATCTAAAAAAAAATTAGTTAGAGACGTTTAGTCTAATAGACTGACGTGATAATTAACTACGCCACAACACCAGATGATTTAAAAGCTTTTTTTCTATATTATGATATAATGTTATAAAACGTGATAATTAATTTACCTCGCGTTCTTGCCTATTTCTTGACGAAAACGAACGATCCAAAAACAAAAACATTAACTCTTAGATCAATAATACTTCGACATTCGGATTTGAGCATTGTACCCTCCTTTCTCTTCTTCTTTTTCTTTAAAACTTTTACTCTTCGCCTTCTCTCCTTTTTTTTTTCTTTTTTTTTCATTTACTTGCAATCCTTTCGAGATGGTGTGTGGGGCAAAATTACCTTTTTATCTCCAGTTGACTTTGATCCGAATTTTCCATAAAATCACCATTTTTTTAAATTTTCCTAAGCTCCTTAAGGTGTCTCGAACATTTTTACTTCTACACCGGTTTGAAAATCACACTCTAAGGCTTCCAATAAAATCTAGGAACCCGTAAAAGTTAGGAGGAAGCTTGTCATAAAGAAGGGTTAGTTTGTACCTGTTGGGATCGAGATGTTACAACTTTCCCCTCCTTAGGAACTTTCATCAACAAAAGTTGGCTATTCCTAAACAAGTTCGGGGTAAGACTTCCTAACGTCATCCTCACATTCCCAAGTAGCTTTGCTATCCAGATGGTTACCCCACAAGACTTTGACAAGGGGAATCTCCTTGTTTCGCAATCGCTTGACATCTCAAGCTAAAATTTGGATTAGGGCCTCTTCGTATGATAGATCCTCTTGAAGCGGGAGCGTTTCGTATTTAATGATGTGGGTGGGGTCCGGTGTGTATTTCCTTAACATGGATACATGGAAAACGTTGTGAAGGACAGCAAGAGTGGGTGGCAACGCTAACCTGTATGCCACAACACCAATCCTCTCAAGGATCTCGAAGGGACCTATGAACTTGGTGTTAAGATCGCACAACAATGCACACACTCGATCTAGATGAACACAAAGAACAGGATAGAGAAAATGCAAGGAGAACTCTGGCTTAAGGATTTATATTGATGACTTCAAGTATGTACTGTAATAGAATACATGGAATACAGAAAGTACATTTTCAAAGCTTTACGTAAGCGGATATATTTGGTTCAGTTTACTATATATAGCTTTACTATGTATAACCGTTGACCAAGCTAAAAAAAGTAGCAGGCTCCATAACCTAACAATTCTCCCACTTGGAGACTCATCTAGTCAACCAAGAATTTCATTCTCAAACGATCACTACACCATACCAATTAAGGTTTTGCATAACCTCAATTTTCCAACATCAACACATTTTGTCAACATGCCTGCCAGATTCTTTGCACCCTCTATCTTCTCCAAACACATATCACCTTCTTCCACTAACCTGCAAGTGAAATGGTATCGCCTTCTAATGTAATTTGTTCTTGAATGATAGACTGAGTTTTTCTCTAACTGTATGGCACTTTGACTATCTGTATAAAGAATCTTCTTGCACTACTTCATACCTAATTCTTCTAGATAGTCTGTCATCCATATCATCTACTTTCCAGCTTCAGCTATTGACATGTACTCAGCCTCAGTAGATGAAAGAGCAATGCATTTCGGAAGCTTGGACATCCAACTCACTACTGTTCCATCTATAGTGTAGATATATCTAGATGTGCTCTTGCTAGAGTCTACATCTCCACTCAGATCAGCATCCACAAAACATTGCATAACTACTTTGTCATTGCCATAACAGAGTGAAGTATTGGATGTACCTCTCAGATATCTCAGAAGCTACTTCACAACTTCCCAATGTTCTTTACCTGGATTTGCCATGTACTTGCTAACAACTCCCACTGCATGTGTTATATCAGGTATAGTGTAGACCATAGCATACATCAAGCTCCCAACTGCTGAAGCATACGGAACTGATGCCATGTGCTCACGTTCCTCAACTGTCTTCGAAGATTGCCCCTTTGACAATTTAATATGATTTGCCAAGAGGGTAGTCCTCGGTTTAGCATCATTCATCTTGAATTTGGACAACACCTTCTCAATGACCTTCTCTTGGGATAGATTTAATGTGCCAGCAAATCTATCTCAAAAAATCCTCATCCCAAGAATCTGCTTCGCTGCACCCAAATCTTTCATCTCAAATACTGAAGACAGGCTTGCCTTCGGGTGGTTTATCTCCCTCATACTTGATCCAGCAATCAGTATATCATCCACATACAGGAGTAGAAACACATAAGAATCAGTGTATTTCTTGAGGTAACAACACTAATCCTTTTCACTCCTGTGGAAACCACTCTTGCACATGGAGTCAAACTTCTTGTACCATTGTCTCCGTGCTTGTTTCAATCCATACAAGCTCTTATTGAGCTTACACACCATGTGCTTCTTGTCTGGAGCTACAAACCCTTCTGGTTGTTGCATATAGATCTCCTCATCTAGATCTCCATGTAAAAACGCCGTTTTTACATCTATTTGCTCAAGGTACAAATTCTCCGATGCAACAATACTCAGAAGAATTTGGATAGTAGTTAATTTCACAACAGGAGAAAAGGTCTCAGCCTAATCAATACCTTTTTTTAATATTCTTTAACTACTAACTGAGCCTTAGACCTCCTTCTGCCATTTGGTTTAACCTTGATTCTGAACACCTATTTATTCAATAGAGCTCTCTTTCTTGTAGGTAACTCAGTCAACACCCACGTATATTATTCTTTTCAAGTGAGCTCATCTCATCATCCGTGGCTTGCTCCCACTTGGTTGAATTTTCCACTTGTAGGGTCTCATCAAAGGACTCTAGTTCTCCTTCGTCAGTCAACAACAGATAATGTAATGAGGGTAAATATCTATCTGGTGCTCTGATAGTTCTAGATGATCTCCTCAACACCTGCTCAGGTGTAACTTGCTCCACGTCTGGTTCATCAGCAAAAGGATCAGGAGTTCCTTGAGATTTTGCTGTAACATCACTGGGTGAGTTTTCTTGCCACTCAAGCTCAACTCCCACTTGCTTCGTTGTCTTAAAGTTTATATTCTCTTTTTCCTTGTATAGGACATTTTCATTAAAGGTCACATCACAATGTTGTGGGATTTTCCTATTCTTGTCATCCCTAAACCTGTACCCGAACATGTCAGAGCCATAGCCTATAAAGTAGCACTTCACAGCCTCAGCATCAAGCTTGTCTCGCTTCTCTAGATCAACAGTACAACAAAAAATTCCTAAGTGAGAGTACTTGAATTCTTTTCCTGTCCATACTTCTTTTGGCAATTTGAACTTCAAGGGTACTGACGGCCCTCTATTAATCAAATATGCTGCTATGTTCACACCCTCAGTCCAGAATATCTTTGGTAGTCCAGAATGAATCCTCATGTTTCTTGCTCGCTCATTCAATCTGTTCATCCTTTCTCCAATACCATTTTGTCTTGCCTTACTGGGAATTGTTCTTATTAATCTAATTCCCTTAGCTGCACAAAATGTTTTAAACTCTGATTTGTTTTACTCTCCTTCATTGTCAGACAACAGACATTTGATCTTCACGCCAATCTGATTTTCAACTTCAGTTTTCCACTTCGAAGGTGGCGAACACATCTGACTTGTGTTTCAAAAAGTAAACCAATACCTTCATGCTGAAATCATTGATGAAAGTGACGTAGTACCTTGATCCACCAAGTGATGAAACTGAAGATGGTCCCTAGACGTCTGTATGGACAATTTCCAACCATACTTTCTTCGGCTCTCTGACAGCCTTTGTGAAACTAACTCGTGTCTGTTTGCCCATAACATAGCTCTCAAAAAGACCCATATCAACAAATTTTTAGCCTTCTAAAGCTCCTTTCGCAGTCAGCATCTTTCACTCATGTGTCCGAGTCGATTGTGCCATAGACTTGAATTGGAAGCACTCTAAGTAGCAGTCATGTTTATACTTTATGCATTAGTGTATAGGGTTCCGAATTTTGTGCCACGTGCAATAACCATGGCACCTTTCACAATCTTCCACAAACTCTTTCCAAACTCTGCTGCATAGCCTGTGCTATCCAACTAACCAATAGAGATTAGGTTCTTCTTAAGATCAGGAATGTATCTGACAACTTATAATGTCTACTGATTTCCTGCTGGAGTTTGTATGGAGACATCTCCCTTCCCTTCAATCTCCAAGGTTTTGTTGTCAGCAAGATACACCTTCCTGAAATTTCTTGATTTGAAATTTCGAAAAAATTTCTTACTTGGAGACGAATGGAACGATGCACCTGAATCCAAAATCCAGGATTCAGCTGGGCTGTCCATACTAAGAATCAAAGCATCCTCAGTATCTTCTGTTGTATATATAGAATCATCATCATCTTCAGAATTATGATTCTGCTTCTTCTTCAGTTTTGCACAATCTGTCCAAAAATGTCCTTTTCCTCCACAACGCCTACACGTTACGTTGGGTTTGTTTAGAGATTTTCTCTGGTTCTTTGATTTTGATCGCCCGTGTTTGTTTGAGCTCTTTGATTTACTTCTTCCCCTTCGATCAACACTAACAGCATTGTCTGATGAATCTTCAATTTCCCGTTTGTGAATACTTTCACTGAGAACTACATCTCGAATTTCATCAAACTTCAATTTATTAGATCCTCGGTAGCTGCTGATTGCAGCAACAACAGTATCCCATGACTCGAGTAAAGATGACATCAAAATCAACGCTTTAATTTCATCTTCAAAATTAATTTCCACCGAACTCAGTTGACTTACGATCATAGTGAATTCATTTATATGATCAGCAACAAATCTACCTTCAAACATCTGTAAATTGAACAATCTCCGCATCAAATACACCTTGTTCATAGCCGACGATTTTGCATACATATTCGACAGCGCCTTCAACAGATCTGAGGTTGTCTTCTCCTTAATGATGTTGTACGCCACGTTTCTAGATAGTGTCAATCGGATCAACCCTAAAGCTTATCAATCCTTGAGCTTCTACTGTTTCGTGGTCATGGTATCCAGCTTCACCCCCAATAAGGGTTCGTGAAGATCTTTCTGGTACAGATAATCTTCAATCTGCTTCTTCCAGAAACCGAAATCGGATCCATCGAACTTCTCAATTCCAATCTTTCAACTTTCCATCTTCACTTATCGTGGTGAATTTCACCTAGCTCTGATACCAGTTGTTAGGATCGCACAATAACACACACACTCGATCTAGATGAACACAAAGAACAGGATAGAGAAATGCAAGGAGAACTCTGGCTGATGGATTTAAATTGATGACTTCAAGTATGTACAGTACTAAAATACAGAGAGTACAAAAAGTACATTTCCAAAGCTCTACCTAAGGGGATATTTATATGGTTCAGTTTACTATATATAGCTTTACCGGATATAGCTTTATTATGTATAACCGTTGACGAAGTTATAAATAAGTAGCAGGCTCCATAACCTAACACTTGGAGCAAAGCTTACCCATTTTCCCAAACCTCAACACCCTTCTCATGCGTACTACTTTCAGAAGAACATGTTCGCCCACCGCAAACTCGAGATCCTTTCTTCGAGTGCTTGCGTAACTCTTTTGTCTGCTTTGTGGAGTAAGTATCCTTGATTTTAGTTTTTGGACTGCCGCGTTTGTGACCTGAACCAATTTCAGCCCCATAAGTTGTTGAGTTCCAACCTCTTCCCAGAACACTGGTGTTCCACACCTCCTCCCATACAGGATCTCAAATAGAGCCATCTGAATCGTTGCATGTTAACTGTTGTTATAAGCAAACTCCATGAGAGGTAGGTGTTCATCCAAACAACAACGACATCACAAGTAAAGACCATGGAACATGCATAAGATGGTGGTATTTCATTTCTAAGACTTTAAGTTAGAACAAGGTGTTTTTACTTGTAATGTTTATTTATTTTATTTAGTATTTGGTTATATTGTTAAAGATGTTTTTGAACATGTAAGTTTATGGCAGTGTTTTATAGGAACTATGAATAAGGTAAATCATAAATAAGGTTGGTTGATAACTAAATTACCTGTCCTAAAGTTATATAAACATAAATTTATTTTATTTTTATTTAATTTCATAATTATTTTTTTATTTTTTATTCTCCAAAAACTCTTCAAAATAATTTGTAACGGTTGGCTATTTGCTATACAAAAATGTTAAAAAAAAAAACCAAACTTTTAATAAAAAATAGTTAAGAATTATAAATTTTAATATTTAAAAATTATCCTTAGAACCTCGCAAAAAAAAAAAAAAAAAAAAAGTAAAACTTTAAATAAATTTTTAAATTTTTGAATATATATATAAATAAATAAAATATACTTTTATTGTTAGTGGAGAAACCTTTAATATAAAACTACTATTTAATCAAATATTTCATTAATACTCTTGAACGTTCGTGAGTATTTTTAAGATAATATTAACAATTACGTCCATATACTTAAGGATACTTTTAAACTTTTGTTAAAAATATTAAAGGTATTAATGAAATTTAGAAAGTTTAGAAGGATATTTTTGAAATTTTTGGGTATTTTTATGAACTTAGCAAATATTCTATTTATAAGAATTTATCACATAGAAAATATTTGTCTTTGCAAAAGAGAATAATTTTAGGGAGAAAATAAAAATTTTCTATAAATGTTTAGCATCATTGGTTCAATGAAAACATGGTGGACCCAATATAACTCGTGGTCATGTCTTTTTTGAAGAGTCATCTTTTCTCGAGTTCCTACCATGGTCAGACTCGTGTGACTCATTTTGAGTCAACAAAGATATCATAGGAACACATGGTGGCAACCCAATGTAATTCGTGGTCATGTCTTCTTTGAAGAGCTACCTACTGTCGAGTTCCTACCATGGTTGAACTCGTCTGCTCCATTTCGAGTCAACAAAAATATCATAGGCTTTGCAGTGTGCCCAAGATCAAATGTTGTTCTATATAATATGTTCTCCAAACGAATGCCTAAGTTTTAGGTTGACTACAATGCGGGTCAGATGTGGTTCGGGTCGTTGATTTGGGTTAGTCACGGCGCCACGTGTCAGCGCTCAGAGTAAGCCAAGCTTTTCCACTACCTGCCTAACACATGTCCCTCCAGTTGCTAGATGCGTTTCTCCTCTTTCTAGTCCCCGTGTGTTCGTCGCCAATTGCCTGAAACCATTTTTTTTAGATTTCGGTCAAAATAGCATATCAATTTTTTTTTCTATCTTCCGATTCGTAACTTGAATTAACTCGATTCCTACCAGGAACTTCAAGACCTCAAGTCCACCTATACAGATATATTTTTCTTGCATTTTTTCGGTACTCACAATGCGTAATAAATGAGTTCAAAAATAAGAAAAACCAAGTTTCTTGCCGAAGTTCGAGATTCTTGGTTTCAATTTTCGACACGATTTTTCGCTAAGTTTCCTCCCAAAACATGCAAGAATCCTCACCTAAAATACTGAAGTGGAGTATTATTTCCTAAACTATTAAAAAAACACATGGATCTAGGGCAAAATCTTGAAGCGAAAGAGGTCACGAACTTACCTCGCGTTCTTGCCTATTTCTTGACGAAAACGAACGATCCAAAAACAAAAACATTAACTCTTAGATCAATAATACTTCGCCATTCGGATTTCAGCATTGTACCCTCTCTCTTCTTCTTTTTCTTTAAAACTTTTACTCTTCGCCTTTTCTCTCCTTTTTTTTTTTTTCTTTTCTTTTCTTTTACTTGCAATCCTTTCGAGATGGTGTGTGGGGCAAAATTACCTTTTTATCTCCAGTTGACTTTGATCCGAATTTTCCATAAAATCACAATTTTTTAAAATTTTTCTAAGCTCCTTAAGGTGTCTCGAACATTTTTACTTCTACACCGGTTTGAAAATCACGCTCTAAGGCTTTCAATAAAATCTAGGAACCCGTAAAAGTTAGGAAGAAGCTTGTCATAAAGAAGGGTGAGTTTGTACCTGTTGGGATCGAGGTGTTACAACTTTCCCCTCCTTAGGAACTTTCATCAACAAAAGTTGGCTATTCCTAAACAAGTTTGGGGTAAGACTTCCTAACGTCATCCTCACATTCCCAAGTAGCTTCGCTATCCAGATGGTTACCCTACAAGACTTTGACAAGGGGAATCTCCTTGTTTCGCAATTGCTTGACATCTCAAGCTAAAATTTGGATTAGGGCCTCTTCGTATGATAGATCCTCTTGAAGCGGGAGCGTTTCGTATTTAATGATGTGGGTGGGGTCCGGTGTGTATTTCCTTAACATGGATACATGGAAAACGTTGTGAAGGACAGCAAGAGTGGGTGGCAACGCTAACCTGTATTCCACAACACCAATCCTCTCAAGGATCTCGAAGGGACCTATGAACTTGGTGTTAAGATCGCACAACAATGCACACACTCAATCTAGATGAACACAAAGAACAGGATAGAGAAAATGCAAGGAGAACTCTGGCTTAAGAATTGATATTGATTACTTCAAGTATGTACTGTAATAGAATACATGGAATACAGAAAGTACATTTTCAAAGCTCTACATAAGCGGATATATTTGGTTCAGTTTACTACATATAGCTTTACCGGATATAGCTTTACTATGTATAACCATTGACCAAGCTATAAAAAAGTAGCAGGCTCCATAACCTAACAATTCTCCCACTTGGAGACTGATCCAGTCAACCAAGAATTTCATTCTCAAACGATCACTGCACCATACCAATTAAGGGTTTGCATAACCTCAATTTTCCAACATCAACACATTTTGTCAACATGCCTGCCGGATTCTTTGCACCCTCTATCTTCTCCAAACAATATCACCTTCTTCCACTAACCTGCGAGTAAAATGGTATCGCCTTCTAATGTGTTTTGTCCTTGAATGATAGACTGAGTTTTTCACTAACTATATAACACTCTGACTATCTGTATAAAGAATCTTCTTGCACTGCTTCATACCTAATTCTTCTAGATAGTCTGTCATCCATATCATCTCCTTTCCAGCTTCAGCTATTGACACGTACTCAGCCTCAGTAGATGAAAGAGCAATGCATTTCGGAAGCTTGGACATCCAACTCACTGCTATTCCATCTATAGTGTAGATATATCTAGATGTGCTCTTGCTAGAGTCTACATCTCCACTCAGATCAGCATCCACAAAACATTGCATAACTACTTTGCCATTGCCATAACAAAGTGAAGTATTGGATGTACCTCTCAGATATCTTAGAAGCTACTTCACAACTTCCCAATGTTCTTTCCCTGGATTTGTCATGTACTTGCTAACAACTCCCACTGCATGTGTTATATCAGGTATAGTGTAGACCATAGCATACATCAAGCTCCCAACTGCTGAAGCATACGGAACTGATGCCATGTGCTCACGTTCCTCAACTATCTTGGGAGATTGCCCCTTTGACAATTTAATATGATTTGCCAAGAGGGTAGTCCTCGATTTAGCATCATTCATCTTGAATTTGGACAACACCTTCTCAATGACCTTCTCTTGGGATAGATTTAATGTGCCAGCAAATCTATCTCGAAAAATCCTCATCCCAAGAATCTGCTTCGCTGCACCCAAATCTTTCATCTCAAATACTGAAGACAGGCTTGCCTTCGGGTGGTTTATCTCCCTCATACTTGATCCAGCAATCAGTATATCATCCACATACAGGAGTAGAAACACATAAGAATCAGTGTATTTCTTGAGGTAACAACACTAATCCTTTTCACTCCTTTGGAAACCACTCTTGCACATAAAGGAATCAAACTTCTTGTACCATTGTCTCGGTGCTTGTTTCAGTCCATACAAGCTCTTATTGAGCTTACACACCATGTGCTTCTTGTCTGGAGCTACAAACCCTTCTGGTTGTTGCATATAGATCTCCTCATCTAGATCTCCATGTAAAAATGCCGTTTTTACATCCATTTGCAAAAGGTGCAAATTCTCAGATGCAACAATACTCAGAAGAATTTAGATAGTAGTTTATTTCACAACAGGAGAAAAGATCTCGGCATAATCAATACCTTTTCTTTGTGAATATTCTTTAACTACTAACCGAGTCTTAAACCTCCTTCTGCCATCTGGTTCAGCCTTGATTCTGAACACCCATTTATTCAACAGAGCTCTCTTTGTTGTAGGTAACTCAGTCAACACCCACGTATATTATTCTTTTCAAGTGAGCTCATCTCATCATCCATGGCTTGCTCCCACTTGGTTGAATTTTCCACTTGTAGGGTCTCAT